>NC_034600.1:34996828-35034626 GCF_900095145.1 Mus pahari | reverse complement strand
GTGAGTTTTGGAAATGTTTTATAGAGAATAAAAATAGCATTAGCATTAAAAGGAGACAGAAGGTGAAAAAACACTGAACCCAAACTACTTGAGCTCATTTTCTGTAAACTTTTCTCATATGTCTTTCTCAATATGTTTTTCATTATTTCAGCAACATTATCTTCCATTTTCTCTTCATTTATTTTTAAAAAAATTTTTAAAGCTTAAAATATTTAAAAATACTAATAAAATACAATTCTTAATGATAAAGCAATAATGACTTGATCTTAATTTGCAGTGATAAATAATAAACAAAGGGGATAAGGTATGAAAACATTAAAAACTGAAGTCTTTAGACAAGAAGACCCTGTTTCTGAAGAAAACAAACACTTTGGATACAGAACAGAGATATAAAGCTGGAACTGAGCTGGAAGCGTCCCTTTTGGATAGCATTCACAGCGCAGGTATATGCTACACAAGCTATTGAGGTGGTGGGTAGAAAAGTCATCCATAATCATCTAAAATCATAGACCCAGTTAAGAACCTGATGTGCTAACAATAGTAATTTTCTAGGCAAGATAAGCTCCGGTTGTGTAACATGACAATTTTTTTGAGAGTAAACAGCTGCTTCTTTTTTGAACCTAAGTCCTGCTCCGTGGAAGACATGCATAGCTGCAAGAATATTGTTACAAGCCCTACAATGATGGGAACTGTTCTGAATGCAAGTTATATAAACTCCAGTAGGGAAGGGAGCAGTAAACAAAATGAAAATAAATATTATATTATAAAGTAATAAACAATAATGACAAACAAGGAAAAATTATAGGACTTATGCATGTGAAAGAATAAACATGAATATGTTTAGGTAAGGTTTGGCATCATTTAACTAAAAGTAACCAAATAAGCAAAGAAATTATGGAATAATAATAATTCCATAATAATAAAACAATATGACCTAGACTTACTGAGAGAAATTTTTGTATAATGATCAAACAGCAGGACTGTCTCAAGGGAATTTCCATTTGTATAGAGTTAAAGGAGAATTTGAGTCAGTATGTGGCTCAGAATCTTCCATGCTCTCAAAGCACAGAAGATCCATGTCCTACTACTAGAGTAGCAGCTCTTCAGGAATACAACCACAAAGACAGATGCTCACAGAAGAAATGGGAACACTTATTGAATGCCTTCCACGTGCCCAGTAAATGAAAGGAATATGGAGTCTTTTCACTTGCTGTTGATATCTGAAGTTTACAGAACAATTAAAATGTTGTTCACTGAAAAGTTTCCTAAAAACAAATAAAATTTACTGATTGTCAAGTTGACACTATAGGTAATAGTAAATGCTGAATAGATTTCTTTTTTTTGTTAATTTAAAATACTCTGTTAAAAAAATTATGTTCCGAGCTGGAGAGATGGCTCAGCAGCTAAAAGCATTGATTGTTCTTCTAGAGGTCCTAAGCTCAATTCCCAGCAACCACATGGTGGCTCATAACCATCTATAATGGGACCTGATACGCTCTTCTTGTCTGAAGACAGCTACAGTGTACTCATGTAAATAAAATAAATAAATCTTTAAAAAGAATTTTATGTTCCATTATAAAACCATGTACTAGACAATGTGTTTTCATTTGTGGATGAAAATATCTTGTTATTGTGAACATCATTCAATTCTATATTAAAATAAGTATTTAGAATTTATACCATACTACTAAAGATTTATGAAATAGCTCCATGTATACAATGACAATATTCACATATAATACAATTATTCACAAATTGAACAAAGCTATGATGCCTATAAAATATGTGTGGCTAAAATATACCTGCAAATGAATAATCATCCCTTCACAGTTAATAGTAAATTATATATTATTCATTACTAGCCTATATTGCATTATTATTCATTACTAGCCTATATTGCATTATTAAGTGTTATCTGGAAATTGTGGTTTGGAAATGATTTAAAGTGAGAGAATGAAGAAATAAGGAGGAAAGAGTGAAAAAGTCCTACTCTAAAGATCACCCACACATATCACATAAGCTTATATGTTAATTCCTTCTACATTTAACCATTATTGTTGCAATCCACTTTCAGCCAGTTTAATCTCATGATTTTTTTCTAATTTAAAAAGACTATTGAAAATGAAAGAAAAGTGAGAATTGCAAGAAAATTGGTGAAGAGATTCTACAGAGCTTTACAGGAGTTTGCTGCTCTGAACGAGCAAAAAAAAAATTTTTTTTTTTTCTGGAGACACTGGTTCAATGATTCTGTTGTTTTATTTGCAATGTCCTTTTTGTAAAAGTTCCTAAGGCATCCTTAGAGTCAGAGTTGGCAGATATATGAGGATAATATGGTAAGGATCTAGCTTTACAAGCTGCATTTCTGTACTTGTGTCTTATCTTAAAGACACACATACTTCACACACAATAGACAGGTAGGGAGGTCAGAGAATGACTTGCAGGAGCTAGTTACTTCTTTCCATCATACGGGTTCCAAGACTAATCCCAGGGCCTTGGGCTTGGTGGTAAGTGCCTTCACTCATTGAATCAATCACTGGGCTCTAACTTTTTTTTAATAACAGAAAACACAACTGAGGATGCTATGTAGATAGAGGAGCATCATTTTCATCTACACAAGGCTCTGAGTTTAAACCCAGCACCACATAAACTGAGTATGATACTACATGCCTATAATCCCAGTAATGTTGTGCAGTAAATTCAGTAAAACATGAGATGCTGTCCATGGTGATGGTGGCAGTGGTAAGAAATGTCATGATTCTAAGACTTCACAATTTCGGATTTCAGACATCTGAGGATGTATGTCCCCAAACAGTAATTTTAGAGATGATTTCTCTCTGAAAAGACAGAGCTAAGATGAAGAGCTTGAGAATTTTACTGACCAGGAATGAGACATTACCTGAGGAAAATTAAACAAGAGTTCTCCTAAACAAGATGGTCTAAAAGAGCTACAGGGACAAACATGGAGACAAGACTGAGGAAAAGGCAGTCCAGTGACTGTCCAACTGGGGATCCACTTCATGGGGAGACACCAAGCCCTGACACTATTATTGATGCCATGATGTGCTTACAGACAGGAGCCTAGCATGGCTGTCCTCTGAGAGACCCAATAAGCAGCTGACGGAGACAGATGCAGATACTTACACCCAACCATTGGACTGAAGTCAGGGACTCCTATGGTTGAATTAGGGGAAGGATGGAAGAAGCTGAAGAGGAGGACGACCCCATAGGAAGAAGACCAGCAGTCTCAACAAATCTGGACTCCTGGAAGCTCTGAGACACTAAGCTACCAACCAAATAGTATACACAGACTGGTCTGAGGCCCCTGACACATATACAGCAGAGGACTGTCTGGTCTGGCCTCAGTAGGAAACACTTGAGGCCCTAGGGAGGGGGAAAGCCTGGTGTGGGGGAGCATCCTGAGACAGATAAGGAGGAATGGTATGAGTAATTGTGGGAAGGGGAATAGGGACAGAGTGCCTGTTGGATTATTGTAAATAATTTTTTAAAAAAATTTTAAAAAGATGAAGAATGATCAAAAAAAGAAAAAGAAACATCTACAATCTTTATCTTATTAACATAAGGCTATATAGAACCAGCAGACATGACAGACTCAAACCTTTACATGTTTTTAATCTTGGAGTGCACAAATCACACACTGTACTTTTAATTTCCACATCTATAAAATATTAGAAAGTCATTATAAATTTTATCAATGTAGTCCAAAGTATGAAAAAGGAACTACATATCAGTTAAATATCATTGCACATCACTTATTGATTGCATTATGCAAATATCTTAATCTATATTTCGTGCTGTGATATTCTTTTTTTTACTTTTCAAAATTATTTAATTAGCATACAAAGTAGTAGGCTTCATTATGGCATTTTTTTGTTCATTTTCCTCTCGATTTTTTTTAGTTGAACTAACTTTTTTATTATATTCAGCACAATATATATATTTTTTACCAATCATAAAAAAGATGGACACATTACTAAATGAACATAGATAGATAGCATCTTTTGTTTGATTGTTTTGTTTTTAGTAGAGCTTTAAAATCTTGGCTCTTACTGTGGTACAAACCAAAAATAAGAAAAAAATTTTAGACATTGGAGTTCATTGTAATAAGGCTGTACTTCAATGTCCCTCACATCACCAAAGGATTTTACCTCCATAGTAGCTAAGAGTTGACAGTTCTGCTGAGCCAAGGAATGAATTGTAGGCATGATTATTTTGATATATATATATTTCCTGCTATGGCCAAAGCTATTTGACTTGAGTGATTGTCATAATTCTCAGCCCGCAGGGATTACATTCATTTAAGAAATGGTGTGTGTATTAAGATGGTCTACACATGAAGTCACTCATCAACTGTTCCAATGAACAATGGTTCTGCTTGGAGGGCGGCACAGATGTTAGGTGAGGGTAAGATTCTGGTTTATTGGCTGTGATGATTTTGAAAAGCATTCATCTCAGAAAAAGAGTAACTTATAAGGTCCTCTTCTTCAAAACTGATACGCTAATTATAAATATCAAGCCAAAGATTCAGTCTCACTCTTCCTTGTTCTCTTATAAGCCACCTCCCACCTTTCTTTGACTGTTGTGTCAATGCTTTCTGTGATATCTTCTGCACCTGAGATTCTCTCTTCTCTCTTCTGTATTCTGTTGGTGATGCTTGCATCTATGACTCCTGATCTCTTTCCTAGGTTTTCTAACTCCAAGGTTGTCTCCCTTTGTGATTTCTTTATTGTTTCTAGTTCCATTTATAGATTCTGGATGTTTTTGTTCATTTCCTTTGCCTGTTTGATTGTGTTTTCCTGTAATTATTTAAGGGATTTTTGTGTTTCCTCTATAAGGGCTTCTAGCTCTTTACCTGTGTTCTGTTGTATTTCTTTAAGGGAGTTATTTATGTCCTTCTTAAATTCCTCTATCATCATCATGAGAAGTGATTTTTAGATCTGATCTTGCTTTTCCATTTTGATGGGGTATCCAGGACTTGCTATGGTGGGAGAACTGGGTTCTGATGATGCCAAGTAACCTTGTTTTCTGTTGCTTATGTTCTTATGCTTGCCTTCTGCCATCTGAGTATCTTTAGTGCTACCTGCCCTGGCTATGTCTGACTGGAGCCTGTCCTTCCAGTGATCCTGGCTGTGTCAGAACTCCTCAGAGTTCAGCTGTCTCTGTGATAGTGTGATTCTGGGATCCTGTTATCCTGAGATCTTGGGTGTGTCAGAGCTCCTGGGAGTCAAGATGCCTCTGGGACCCTGAGATCCTGCTGTCACCAAGCTCCTAGGATCCTGGGATCCTGGGCATGTTAGAGCACCTGGGAGTGGAGTTTCCTCTGGGTGTTATGGGACTGGCTGCTGAGTTTGCGCCCAAGGTCTGCTCAGGAAACTGGCCCAGACAGGCCAGAAGGAACTTGTGTCACAGGTCTGGCAGAGTTTCTGTGTGCTTGGGTCCCATTGGTCCAAATTACTCCCGGTGTTGGGACAGATGTGTTGTACTGTGATATCCTACTCTTTTTATTTAAAACTATTATACATTTTATCCTGCTAGACATTATGGATAATTTGAAAACAAAAATAGAAATTATGGAATGAAAACTGTGAACCAAATAAAATATCCAACTGTGATTAACATGTATATAACTGAATGCCTACACTAGAATTCACTAAAACCAGGGAACTGGTCATTGGTATTTCTCAAGTACTACATAAAGGCAAAACTGAAAAGGATGGAAAAAAATTTATCACTTAGCAGTTATGGTTCATTGTATAAGTGTTTAAAATTTTTCCCAAAGTCATCACCTTTCAAAATGGTTATCATTTCAGGACAACTGTTCTCATATGTCAGTGTGCTCAGGGCTCACCTTGTCATGCTATACTCAGATTTATCTTTCCCTTCAGCTAATTCATGGAACACAACTTACTTCCCTGACTGAACTCTTATATTCAAAGACTGAATTGATTTCCAGAGTAATAATAATTTAAGAATTATTAAAAATGTTAGGGAGAAAGAATTCTCAACTGAGGAATATTAAATGGCTGAGAAACACCTGAAAAAATGTTCAAAATCCTTGGTCATCATGGAAATGCAAATCAAAACAACCCTGAGATTCCATCTCACACCAGTCAGAATGGCTAAGATTAAAAATTCAGGTGACAGCAGATGCTGGCGAGGTTATGGAGAAAGAGGAACACTCCTCCATTGTTGGTGGGATTGCAAGCTTGTACAACGACTCTGGAAATCAGTCTGGCGGTTCCTCAGAAAATTGGACATAGTCCTACCGGAGGACCCAGCAATACCTCTTCTGGGCATATACCCAGAAGATCAACTGGTAATAAGGACACATGCTCCACTATGTTCATAGCAGCCTTATTTATAATAGCCAGAAGCTGGAAAGAACCCAGATGTCCCTCAATAGAGGAATGGATACAGAAACTGTTGTACATTTACACAATGGAGTACTAATCAGCTATTAAAAACAATGAATTTATGAAATCCTTGGGCAAATGGATGTATCTGGAGGATATCATCCTTAGTGAGGTAACCCAATCACAAAAGAAGTCACTAAATATGCACTCACTGATAAGCGGTTATTAGCCCAGAAACTTAGAATACCCAAGATACATTTTGCAAAACACAGGAAAACCAAGAAGGTTGACCATTGTGTGGATACTTCATTCCCCCTTAGAATAAGGAACAAAACACCCATGAAAGGATATAGGTACAGAGACAAAATTTAGAGCTAAGATGAAAGGATGGACTATCCAGAGACTACCCCATCTGGGAATCCATCCCATCATCAGCCACGAAACCCAGATACTAATGCACATGCCAGCAAGATTCTGCTGAAGGGACCCTGATATAGCAGCCACTTGTGAGGCTATGCCAGTGCCTGGCAAACAGAAGTGGATGCTCACAGTCAGCTATTGGATGGAACACAGGGCCCCCAATGGAGGAGCTAGAGAAAGTACCCAAGGAGTTGTAGGGGGCTGCAACTCTGTAGGTGCAACAACAATATGAACTAACCAGTACACCCTGAGCTCGAGTCTCTAGCTGCATATGTAGCAGAAGATGGCCTAATCAGCCATCATTGGGAAGAGAGGCCCCTTAGTCTTGTAAACTTTATATGACCCAGCACAGGGGAAGGTCAGGGCCAAGTAGTGGGAGTGGGTGGGTAGGGGAGCAGGGGCGGGGGTGAGGTATAGGGAACTTTCGGGATAGCATTTGAAAGGTAAATAAAGAAAATAATTATAAATAAATTAAAAAAAGAAAAAAAATGTTAGGGAGATGTAAGATAAAAAGCAGTGTAAACTGGGTATAATAATTATATGAACCCAATTCTTTAGATACTAGTTCAACACGGGGGAAGGATTTTAAAGAATCTATTAGAGATCAAGAATCCTAACTGGAAATTTATTATAGAATATAAAAAGAATGTAAGAATTTCATATAGTACATGAATCTAGAGAAACCATCCTTTGCTTCAAAACAAAGCAAAAAGGATTTGTGAGAAAGTATAAATATTATAGTGCTAATGTCTTCAGCACGCTTTCTAATTTTATTTTATTTCTGTTACAGAAATGTGCATAAGCATAAACAAAAAGAATCAAAAAGCAGAAAATACTTTCAAAATTAGAACTTGTCTCATTCCTATCAATCTGGAATGAGCAAGACTTCCAGATTAAGAATCAACTCAACTTTAAATCCCATAAATGTAATAATGATAATGATAATGATAATAATAATAATAATCTATAATAGAAGCTAATGGATAAGTTCAAACATAGTTTCCAAAATAAAAACTAATATGTAGACTTTGTCACTGACAGAAATGAGAACCACTATGAGGGAAGGTGGAAAGTGTCGCTAATCTCACTAGATCACTGAGTACATGTAGTAATGAGTGACTGTGATTAACACTTGAGTGACTTTATTTAAAAAAAAATAAATAAACCACTTAAGATTGAAAGGAAAACCTAGATCCATTCAAAACTAAGACTTAATAAACAAACGTGAAAAAACAGTTTCACATGGGGCTTAACATCCCCCAGATAATCACTCACAGTCTTGAAAGGCCAGCCAAAGTCTACCAAGAATAACAATATATTTGTCACCCAAGAGATTTTCTTAATTGCCTTCTATTGTTCCATGCACAAGAGGAATAACTGGTAAAGTACAGTGTGTATATAGTCTAATAATAGCCATGGTAAACTTAACTCCTTCTATTGTTATCCCTTTTTAAGAACATTTAAGAATGCAAACTATCTGTATGTACCATAATAAGAACAAAGCCTTGAGATTTGGTTTTTAAATGCAAATAATTTTTGACACACTGACTGATATTTTAGAATCCTACTTTTCGTTACACACATTCCTATATTAGATACCAAAATATTTATAAAATTATAAAAAGAACTTAATTATTTCTAATATGGTACTGTGACTTTTTAAAGCAAACATTAAGAGAAAAATCATGATGCCTACACTTTCCTCCCATGGCTATGCCCAGTTTTTCATTTTGGGGATAATGTCACTTTGTTCTTGGTTGTTATATTGGGAATTGGACAGTGGGTGAAGCAACTTGAAATGACTCAGTTCTAACTAGAATGAATTTAGGTAAAGGCAAGAAGCCAGTAAGAATGCCCTTTAGCACAGTTACAAGAATGCCAGGAAAAAAAAGTAGAGTTTCTTAAAACTAAACTATTTTAAAAAGACAAAGTAAAGTTAGCATCATGAACTCAAGATTTAAAAAAAGAAGAAGAAGAATTTACTAAAATTCTGTTTGCTTCCTTAACAAAGTATTGTGAATCATGTTAATTTAGTATTATTCAAATATTTAAAATTACAAATTATAATATCAAAAAAAATCAGTGTCAAAAGCATTACATAAATTAATAATGCATTCAAAGCAAACTAAATTCATCATTATTCTACCTGAACATGTGTTATAAGAGAACATTTATGGGCTAAACATAAGGATTAAGACCTCTTACCCCGTATTTGCATTGGCGGGATGTTGCTCCATACTGGAAACGACATTGTTCATCAGCATCATACACCTGACCTGGAGCCACAGCTGGATAAAGAAAGTCACGCTTTGGAGGCTCATTATCAAGGCAAGTACCACGGCCTGAACTGTTCAACACAAAGCATCAAAAGAAATTAGGTACTCTGTAGACTATTTCATTCAAAATTATGAAACCATGTGTTGAGATCTTTGTGTTAATAATTTGATGCATGAAAAACAACACATTCTACAAATAATCATGTAGCAAAATAGAATCATTTCACTGACATCTAAATGAGAGCTCCAAGTTCTTTTTCTCCAACTCCATATTGCAATAGAAGCATTTCAGACAACAATCTGAAAATGTTGGCCTTTATTTTTATTTTTTTAAAGTATTTTCTTTATTTACATTTCCAATGCTATCCCGAAAGTTCCCTATACCCTCCCCCTGCCCCTGCTCCCCTACCCACATACTCCCACTTCTTGGCCCTGGCATTCCTCTGTACTGGGGCATATATAGTTTGCAAGACCAAGGGGCCTCTCTTCCCAATAATGGCTGAATAGGACATCTTCTGCTACATATGCAGCTAGAGACACGAGCTCTGGGGGTACTGGTTAGTTCCTATTGTTCCACCTATAGGGTTGCAGACCCCTTCAGCTCCTTGGGTACTTTCTTTAGCTCCTCCATTGGGGGCCCTGTGCTCCATCCAATAGCTGACTATGAGTATCCACTTCTGTGTTTGCCAGGCATTGGCATAGCCTCACAAGAGACCGCTATATCAGGGTCCCTTCAGCAGAATCTTGCTGGCATGTGCAATAGTGTCTGGGTTTGGTGGCTGATGATGGGATGGAGCCCCAGGTGGGGTAGTCTCTGGATAGTCCATCCTTTCATCTTAGCTCCAAACTTTGTCTCTGTAACTCCTTACATGGGTATTTTGTACCCTATCCTAAGGCCTTTAAAACAAAGGTTTAAAATAGTTCTAAAGGAACTAAAACAGAATTTCATATTGCTCTAAGCTTCTTGTTTGTTTTCCTTGAAAATATAACCACATCCGGTAGTACAATTAAAAACATGAATTGTGGAAAATTAAACAAAAAATACTTATAGTTGTAATCATAACGACTTAATTTCTATACTTCACCCTTACATAGAACACAGGTGCTATGGTAAGACATGTCAGTAGTTAATGGGCTGAATGACAGCTAAGATCCAAAGTGCTTGCTCACAAACACTAGAAATGTTTAGTCTTTCAGCAATTTCATATTTCATTTAGGGTCATCAGAACTAGAATAAGGAAATGTTCTTCTATCTACATAATTTCTTCACTAAAACATAGTATTTTAATTCAGTGGAACAAATAACATAAAGGTTGCCAAAAGCCAGACAGAATACCTTAGTTTAAAGAGCTTTGCTAAATATAATTGTTCATTTTTATTTATTCAGTGTGCATAAAACAGGACAGATGCTTTTTTACTTTTATTTCCCATGTGAGTTAGAATTTTTAAAGAATTCCTGTGCCAACACTTAACATTTTTTCCAACATTCCTGTCCATTGTGCCAGCACTTTTGCTTTTTTTCCCCCAAATCTTTTCCATCCACTTTGCCAAAGGAAAATAACTTCACAAGTTGAAGTTCCTCAACTGTTATTTAGGACAGCACAAAATTTCATTTACAAACAGGGAAAAATCATACAAAAACAATGAGTTTCAAATTCACCTGCAAGTTTTTTTATACTCCTAAAATGTAAAATGTTAATTTGTTACATAACAGTATATTTTCACAGCAGCAAATTAGTATCTTTAAAACCTGAACTGTACTCTGCTTAAGTGGACCCAGACTAAAGGGACACAAGATTGTCTTTTCTTTATGCTCCTCTGTGTTAGGTTTTTTTTTTTTTAAAGATTATATAAATTATTTATTACTTTTAAAATGATGACTTTATGGGTTTTAGAAATCAATATCATCTAAATAGCTTATTTATTGCTACAAAATTATTAGAAAGAATCTTTTTGTTGGATATAAAGTTCTTTTTTTTTCTTTTATTAGATATCTTCTTTATTTACATTTCAAATGTTATCCCCTTTTCTGGTTTCCGCTCCAAAAACCCCCTCTCTCCTTCCCCTGTCCCCTGGCTCACCAATCCACCAACTTTTGCTTCCTGGCCCTGGCATTCCCCTAGTTTTTAAAGAGAATAATGATGAGACAATAATCCTGCACTGACACAGACAGGTTTTGCCTTCTCAAAGAGCACTGTTCTAGGATTACACAACCCTATACTTGTTTCTTTCTGTTTTAAGTTAGAAAGTGTCATGTACCTCAGCAAGCATACTTATTGGTAGATGAATTTTTAAAATAGCACTTTAGATATTATGATGTACAAACTTTAGCCAAGTAAGACCCAATTATTAATTTCAAAAATATATTGAAGTTAATGACGGAGGGGTCATTTGATAGTACAGTACTAAAAAAAAACACTATTCTATTACAAAGTATAAATATATTTATGAAAACAATTGAGAATATAATAAAATAAGTAAATATTACTATAAATTAACAGATAAATATATACTGAATAATTTACAGAAAGACCTTGAAGGCTATTAATATTTATTAGTAGCACAACAAAAAATATAGGACATAATTACCTAACTGGCGCTAGGGGAGAGCCCAATACAAATATTATATATAGTGACTTGCAGAAATACAGCAAAGTAAACTAAAAATTTCAGAAGTAGAATGAATCTCAGAAAAGAATTTAAAGATAGATACATAGAGGAAGTAACACTTTCTTGATGGTAAAACTGGCTTAATTTAGGAAGAAGCAAAAATAATTATTTCATTTAATGTTCTTATTTTGAGGTATAATAATGTTCTAGCCAATGTCCATATGCTTTTAAAAAAAATTAGAACAGGTGAGACCTGCCAGGGCCTTCAGAGCCAACAGTGCCAAGCATGATTGGGACCTGGGGCCAGAACTCTTGAGACTCACGTTTGGTCCCCAAAGCATATTCCTGGGTCAGTTCTCTGGAAGCACCTATTTCTTTTGTATTAATAGCTAATTAAATAGCTAGACAAGATCAGTTCTCTGGGTTGAGTATATTTTACAGAAGATTAAAACCCTCCATGAAATAACATACAAAAGAAAAGCATATGTATGTTTTTAAAATGAGCCTGTGTTTAGGAACACCATATCAACAAAGGCCTTTTGAAATGTGCAGGCTCCGTCTGTACGCAGCAGTACATCTTTTCAGCCAAGTGATCTGAAGTAAAGCATGCATTTGTGCAGATGATTAAACTGTTTTTCCACCCCACATGCTTTCCTCTGTCTGTACAGACAGCATTGTTCTCCTAACAACCACACCTGAAACACAGCAAAGCTTTGATGACTATATTTGAGGAGCAGGACAATTTTGACATTTCAATTCTTTTTTTAAAATATTATTTATTTTTATTTATATGAGTATCCTATAGCTGTCCTCAGACACACCAGAAGAGTATGTATTGGATCCCCTTACAGATGGTTGTGAGCCACCATGTGGTTGCTGGGAATTGAACTCAGAACCTCTGGAAGAGCAGTCAGTGCTCCTAACAACTGAGCCATCTCTACAATTCTTCATTGAGATTAAGCATTGCAAGTGTTTTCTTGTATAGTGTTAGTCAAATTTGTCTACTGTTTTCTTGGTGCCTTTTCTGCTTCTTTCAATTAAGAAAAGACTATACAGCATAATTATTATTAATTGGCTCTTAAGAATAGTATTTCAGGATACTATGCTTCTAAGCTATCAACTAACATTATGAAATAGTATAGATACAGACACAGAAGAAGAAGAATATGGATCTATGCAATGCAGATTTAACAATTGAAAAGTTCTCTCTCTCTATCCCCCCCCTCTCTCTGGAGAGTGTATTTGTGCATGTGTTTGTGCCACATGCGTACGCACATGTATGTGTTTAACCAAGAATTTCTGAGCACTCAATTCCAATAAACTTTTCCTCTGAGTAACTCTTGTTATTGTAAATGTTTTGAGGTAAAGTCTGAGTTCTGAATTTACACTAGTAGCTCTTCTCTCTATGTCGCCCTCCACCATTGTGGGTGAATATGGGCAAACATGTGTAAGGATGCACTCACCATGCAGTTGTTGTAGGCTAGAGGTTAGTGTCAGATGTCTTCCTTAATTATTTCCATCTTATTGTTGAGACAGACTCTACCTATTTTAGGTAGACTGGCTAGCCATCAAACCCCAGGATCCAGCTAGCACCAAGCCCTCTACATACACTCTGTGGCTACAGGTATATTCCACTGTTCCTGGCCTTGGCATGGGTTCTGGGATCCAAACATAGGTAATCATGCTTGTACACCAAACACTACCCACTTTACAGTGGTTCTCAATCTCCCTAATGCTGCGACCCTTTAATACAGTTCTTCATGTTGCGATGACCCACAACCATAAAGTTATTTTGTTGTTACTTCAAACTATAATTTTGCTGTTATGAATTGTAATATAAATATCAGACATGCAGGATACCTAATATGTGAACCTTGTAAAAGGGTCACATGATCCACCCCAAGGGGGTCACAATCCGCAGGTTGAGAGCCACTGTACTAAGCTATCTCCTGATGATTTTTAATATTGTTTTAAGTTATCATACAAATTAAAAAGTTTCATTGCAATGTCTTCATACATTATCAGGCTCTGTGCTTACTCACTTTCCTCTTATATGCAGTTTAAGGATACATATCTATCTTCATCGAATACAAAAATTCATAGTATATCAAGTTATATTTATATTTCCAAAACTCACTCCATTATGATTGTAAAGTAATTCTATATACCCCACTTCTAATTTAGTAAGCCTTTATTCAGAATCCCAAAGTCAACCCTGAAAACAAGAACAGGAGCCAAATTTCAGTCTCCCACTAACATTTATAGATCTTTATAAAATATGTCTTCCTGGTTTTGTTTCTAGAAAACATGAGAATGTATTACTGACTGAGACTGAAAGTTTACTCCTACTAAAAAAATAAAAAAATTTAAAAAGGATATAAAGATTAGAGCTTTAGCTATACAGTGGTGTTGAATGTTTTTAAGGTGGGACTTCTGGGTCCCAGGAGGAAGAGGAAGAGCAGCTACAGGGAAAGAGGAAGGGCTCTTTAGACCATGCTTTGGAACCAGGATGACACAAGAGCCATGTAAGGTCTTAGAGCAACCAGATCCAGCGGCCTCTGCCACCAGTGGATGGCTGATATAGGTTAGCTGATAAGTTTAGGGCTAGAGGTTTCTTTGCCCAGCAATTGTGTTACCTGGCAAGTTTTAAAATAATAAAGTGGTCTAGTGTTTTTCTTCTGTGGAGCTAAGGTGGGCAAGAGAAAGAGAAAAGACGGAGCAATTGATGGTGACTTGGAGAAGCTTGGGAGGGGCTGTGGGAGCCATTCCAGCTCTCAGAAAGGCACCAGCTGGCCTCCAGTGTCACTAAGCCGGGAGCGCACCCCGGGCAAAGGAGGAAGCATGTTTTTTAAAATTACATGCAACACAGTGGGCCAGTCTGAAAGGACATCTGCCTCAGAATGACATACATTACAGTGCCTTAACAAGTGTAATTTAATGCCACTCGGTTTTTCACAAGGTATGCTGATACATATGAGTTCAGCGTGATTTAGGCATATATCATTTACAACAAATTAAATGTCTTTTATCTACTATCTTCTCATAAGTAACTTTATCATTTTTTATGAAACTAACCACGTTTCAACTAAATATAAGAGTGTAATGACATAATCATGCAATGCAAACAAGTATATGATCTAAAGTCAGACCTCTTTATCCTGTCATTGACTGTGTAACATGGATGTTTGAATATAATTAACTTGGGGTTTTAAATATACAAATTTTGTGCTGTTAATGGCTTACTCTAAAACTACCCTACATATAATTACACCTTGTCAAAGATACGCATGGTTAGAGCAAGGGTCTCAACATGTGTCAAATCTACAAAAAGCTGTTCTGCCAGGTTATTTCTTGGATACTACACTTCTTTTGGAAGGAGGGGAGGCTCCACTTAGGAACATGTTTTCCATTTAATGGAGTAATGTTAACCTTCAAAAGCAACTTTTAGAGAGCAACTTTGAGTGCTTTGGCCATCTTGTCCATCGTACATAACTTCTCTCACCCCTCTTCCTAGTTCCCCTTCAGTCCTAACAATGCTACTCAGTGCATTTAATCACCTTCCACCCTTGTGTGAAATGTATTCTGTATATAACTTGAAATGGCAAACAATTGTGATATAGCTACCTGAGAGTTCAAGCAATTTTACAAAATTTAAATAGGGTAAAAGATGACTCACGAAGCTCCCATATCTTTTAGAAAGGATATGAAATTGCTCTGAACTACTTCTAAGTGGTTGGGAATGAGTGGAAATGTATCCTAAATTACAACTACCTGCTTTTCACAGCCTGGTAAACTAGCCCATAGTCAATGAGTTAAGCCTTCATACCAGGTTGATCTTTTTGTATTTTCTAAATAAGTAAATAAGGGAGTCCCGCAGGCAGATAGGAAAGACACTACCTGCAAAGCCGTCTTCGGGAAAACATCAGAAGCTGGCAAAACACGTCCATTTTAACGGAAATGGGTTCTTTATTATTTAATCAGGACGGCTTCTGGGCGATTCATGAACCACTTATTGAATCACCGAGTTTAAGAAATCTGAAAAAAAATATTGGGAGTTGGTAAACACCATCTCCTGACTGATCAATAGCACCTAGTGTTGCAGAATGACATGAGAGACTATTCTAGTGGCATTTTAAGGCCATGTCTTTTTGTTTTTCCAGTTTAACAGTGAATAATGGATTTCTATAAATCATAGAAGTTCATTAAGACTTCCATCACGGTTGTCCTATATACTCTCTAAGTAGAGGAAGGTATGTATTTTGTTGACTGACTAGCAGTTCCTTAACAGTTATTCTTTCAAGGTTTCTTTTTCTTGAAAAGAAAAGCTAAAACGAAGTCCTATGAACCTTTTGAGCCAACTACAAAACATAGATGCAAACTTAATCATTGATCAAAATGCAAAATGTCTCTGGATTTAAATAAAGACATAGATACAGATATAGACATATCACCCATAGCTGTTAAAACAATTAAGCTCGTTAAATAGGAAATAGAAGAAAAACTTTTTAAAATTACTATTTTATCTTTGGGCTCCAGTGAAGTGATCTTTTTAATGGGGGTAGTGTTTAAAATCTTTTATTGCTTGGACAAATTATAATAAGATTTAGTTACTTAGTTTATTATTAGAGAGGCAGACCTGATTTTTCTCCCAAGCCTTTTTTCTTTCTTTCTTTTTCTTTTCTTCTGTCTTTTTTTTTTTTTAAAGTTTATCCATTTCCTAGTGGTTTCAACTTCATGCATTTTCATGAGAATTTACAAAAGAACCCTTGTTATAAAATATAGGATAAATAAACCCATTAAAATCATTTCAACACTCATTTTGCTTATATATACAAAATACAGGAAAACAATGGAGATTAAATAATACCTTTGAATTAGTTGCTTTAATTAATTCAATGGACTTCTAAATAATTAAAATATTAATAGTTCTGCCTCTCTCACAAAGCCAGTGGTCATTTCCCTGTATATCACTAGCAATCTAGAGAGTCCCTTATGCACTGTCTTAATAGCCATGATCAGTTCCAACTACATAAAATCTGGCAGGAGGTCAAAGGTAGTCCATATATCTATGCTTCTGTATGTTTTTTAGTACATTAAAACACACAAAGTTTGTTATGTTTATTAGGCTGTATTCCTTGTGTTTAGTATACAGTGCTGGTACTAGCTAAAGAGCTATATAATCACCAATGGGACAGAAACAGAATACAGAGGGGAAGAAATTGTAATTTTAAAAATCAAGAGGACTGCCATTCAAAATACAAACAAATACTGAGCATGTTACACAATCTGTCTTTATGATGATAGAGATTAAGATTTTAATCTGAAAACAAATGCCAAGATAAGAGAGAAATTTCAAATCTCGTCAGGTTTCTACAAGAGGACAACTTCGATAGTGTTTATAACTTATATAAATGAATTAATGCAAAACTGTCTTTAAAATGATGTCAGTGCTTTGTACTAAAAATTACCAAGCATATCAAATAAATTCTTCATTGTCTTTTTATAGCATTTCACTCAGTCTAGCACAAGGCAAGTATAATATTATACTATTTTCTTACTAAGATTAAAAATTGATAGTCTATAATATAGTTGTTCAGGACAACATTTTGAAATGAATTCCAAATTGAATGATTGTACTAATACATTTTTAAGGTCGATTTTTAACATTCATCTTTTGATTTTTAAAACAAGATTTGTGCTGGGAAATTAAACTTTCTTTTCTCTGCAATTATAAATTCTCAGGCTATGACTTGTCTATTATTAGTTAAACAAACTTTCAAAACATAATTTTATCCTATACAAGCTGTCCTAACTTAAAACAGCTAAAGTAATGGTATAACAACAAACTATTGCAACTTTGATGTTGCTTAAAATAGTAATGCTTATAATTTTAATAAATATCAATATTATATATAAAGCCTCTAATGAGATAAGTATTATGATTTAAAGTCATTTAAAAACTCAGTACCTTAAGATTAAAAAGATAAACTAATTTTTAAGGCCTCACAGCAAACAATAGTCAAGTCCACTGGGTCCTAAAATCCAGTGTGAGAGTACACAAGTGAGCTGAAAAAACTCTTCTCCTAAACACTGTCCTAGTTCGCTCACATTTACAACATGCATAGAACCAGATGCTTTAAACATAGCCATGCTCGTGTCCAATTACATTTATAACATGCATAGAACCAGATTCTGTGAATGGAGATGGAAGAACCATGAAGAAATTCCCCAATTGTGCAAAAGATGGACTGCTTAAACTGTTCCTCAAAATACTCCCTTCCTGGCTGTTTGATTTAGTTGTTGCTTTTGTTTGTTATGATTAGATGCTTTGACACTCTTGAAGAATTCAGGTTTTTTTCACAAACATCATGATACTGAATTACTGAATTAAAGTATGAGTTATTCTCTATTAAATTATAAACATGCAAATTCTTTCTGAAAATGCTTTCCAATTTACTGAAAAATTCTAATCATTCATTACATCAGTCGTACTTCTATTCTTATCCCAATTCTAGCTTATTCACTATTTGCATAAGACCTGGAAAATATGCCACGATGATTTATTTAATAAAGTAAGAGCGGCCTGAAATGTAAATGGGTCCTATAAAAGCTACTCATACAAAATTTGAAGCATGCACAGTAGGCTTCCCGCAATGAGTTACTTCTCGAACAATTTATCATCCCTCTCCAGAGATTACTTACTCTAGAAAGCTGGTGATATAGTCTCTGCTGCAGGCAGACCAGGAAAAGGGATTGGTGTTTGCAGTAATATGAGCTGCCATAAGTTTTGCTGCCTCATGACCTTTCGTCCCGCAAGAATTTCCAATTCCATCATGGTTCATACCAAAACTGTTTTAATGAGGAAGAAACAGAAGAGACATAAAAGAAAGAAATAAGAAAAATAAAACAATAAGCACAACAACAACACGTCCTATATGTATTTCCTTATTGAGTCATTTATTAGCTATATCAATAGTTGGTTTTCATCAAGAAGACCAATCCTTTAAAGCAATGTAGATTAATATTACAAAGACAAAAGAATTATTCAATGTACAATGTATGTCTGAATCTCTTTGCATTTATCATATATTCTCACGTTATCAATATCACATGATTGAATTGCTCCTTCAGCAGAAAAGGGAATGTTTGCACTTCTCAGATGAGAAAACTGAAATTTAGCAAAATTAATGACCCATTAAAGATAGCGTTAATTTTTTTAACATAACTCCATATTTACATATCAGTAATGTCCATTCAATACAAAAGGGAATTACAGAAAAAAACAATGATTCATTGAAATATAGGTGATGGGCAATCACAGACGCCCCCCCCCCTTTTATGAGCATTGGTAAAAAAGAGTGTAATACATGACTTATATCCCTTTGTGTTTTCAAAATACACTTTTAAAACCCTGGCATATTTAGAGAATGTGACTTTTCTTTGCAATGAGCTCCATTTTTTTCAAAGATGTCCTTTCCTTGTCATATTTTCCCTGTCCTAAAGCCTAGTGAACTCAAAATAAACTTTAATAAAAGAAATCTGAAATGCATATGTTCACTGCATAGGAATAGCCTTTTTTAGATAAGTTAACTATTATTTCAAAAATAACTTATATTTTCAGTATCACATTCCAATAAATGTGTCATGGTGGAAAACTAACTAACTAACAAAACAGATAAGAAGAGTTGTTCTAGGAAACGTTGGACAGGTAGTTCAGATACAAGCAAATAAATACAAATATAAACACCTGCTCTCTTGACAGTGAAAACATGTGGATTTCCATCTGACAGGTGAGATTAAAGCTATGTTTAGAAAGAACATAGGACAGTGAGCAAAAGGACATTGTGAATGAGTGAAATGAAAGTATATTTTATACATACATACGGGCATAGAAGGGAGGAGCCGTTAATTCATGCACAGGAAGTAACAGAAACCAAGAGAAGAAATATGAGAGTATCCAGAGCCTTCAATTGAAACAAATTGCCTTCCTCAAACACTAACATTTATCATTCTAATTTGACATCAATACATTATTCCTTAAAAGATCTTCTAGGAATATTAAGGCAGAATTTCAAGTTGAATTAGGTACAGTCAGATCCACACAATCCAGTACAAATAGTTCAAACGTAATATTCAGAAAACTTTATTATTCCTTCTGTGTAAAGCTGACACTTCTGAATTAACCCAAGTATTATTCTTTTCACATGTAATAGAGTTAAAAGTGACTTCCTAAAAAAAAAAAAAAGTGACTTCCTTTTAGGTGGAGTCTTATTAGTGTCATGTTGTTAGGCACAAATAGCTTTAAGGGAACCAATATTGACGTGCAACTAAAATGAATAAAAATGCAAGGTTCTACTTTTAATGTCATATTTCTGTCATCTCACAAAATAAAGATATGTCTTTCATACATTCATGATACAATGCTATGTTGCCTTGGACTATACACAAGCTCAGCTGCCAAGAAAGAAGACAAATGGAAATATTTGGTGTCAGAATTTGAAAAATTAATTTATTTGATACCCTGGCTATAAGTCTGACATCCTGACTAGTACTAAACCTCTTTTCAAGTAGGAATTCCACCTGTCCTTGAAACTGTGTTACTATCTGTATAGGTAATCTAGCCTCCATTAGAACAAGCAAGAACCACCACAAGGAGACCAGAGACATAGAAACTCTAGGTCCTTGCCTGTTACCCACAAAACACATCAGGCCACGAAGTAGAATGCTTACATTTGAGGAGCTGCTTCAGATCAAACCAAGATAGGACCACTTGGGTCTGAGATAGCTACACAAAGGACAACACGAGGGGGTAATGGAACTGAAGGAAAACCCTCTACTTTCACTTGCTCTTCATTAACTTGGAAAATCATACACTGGAGGACATAGAGCAGAGCAATATACTATTTGTTCCTCCTAGCTTTGAAAATCTGAATGTAGATTCTAACAGTTTCATGGGTCACTTTGCAAAAACTTGACAGCTACTTTTGTTAACAAATGACGCCTTCTGTTTCACAGGCTGTCTTTGTGTTTGGCTCTAGTTGGCCTCACACAATGATCTTCCCATTTTCATCTACCAAGAGGTAGGATTACAAGTGTATACAATTATGCAATTATTTATTTTATAATTTCACATATGAACACTACGTATGGGCGATCCTCACCTCCTACCTCCCTATAACTCACTCACACTCTCTATCCTCCCCACAGAACTCTCCAGCAAGCTCATGCCTGTTCATCAAATTCTGTCTAGTAACTGAAACCTATAACTAAAGGATAGATGAGTAAACTAGTATTATAGACTTGTCATCTCTCTGTTCACGACATGTCTACTCATTTAGCTGCCTCCAGATTTGTATCACACTATTCAGCTCTTCATATGGAGATGGTAAACATTTCAGAAAAGATTTGTAACACACGAAAAAAAGAAAAGAATGAAACAAAAGAAATAGAAAATGAAAATGGAAAAGGAAAAGATTTATCCAAGATTATAACAGAAGGCTAATTAACTACTTTACCTACCCACTCACTGGAACAAATGTCTATCATCTTTGCCACCCTCGTACTTTCTTATAAATTCCAGCACTTAAAAGTCCCTCAATCCTATCCATAGGGTTAGGGCATTCATACAAGATGATGATGCCAGGTAGAACGCAGCACTTTCTGAATCAATGTTAATGACCCATTAGCACAACAAGCCCAATGTTTGCAAACAAGATGAGAACCTTTGGAAACTGTCCATACATGACTAATGGACAATTACAAAACTTTGGTTTGCTAAGGAAATTAATAAAAGCTGCCTGATTATGTCTGGTCAGTGCTGGCTCCTTTGACTTAAGTCGGCTGGCTCAAAATAAAGTTTTAATCAAGAAACATTGTCTGTCTTGTTCACATTACTTAGTCTCATTTCTATTATTTCTATGCCAGAACAGCTCAACATCAATTATCACCATTATATTCCATGTTCTGAGGAAAAACTTACAGCTATTCACAAAACTCCTACATTTCTTAAATATATCTTTATATAAGTTCTGGTTTAATTTTAATTATGGTTAGTGTATGTGTACATGATGTGGACATGAACAAGCCAGAACACATGCATGTTCAAAAGTAAGAAGACCATGTGGTAGAGCTGGTTTTCTCCTTGAATGTTTCCATGGGTTCAAGGCTTGTTCACGTTCTTTTACCTGCGAAGATTATGCAGTAGTTTACCTAAGTTCCTATGAGAAACTTAGCTCATACAAGTATAATAATGTAAAGTGAATATAAGATTTTTAATTAGTTATCAAAGTTTTCATTTAACAGACCCTTGTTGATTATACAGAAGAAAATGGTGGAAACCATGCTAACTTAGTTTTTTAAAAAGAGGATTTGTTTATGAAATGAAAACATACTTTATTAGACTATTACTATATTCATGCTTCCACAAATTTTTTATTTTTTCATGAACAAATCTATTTTTGGCATTCAGGGATGGTAAAGATACATTTTACAGAACATTAAAAATTGAATTTTAAATAAATTACATCATCATTTAAGTGGGTGCAGAAAAGCCATTGTAAAATTTGGCAGTTTTCTGGATTTTTTTGTTTTTTACAATATTAAAAAGTTGCAACAAATGATGTTTGTGAGCAACAATAAAGTACAATTCAGGCCAGACACCATAAGCTGGCGCCTGCCATCACACTGGCAAAACTTGAATGTTTCTCATCTATGGCTGAAGATCACACAAGAAAATCTGTTCTCCTCATTTTCATTCAACAGACGTACTAGAAGTCTTAGCCAGAACAAAGCTCTTGACTCTTAGGCCTTGTACTACTCAATGCAAAACTACAGTATCAAGGGCAAAGGAATAAAGACAGTGGCTGTGAGATGTAGCTTTAAAATGAAAATAAGTGACCCAATGAGGTTTACTTTGTAGATTAATTTAAATATTAGTAATTTCCCTTCTGTTGGAAATTATGAATTTAAAACAATAGTTGCTAAAACAACCTTTCTCCCCCAAAACATGAATATTTATTCTTTAATTTTTAAGAATAATTTTTATCTCTGGGTATAAATGGGTATGAATTCAAGTGTACAGGTTCATTATATGTGTACCACAGTATGAGTTTAGAGGTCAAAGGACAATCTTGGGTGTTAGTCCTCACCTTCGATCCTGTTGAAACAAAAGCCGTTTGTTGTTTTTCCACACCATATACTAGGCTAGGTGGCCCTGGAGCTTGTGGAGATTTTTCTCTCATCTCCCATCTCTCCAAAGAAGCACTTTGATCACAGATACAGTATAGCTCTGGGGGGGGGGGGTGTTCTGGAGATTCAAACTCAGGGTTTTTTTTTCCCCAAAGAAAGCACTTGGCCCACTGGCAATCTCCCCAGCCCATAAGCAATACCCTTATGTGAAATTCTGTTTATTTATTGCACTATTTACGTATAGTGCTATCCATGTGGAAACCAGAGGAAAATGCGTTGGTACAGGAGACAATTTCCTGGACATCATCAATGGCTCGGGCTCTTAGATCAATGATTAATAATTGGGACCTCATGAAACTCAGGTAGGATTGTGGGAGGGAGAGCCTGGGAGGAGGCCAATGACCAGGATGTAAAGTGAATAAAAGTAAGTTTGGTATGGACATGCACTTATAACCTTGGACTGAGTAGGGGACACATGCATTATCATACACTCTATGCTCAGGCATACACATGCACAAACACACATATACACACACAGTGAAACTTTTTAAAAGAAGCAAATGTCTAATAGAGATAGATACATATAGAGAGCAGTTTGTTATATAACTTAGAAATCGATTTTTCCTCTCAGCTCAATTATACAAGATGGCCACATTGACTTTTTAAACTTATCTATGTTTAAATATTTGAAGCCAATCACTGGATCATTTCATGACCATAAAAGAAGATGATATAAGTAAGTATATGAATTGCTATTATTTTCAGGAATGGGCCTCATAGCACTACTTAATTTATTTCACAAACTAGAGTCTCCAAAGTACTAAATAGTATATAACATTTTTGGAAGTTGCAAGTATGCAAAATAGAATATATTTTAAGTTTCTATATAAAAATTTAAACGTAATGAAGAAGTTCCAAATTGAATTAGTATTACCAAAAAGTTTTGTAGGTTCTAATTCTATGTCTAAATATTAAAATTTGTATTCTTATTTTAATTATAAACACATGAGTACTACACACACTAGTCTGACAATTTTGCTTCCTATCTTGGCTTCTGAATGGAAGTGGGCTAGAGAAACATGTCCTTTGAATAAGTGGCAAAGAGTCGGAAGAAAGAAAAAATTAATAAAAAGATGTGTTCCTCCAATGTAGGCTCTTTATCATCACAGCACACATCACTGACTCCACAACACATCATATATAACTCAAAATCTCCACAGCTAGGTGCTCAATAAATCTCAAGTTAGAAAAAAAGTTTGTTTGAGTGGGAGATTAACTGCTGAATAAATGTTAGCCATGAGATAGGAAATTTGACTGTGTATGTCTCCCTTAAAAGTGAATGACATCCCCTGAGCCTTGGGTATGAGAGTATTTTGTAGATGTACCCACAGGAACTGGTCTCCAAAATGCCACACTTTGATTGATTGATTGATTGGTAGTGGCCTCTGTCTGTTGCCAAGAGAAGTTTCCTTGCTAAATCAACTTCACAGGGAAAAACTCGGGAGACTTCAGCAGTACACAAAGAACTACAGGCAACCTAGCAAAGCTCTGAGCACGAGAGGAGGTCCTCCCCAAGGGAAAGCACACCAATCGGTTGTGCAGTGCCAAGAAGCCCTGAAAACTAGTCACACTATAGGGACTGAACAGGTTAGAGTTAGGAGTAGATATGTATAACAAATACATAGGTGCATGCAGTAACAGTTCAGAAGAAAGAGGCCATGAACTCAAGGAGAGCACAGAGGGGTATATGAGAGGTTTCCAAAAGAGAAAAGGGAAGGAAGAAGTGTTGTAATGAATTACAGTCTCAAAAATGAACAAAAAAAAGAGTGCATGATGTTCTGAAAATATTGGTTTAACTCAAAAATCCATCGCATCACCAATCAGAGACTTGGTAGTAGTCTAACTGAGGCAGATTATATACTAAAGGCTAGATATTAAACTACATGTCTACAGCCAAGAGAAAGGCAATCATGTATGACAAGATATGAACATAATGCTTTCCTTAAACATCTTATGTATGGATTAAGTTATTTTTTCTAATGTTTTTATTTGAAACCACATTAAACAGCAAAATTTTCTCCCATATGGTAATTATATAACCACAAAAGATTGTAAAGACATCTAAGAAGCACCTTATATGCAATGGCCTGTTTTACTTCATCTTACATTATATGAATCATTAGCTGCCAAAAATGCAATATCTTGTACCACAAAGATATGATGTACTCTTCATTTTGGTGCACAATTTTTACCATGTTCTAGGGGGAGAATTGTAAGAGTAAAAGTAGTAAAAACAGCTGTCTGAATATAAATTTAATCTGCATTATTACATATAGTCTGATGAAAATCCCACTTTTATATCAAATTCATTGTGCAGAACCCAGATTTATATACATATTGCCATGTTACATATAAGTAAAAGAATACTTATTTGGGGAGATGACCAGGAGGGAAGGAGAGAGATGACAAGTGGCGTAATGAATGGAAGGACAAACAAGAGCCAACTACCATGTAAATTTAAATGTCATAACAAGACGCATTTATTGGCACACTAATCAAAAACCATATTTTAAAAGATACAGAAAATGTGGTACATTTACATAATGGAGTACTATGCAGCTATTAAAAACAATGAATTTATGAAATTCTTAGATAAATGGATGGATCTGGAGGATATCATCCTAAGTGAGGTAACCCAATCTCAAAAGAACACACATGATATGCACTCACTGATAAGTGGATATTAGCCCAGAAGTTCAGAATACCCAAGATACAATTTGCAAAACACTTGAAACTCAAAAAGAAGGAAGAACAAAGTATGGATACTTCGATCCTTCTTAGAAGGGGAAACACAATACCCATGGAAGGAGTTACAGAGACAAAGTTTGGAGCTGAGACAGAAGGAATAACCATCCAAAGACTGCGCCACCTGGGGTCCATCCCATAAACAACCACCAAACCCAGACACTATTTCAGATGCCAACAAGAGCTAGCTAACAGGAGCCTGATAAAGCTGTCTCCTGAGAGGCTCTGCCAGTGCCTGACAAATACAGAAGTGGATGCTCACAGCCATCCATTGGACAAAGCAAAGGGTCCCCAATGAAGGACCTAGAGAAAGTACCCAAGGAGCTAAAGAGGTTTGCAGCCCCATAGGAGGAACAATAATATGACCTAACCAGTACCTCCCAGAGTTCCCTAGGACTAAACCACCAATCAAAGAAAACACATGATAGGACTCATGGCTCTAGCTGCATATGTAGCAGAGGATGGCCTAGTCGGTCATCAATGGGAGTAGAGACCCTTGGTCCTGTGAAAGTTATATGCACCAATATAGGGGAATGCCAGAGCTAGGAAGCTGGAGTGGGTGGGTTGGGGAGCAGGGTGGGGGGAAGGGATAGGGGATTTTCAGAGGGGAAACTAGGAAAGGGGGTAACATTTGAAATGTAAATAAAGAATATCTAATTATAAAAAAAAAAAAATGTGCCTAGTTAGGCTGGAGAGAGTCTTCTAGAGGTTCAATTTCCAGCAACCACATGGTGGGTCACAACCATCTATAATGGGATCCGATGGCCTCTACTGGTGTGTCTGAAGAGAGCAATGGTGTACTCATATACAAAAAATAAATAAATAAAACCTTAAGAAGGTGCCTAGTTTAAATTTTGCATTTTTAATCTGAAGATAATCATTCTGCTAATATTCTAACCTCACTTTTTGTTAGTGAATAGTGGTACTTAATACTATCAGTCATTTAATTAAATGTATATAGTGTATTGAGCACATGTTTTTGAATTCTGCCACTAAAGAAAAAAACAAATAAATATGATTATTCAGTTATTCAAAAGATTACATCACACAATCAAAGTACTCTTTCTACAGTTATTTAATATGATTCAATTTTTTTATGTAACCTTTTTTTCCAGGGATGCTAACTCACACCTATAATCTCAGAATTTGTGATGCCAAGCAAGAGAACTATTGGAAGTTTGAGGCTATTTTGAAATAAATAGTTCAATCCAGGCCAACAATGATAATCCATCTTAAAAAAAAAACAAAGGGAAGGAAAGAAGGAAGAGGAAGGAAAGAAGGAAGAGGAAGGAAGGAAGGAAGGAAGGAAGGAAGGAAGGAAGGAAGGAAGGAGAACAAAAAGAGGCAACTTTTAAAATGATGTATTCTAAATTGTTACAACTGTAAAATATCAAAATTAAGTAGTTCCACTGTATCAGAGAAAATTAAAGAGGATAAGATATGATTTAGATTTTTTTCCATTTGTGACCTGTCTTTACTTATGACTGATTTTTGCTATGAAACATCTGTTTTAATAAGTACTCAGTCGTCTACATCTGTAAAATGTTTTTAGATATAGTAGTGTTTAGATATACATATAGATGTTTTTACATATAGTAGTCAATCAGTGAGATAGTTTTGTAATCTGTTCATGTGTTCTTTTTAAAAAGGCTTTGGAATTTTGTTCTATTTTATATACCATTTACTAAAGCAAATAATTCAAGATAGCAAATCTATATAGGAAGATATTCAGAGACAGTGGTACCTAGCAAATAATCTTTCCAAATGTGCACAAAACAATGCTGACATCTAGTATAAGCTAAGTTTTAGTTGATCTAAGCTGAGGCTTAGATCTCCAAAGTACGTGAAATCACTGTAATGTATTTATATTCATTTTTCTACTATTACTATGTCTTCTAGGGATAAGTCAGATAAGCTGGAGTGGTGTGGTATGGTTAAAGGTAACACTGTTTGCAAAGACAGAGAAAATAGGTGCAGTAATGCAACTTTTGCCTTGATAACTCTCCTGAGTTATCATAAATGTTATCAGTTATACATAAAATGTTGCTAATTTGGTTCAAGGCAGCTGAAACCTATTAGTATGATATTATCTACCTGCAAATTCATTTATTTGTTTTTTTTTTTTTTTCAGGACAATGAAGAAGATAAACTTTATCAAAGTTTCTAAAGTTGGTAATAATAATTTACAAGGCTTATTTCTGTAGTATATTCACATATACACACACACACAATTATCCTGAAATCTTGAATACTGAACATTAAACTCGTCAGACTGATCTGAGCTATCTTTTGTCATTAATATCTAAAATAACACAAACACATACACAAATAAAAAATAAAAGTAAAGTGTAAAAAAATAAAGTTAAAACCCATTCAATTGCAATAGTGAGTTAAGTTACACCGTAATCATTATCTAGAGCTTGTTCTATGTGAAAATGTTAGCTACATACAATGAGAAAGAACATCATGATGAACTGCCAATATAACCAATTGGTGCTAGAAAATTGAAGATGTTATTCTTCTTTTATATTTTAGCCTTAGGTTTAAAGTCAAACCTAAGACATCCTGTCTCTTTAGTTTAAAATACTTTGATACATTCCTAGAAGCAAGGAATACTTTTTTGACCTCCTTTAATATTACTTCTGTTTGTATAATTAGACACATTAGACGTTTTGTAATACATTGGATGTCTGAATTCTTGCCACCCTTCTTTGACATCATATTTTTAAACTTGATCCATAAAAACAATACAATTACCTATAACAATCTTTCAAAAGATATGTCTTCCTTTCAGCTTTTATTAAGTGTATTTGTCTATTAATAAACATAAGGTCTATTATTTCACTTGACAAGAAAACTAATTTTTAAATTTTCACAAAAGTATAAAAATACATTTTTACAAGGGGATGGATCTGGAGAAATGGCTCAGTCTGAAAAATGCTCACAAGAAGCGAAGTTCAACTCTAAGGGTCGACATTTATCTCACACTTGCAGCCCCAGCTTTGGGAAGTAAATAGCAGGAACTCACTACCAACCAGCCTAGCCTACATGGGCAGGGAGACTGTCTCCGAAAGAAAGCAGCAATACCCAAGGAATGACATCAAGTTTGTTTGGGCCTCTACATCCTTGGGTACATACACCTGCACATGTGCACACACACACACACACACACACACACACACACACACACACACACGTACACATATATGCAGAGACAGACAGAGACAAAGACAGAATCATTATCTAAGACGTGGCCAAATAAAAACATTATCATATACCCATTAAAATGAATAATATTTCTGTGAAAATACAAGTTGGGCACAAAACACATTATAAACAAATTTTGAAAAGTAGAAAATTATTCATATATTCTATTCATTCAATAGGGATTCTTCTTAATGATTAATGGTCAAAGATTCTTACAGCAGCAAGGAATCTACATATATTACCCTAGCACTTAAAATTCTTCACCATGATAAAAGTCACATGGCAACACACACTTTTAACTGGGAAGCAAAGGCACAGCAATCAAAGCTGGAACACTTACAGCTGCCATTTCAATTCAGGAAGGAGTGCTCTCTCTCATTCCCTTGTTTGGTTTGAGGACTTTTATAAAGTGCTAGGGATCAAATATTAAACTAAAAGCCTTTTACATGCTAGTCAAACTCTCTATCACTAAGCTACCTCTACAGCCTGTATTTCTATATTTTAATAATATGAATTGTATCAGAGTATGTCTGCTGAGTTAAGCACTAAGATCTTAAAAGTAAAGGGCTTTTTATGAAACATTTTTCCCTGACTAAATAGTAATCTGACACACACACTAAAATGATGACAAGTAAAAGCATCTTGTCCAGGAAAAAGAGGAAGAGAAGACAGCAATATCATACTCATCTGAGTATGAGATACACGTGCTTGGTTTCTTCCTTTTGTTCTTCCTGCCAAATGACACATTTGAATGGAAGGACTAGCTCTCAATCCTAAAGATTTTGTGTAATTTCCATGTTTCATTTTTGGCACCTTTTTTCATTAATTTATTTATTTTACATCCTAATTTAAACAGAGCAGCTTCCTCTCATTCCTCTACTCCCAATTCCTCCTTCTTCCCTCCCCCTCCTCCTCTTCCCTTCAGATATCAACCTGCCTTGGCACATCAAGTTGCAGTAGAACTAGGCTCATCTTCTCAAATTGAGGTTAAACAAGGCAGCCCAGTTAGGGGAAAGGGATCCAGAGAAGGCAAAAGTGTCAGAGACAGGCACACTTTCAAACAAGAATTAACTGTGAAAGAACAGAATTCCAGGTTACCAACTTAAGATGAATTGTCTACATTCTCACAGTTATTCTATGTAAAGTATAAACCATTTATTTGTGGACTCTTTCAAAGGACTGACACATGGGCCAAATAAATAAAACCTGGAACACTTGTGAAGTAGTGAAAATGTTAATAGATAGTATAAAGAAATAACAGTTTTACCTAAGTTATGTAAATTTAACAAGGGATCACAGAGGCAATAAAGAATGCTTCTTCTTAACTCTCAACTGAGGAATATCGAATGGTTGAGAAACACCTGAAAAAATGTTCAACATCCTTAGCCATCAGGGAAATGCAAATCAAAACAACCCTGAGATTCCATCTCACACCAGTCAGAATGGCCAAGATTAAAGATTCAGGTGACAGCAGATGCTGGCGAGGTTGTGGAGAAATAGGAACACTCCTCCATTGCTGGTGGGATTGCAAGCTTGTTCAACCTCTCTGGAAATCAGTCTGGCGGTTCCTCAGAAAATTAGACATAGTACTACCGGAGGATCCTGCTATACCTCTTCTGGGCATATACCCAGAAGATCTTCCAACTGGTAATAAGGACACATGCTCCACTATGTTCATAGCAGCCTTATTTATAATAGCCAGAAGCTGGAAAGAACCCAGATGTCCCTCAATAGAGGAATGGATACAGAAACTGTGGTACATTTACACAATGGAGTACTACTCAGCCATTAAAAACAATGAATTTATGAAATTCTTGGGCAAATGGATGTATTTGGAGGATATCATCCTTAGTGAGGTAACCCAATCACAAAAGAAGTCACTAGATATGTACTCACTGATAAGCGGATATTAGCCCAGAAACTTGGAATATCCAAGACACATTATGGAAAACAAAAGAAAATCAAGAAGGATGACCATTTGTGGATACTTCATTCCTCCTTAGAATAAGGAACATAACTCTCATGAAAGGTTATAGGTACAGAGACAAAATTTAGAGCTAAGATGAAAGGATGGACTATCCAGAGAGTACCCCATTCAGGAGTCCATCCCATCATCAGCCACCAAACCTAGATACTAATGCTCATGCCAGCAAGATACTGCTGAAGGGACCCTGATATTGCGGCCTCTTGTGAGGCTATGCCAGTGCCTGGTAAACACCGAAATGGATGCTCACAGCCAGCTACTGGATGGAACACAGGGTCCCCAATGGAGGAACTAGAGAAAGTACCCAAGTACCTGAAGGGGGCTGCAACCCTGTAGGTGGAACAACAACAGGAACTAACCAGTACCCCCTGGGTTTGTGTTTCTAGCTGCATATGTAGCAGAAGATGGCCTAATCGGCCATCAGTGGGAATAGAGGCTCCTTGGTCTTCCAAACTCTATATGACCTAGCACAAGGCAAGGCCTGGGCCAAGTAGTGGGAGTGGGTGGGTAGGGGAACAGAGGTGGGGGGAGGGGTATGGGAAACTTTTGGGATAGCATTTGAAATGTAAATAAAGAAAATAAAAAAAAAAAAAAAAGAATGCTTCTTCTTGCCAAGGACCAGGGTTCAGTTTCCAGCACTCACATGTTGACTCACAATCATCTGTAACAGCTGTTGCAGGGGATTCAAGGCCTTTGTCTGGCATTTGCAGACACCACACACATACTTAGTGTACATACATACAAGCAGATAAAACATGCAGATATATCTAAAAGAAAGAGTAGGATAAAAACAACAAAAATAAAATAAATACAAAAAAATGGGCATGCAAGTGTAAGCACTGGGCTAGGCTAACTGGTGACTGTATAAGATGACAGTGCCTTCATAACACATTATTCATCTTAGTATCTACCTGATCTTTTCAATACAATTGACTCTAGCAGAGCCGATTAAATATGGTACGGAGCCAGGCAGAGGCAGGCAGATCTCTGTGAGTCCCAGGCCAGCCAAGCCTACATTGTGAGATCCAGTCTCAACAAAACAAAGTAGAACAACAAACACAGAATAGAACAGAACAGAACAGAACAGAACAGATCACAAAGACTGGTACAATTGCATAAGATTATGAGTCATTAATGAGCTAGATTTTGGAGTGAGTTAAAAATGAACTGACTGGTTAGGAAGGGTTTTTCTTTTGTTCCCTAATGTTTGTTGCAATGAAAACTGGAATACCAATGTTTTAAGGCACCATTATAAGGCTAGTAGTGACTTTTTCTTTCTAAATCCAGTCAGGGTTAAAACTTGCTAGCTACTTGGATTTATACCCAAATCAACTACAATTAAAAAAAAAAAAAAAAAAAAAAAGACAACAAATTGCTTCAAATTTACTTAGGGCTCAATTTTAAGAGAGAGAGAGAGAGCAATAGGAAGGAAGTGAAGGGGAAAGGAAGAAAGGAGAGGAAAGAAAGGGAGGAAGAAAAAGAGGGAAGGAGAGATTGAGGGAGGGAGGGGGAGATTGAGGAAGGGAGGGAGGGAGGGAGAGAGTGAGTGAGGTAGGGAGGGAGGGAAAGGATCCTGAACTATGGATTTTCCCCAGGAATTAACTCTGAAGCATAAATCCTGATTTTTATTTGTACCTTTATTTTTCATACACTTCACCATTTAAAAAAGGTAGATCATTAACTAAAATCAGACAAATGTTGTGGGTTCCCACAGACTGTTGTCTCAATTAAAGCTACTTATCTTTCAAATTTTAAAGTAGTAGATATAACTAGCCATCTGTTTAAAGTTAACTTAGGCTTAGAAGAAAGTAGGATTTGGCCCAAGAGCTAAATCTATCAGTAAGAAGAGGTTCTTTTGTTTAGTCTTACCTGTATGAGAGCATTAGTTTGAATCACATTAAACACTAAGAACAAATCATCTTCGAGTTGTAAGAACACAAATATGAAAAATAGTGTCAAATCTCTCTTTTCACATCCGCAGATTTTTACATTTACTTTTGTCTGTTCTTTGAAATAAGGGGTTTTAATGTCATTTGGGGGTTGGGAGAAAGTATCATTTTAAACATTGGCATTGATTTATTTGAATAAATATTAAAAACTTAAGGTCCTCCTAAGAACCAAGGATGGGTTCTTACACTTACATGTGAGTGCACCTGACAATACTAGTTATCTACATAACCATCACGCCTAGAGAATGTATGCTTCCAGCTTCACAGAGGGTGAAACCAAACATGCATTTGAAAGAAGTAGTGTCAACGAATTTAAACAAATATATGGAGCCAGAAATGATGGCTCATTCTTGTCATTCCAACACCCAGAAGGCTGAGGCAGGAGTATTATTGTGCATTCCAGCCCAGCCTGTCTAGATCAAGGAAGGCCTGGACTCTAAAACAAAATGAGGAAACAAAACCCCAAACAAATGACCATAAGACATAAATTATCACTTGATGAAAAGAGAGATTACTTGCACAGTTGGACTTTATAAGAATTAGGTGTAGAGAAGACATCTAAAGCTCACTGATTTAAATGTTCATAATAATACTCAAGTGTGATATGTTTAGCTATTTAACAAGTCTCCAATTCTTACAATGATTTATCCTAATACCAAAATTATAACAGTCTCTATTGAAAGATGTCAAAAAGGCTGTAAAAAAGAATTGAATGCAGGCTTTCCACACAGTAGTTACAAGTGGCATAAAGAGTGGAGTTGTCCAGTTTATTTTGGTTTTCTTAAATGCACTCACTTGTGACCAATCTCATGAGCGATGGTAAAAGCCGACCCCAGGCCAATGTCTTCATTAATGCTGCAGCTCCTTTCAGGCTCACACATTCCAGCCACAGAGGCTAAGCCTGAATAAACAGAAAGACACAATGGGTCAAGCCAAGGTGCTTCAGCCTTTTAAAGCCCATGCTTCTAAACGCCTGGATTCTTTTTAATAACCTCCACGCACAGAAGGAGCAGTTGGCAAAAGGTTAACTTTCTAGTCGTTTGCAAAAATCACTGGGGGAAATTTCACTTTGCCGGCTAGACATTAATATTTTTTGAACTGCAGTCAGTGCTGGAAAATGTCTAGACTAGGGGTTAGATTTATAAATTTTACTTCTGGTAACTTGGGACCACCTAGTAACTTGAGCCAGAAAAGGGAATTCAAGAAAGCATTTCTATTTTAATATTCTTCAGACTGTAGAAAGCAAAATATATCCACATTATTTTTCTAGAGAGATCTGTTTAAATTTAGTGGGTTCATAAAATATACAAGCAACATTTTAGTTAACAAAAAGAGGGAATCCCAAATGGTTTTATAAATGACATTTTTATAAAAAACAAAATGAATGGTTCAAAACAGGGTAAAAAAACTATGAAAGATGTGAGACTTTTGTACTTTTTCAACCCCTGAAAATTAGTCCTGATGGCAGCAGCTTACACTGTTGTTGTGGTTTTTTTAATGGAGGGAAGTCACTTCCACATTCCATGTTGTTTTCGTCTCACCCAACCCCCTTCAGTGCTTTAGAGTTCTTACTAATAAAGCAAAACCATGGTGTTAATTGGCTGATTTCTAGTGAAATGTTATGTAACTCGAGGAATTTCCCCTTGGAAGCTTTAGTATTTACTTCCAAATGAATACCATTCTCTGTGGATTATGCTCTGTGGATTAGTATAGAATTTTAAGTCAGCACTTTAGAAAAAGGATTTTATAAGAAATGAAAAATGCCATACATTATAAGGAAGCAGATCGCAAATACTAAATGCAGAGAAAAACAGTCATTTAAAGAGGGGAGGGCATTTTCTGTAGTCTGCTATCCTGCCTCTCCAATGTCAGGAACTGCCTTCCCACAGTCCCCTTAGCTCAGTGCTCTGGAAAGTCACTGAGTGCAACATGCAGCGGTCTGAGGGAGGTAGGAGTCCCCGTGAGCACGAATTGAGAACTGTTTACACTATTCAATACATATTTTCTACACAGGAAGCTCTAGGAATTGTGTTGCTCGTTCTTTCTGATATATTAAAATAATAGACACACATAACAAAGTTAAGGTGATTGTTGGGTACACCTACTGATTTATAAGGGATGAGCAGAAGAGGTAGAAAGGGGGTTGATGACCATCCAGAGACTGCCCCCACTTGGGGATTGATCCCATAAACAACCACCAAACCCAGACACTATGGCAGATGCCAAGAAGAGCTTTCTGACAGGACCCTGATATAGCTGTCTCCTGAGAGGCTCTGCCAGTACCTGGCAAATACAGAAATGGATGCTCACAATCATCCATTGGACAGAGCACAAGGTCCCTAATGAAGGAGCTAGAAAAAGTACCCAAGGAGCTGAAGGGGTCTGAAGCTCCATAGGAGGGACATCAATATGAACTAACGAGTACTCCAAGTACTCCTTGGAACTATACCACCAATCAAGTTCCACATGATGGAACTTGTGGCTCTAGCTATATATGTAGCAGAGGATGGCCTAGTCGGTCATCAATAGGAGGAGAGGCCCTTGGTCCTGTGAAGGTTGTATGTCCCAGTATAGGGAAATGCCAGAACCAGGAATGAGAGTGGGTGGGTTGGGGAGCAGGGGGAGGGGATAGGGGATTTTTGGAGGGGAAACTAGGAAAGAGGATAACATTTGAAATGTAAATAAAGAAAACATCTAATAAAAATGTATTAAAAAAAAAAGAAAGAAAGAAAAAAGGGGGGTCGATTCCTGCCACAGAGTTAGTATAAGCACTCATGACACCACTGAGCTGACCTTCCATTCCACTCAAAGGTACTGGGCCTAAAAAGAAGACAATAAAGAGAAGGAGCACTTGGGGCAAAAAGAATTCATTCTTTGGGCAATGAAAAATATGTTATAAATGTTACTTTGAATTTCCACTATAGAACACATATGTGTATGCACACAAGCATGCTCCATGCAGATAAAAATAGGATTTGGCTCTAAGCTTTTGGGTTCAGTATAGGAGAGCATTTGGGAAGAACAAAATAACAATGAGCATTGTTTCTGTTCTGAGTCATGTTTAAAAGATCACTAATTATAATTATTGACAAATTATCATCTCTTATACTGCCACAGACCACCCTTTTGTTTTTCTAATGGTGGTGGTGCTGGAGTGGATGGTTTGTTGTTTTCTTTAGTTTTTTTTCTTTATTGTGTGTAAAACGGCTTTTCTTTCAGTGTGTGCTCTATGACTGTATTTTGAATTAGGAATTCTCACTGCCACCCCAGTGTAGTTATAAACATGTTTACTTGATATCTGACATAAAATTGTTAACTCTGCTAAAGAACAACTTTAGAAAAGATGTATTTGGAGAGCAAAGGCAAATCTTAACTAATACAAAAATAAACACTAGTATATGCTCATTAACTCTCACCATTTTCTAGTTTCCTAACAACTGCTGCATTCAAAATTCCTATGTGTGCTAGTGTTAATCGGGAGTTCATTACTGTTTGGGTCATTTGGATTTCCTCAGTTTGACTATCAGTTTTCAACCTTAACCCTAATTACCCTTATACAACTGGTTATCAGAGTTATTAACCAAAAGCTTATCTAAAAAATCATAAATATCAATATAACATAATTAAATAAATAATTTTTAGGTAATTAGATTACCTATACTGTACTGTACTGACATTTTCCACATAGAAGTCAATACTATATATTGACTTTTATATATATGTGTGTGTGTGTGTGTGTGTGTGTATTTCATTCCACTTTCAAAAATTATAATTTTAATTTACAAAAAAGTAATTGAGCTTCAAAACACATTCCATGTACCTTGCAATAATTTGTTGACTATAGAAATGAATTACTAAAGTTACAATATTTATATTATTTTGAAAAAAATTAGACAGTAAACTACATCAGCTCCTTAGTACTGACACTGAAAGCACCAGGTAGTAGCACTACTGACGTCAGAATCAAGAGCCTGTCGATGTAAGTCATATACTTTCAAAGAACTGACCAAAATGTACACACTTATTTCTTTAAGAAATATATGCTTGAAGATATAAGCTAGTTTGTATGTATACTTGCTTTGAGGTTTAGTGTTCATTGGTTCTGAAGTAAATAACATTTTTAATGTACATGTACTGAATTTGTACAATAAATAAATGAATTGAATATAACATTGCAGGTTAAATACATTGCAACATTAAATACTAATGCCTGTTCCTTTAATTAATACTGAATTTCAAAGCAATTGTATTTTTTCTTCATTGATTTTAACAATATACCTTTGGTAAAATGGCTGGTATTATGCCTACTTCATAAATAAGAAAACTAAGAAAAAAGGAAGTTAAAAAGATTATTAAAAAGCAATAAATACATTGAAACTGCTAAAGTTAGTCTCAACTTTAAGTTAAGTTGGCCTTAAAACACTAAAAAGAAAATCCCAATATAAGCTGGCTCAGCAGAGAACTCTTTCTATGGTAGGTATTAACTAGAAAATTTTTCTATGGTTAATACTAGGCAATGGCTAATTGAGATTTCTCCTATAGTTATAAATCTCAAGGAAAACAGGAAATAAGCCGTGTGAAAAATAAGGAAGAGAGAAATCCTGTCTTGGAAGGGATGTTTCACTGAACCACCAGGAAGCTGGGAACACGTTCACTCCTAATTCAACTCTAATTGGATATTCCCAAATGTTTAAAGTGTTAACAGGAATTTACTTCAAAATTATTCATATACAGATAAGAAAATTGAGATTTGACCTAGAGAAGTCAAAAGATTCACTTTGTCTTGCGTAGATATTGAGTTTGTAGAAAGTTTTCACGACACTAAAACTTCCGGTGCCTTAAAATAGCACTAGTTCTTGGAGTACTACTCAGCTATTAAAAACAATGAATTTCTGAAATTCTTGGGCAAATGGATGTATCTGGAGGATATCATCCTTAGTGAGGTAACCCAATCACAAAAGAAGTCACTAGATATGCACTCACTGATAA
>NC_034600.1:34989752-34995733 GCF_900095145.1 Mus pahari | reverse complement strand
ACCATCCGTAACAAGATCTGACTCCCTCTTCTGGAGTGTCTGAAGACAGCTACAGTGTACTTACATATAATAAATAAATAAATCTTTAAAAAAATAAAATAAAATAAAATAACTTATTATTTGTATGGATATGCCTAAATTTGTTTAACCATTAATATGTTGACATTTAATTAGTTTTCTTAATTAGTTATTAAGAAAGATACTATAAGCATTCCAAAAAAAAAAAAAAATAGCATTAGTTCTTGGCTATCTGGTCTACTGGGAAGTGACCTTATCAATTCATTTGTATTTGCATTTTACTTTCAACCAATACCAACTATTGCTTCTTAACAAAATATTCTTTTTGTGGAAATTCAAGATATTTACTAAAATATTTTTTTAAGCAAAAGATGTTTAGGAAACATAAGAAAGAAAGTTCCCCTCCTTTCTCCATCTCTTGCAATACTGTTTTATTAAATTCTTCATTGACTGTACTAACATTTTTTAAATAATATCTGGATTCATAGGAGATAAACTTTCCCCAAAAATATCATACCAAAAGAAGTATAATTCTTTACACCTACTTTCTAAATATCTCAAGTTGACTGTATTTTTTTTCCTTTTAATTCATTGTCTTATTTTGAACAACTTTCCCTTGATCTCAAACACCTCATTTTTGTTGTTGTTTTAAACAAGGAATTAGAAAGACAGAAAATATAAAAATGAGTGGTAACTTTTATGTATAATTACTACTGACATTTAAACCATCTTCTAAGTTATTCTCACTCATACCATTTGCCAGAGAAATAAAGCCAATAAAAAAATTAAACTTATTCATTATTATGGGAAGAATAATTTGTTTTTAGCAAATTATATAAGCAAGAAAGGTCATGTCCCATACAACAGAAAGAAAAATAACCAAATTAATAATAATAAAGAGTAACATCATTACCTCAAAGAGACAATCTAAACAATCCTTTTATCAAACAAACAAAAAACTCTCAAAACAAAAACAAAAACAAACTTACCCAATGTTCCACAGGGCTTATTTTTATAAGTGCAGATATCATATCTATGGAGGAGAAAAAGAGAAAAATTGTAGAGCATTTGTATGTTCATTGCATTTTTTTTCTGGAGTTCTGTTTGTTCAGATCAAAACCGATACAATTCTGAGCAGCTAGATAAGAATGTCACATGGCCAGCACCATGGGGAAAGGCAGACTGTACACAACAGCTCTGCCTGCAAGTCGATAGGATACCTTCCAGTAAGAAAGGAAGAAGACAGTTCTACCTAACCATCAGCTGCCTTGTCTCCAATAGTTTGTCTACAGATTCAATGAGGAACTTTTACTATTAATAATAATCTCGTTGATCCTGCAGGAGTATTTTCTTGTTATAGCTACAGACTATATGTCTCTGAGAATTACCTGAAGTTCTTTCAACTCTAACATAGGTATTTGTCTTAAACAAAACATAAAGGTAGTGTAATAAATATATCAGTGGAAATTAAATCAGTGTTACATATTTTTCCTAGTTGTACACTAGAATTTAGGATGGTGAAAATACAAAAGTTTTAAGTGATTTAACAAATAGATAAATTAATCACTGAATTGAATATTTTTTTAAATGTTAGACTCTATTACCAGAGTGCATCACAACTCAGTATAAAAGATATTAAAGCAATTTACATATTTAAAGTATATTACATTGGAGACATTAAGTCAATATTCATGCTTATTTTCTTTTATTATTATCCCTTAGGTCCTGCTTGTCATCAAATGAAAGACAGGAAGGGAGTGGATCGGGATGGAGGATGCGGGAAGTAACTGGGAGGAGTAGAGGGAGAGGAACTGTAATCTAGATATATTATGTGTGGAAAAAAATCCTGCTTTCAATAAAAGGGAGAAAAAAGTACCAAAAAGTATATTTTGGGTATCATGGACAATTTACCTTGTGATTACCATATTACATACTATTTTACATAGACACAATTCATCCTATAACTATCCAAGTAAATTTAAACAAAGTCATTTCAAGGGTGAAATATATTTTGGAACTAAATGGAATTTATTTCTATATACTCAAATTTTTATATTCATAAATTTACTAAAACTTGTCTGCCTGTAGAGTAGTACACTTGTACTAAAATCCAAGTTTTCCTTCATCTTTTTTCTTTCACAATTACTCTATTTCTACTTTAAAAGAAAAAAGAAGTGTACTTCTATCAATTATCCTAAGCCTCGTTATAGAACAATGACTATAGAACTCTCCAGAATATAAAACAAGAGGCAATTCAAGGAAGAACTGATGCTAGGAGACACATTAAGAACTAAGTAAGAAAAATTTGGGGGTGGGGTGGGGGGGAATCCTGATTTCATCCTGGAAAGACTCTATACCTTTCTGGGTGTCCTCCTGTTACAAGTTAATTTATATATCTTACAACTGGAATTTAAAAATGACTATTTCATAGAACGTATTAACATGTTAAAATGAAGTCAAATTGGCAATGATGACTGGTTTAAACAATTAGATTATATAGTAAACATTTTCCATAATTGAATGAGTAGAGTTATATATAATATTAAATTAATTTAGGAGGTCAGTTAAAATTTAAATGATGTATAACTGCATTTTAAATTTCATACTTATAATTTAAAGTAATAACTGAGATATTAACAATGTTATATATTGCTTATAAACTTTAATGGATATTGTCAAAATTTTCAAGCTTCAGATTTGTCTCATTCAATTTCTGACACTAGGAAAACACACAGACAGGCACTCACATACATGTACATGCACGCACAAGACCACATATATATGTATGCACACACATATGTAAAATTTGGGGGTTATCTTGCTTCAGTAGGACCTGGAAAAATAACAGACTAAAGGAAACAAGTGGACTTTCCTTCACTCTCAGGATCCTTTATAGCAGTCGATAGAAATGTAAAAACTAACAAGATGCAGCAGGAGCCCTAAAATAAGGGTTAAGTAAAAGTGTCAAAGCCAAGAAGTACACTGAAATCCAAAACAGAAATGTAACAGTTAAAATGCAATTTACACACACACACACACACACACACACACACACACACACACAAGTAGGTGCACCTGCATGCACACATATGCAAATATATGAAAACATATCACACACACATAAAAGAAACTTTGTTCTAAATTCTAAATTTGGATTGAAAAATAAAATCTTATCACTGTGCAACGTCTTTTGTTTTCTTTTTCCGAAAGAATTACAATGTTTTAAGGGCATGCCTAATTTGCTTATTGCTGCTATGATGAAACACTAACCAAAAGAAACTTGGGGAATAAAAATGGCTTACACTTATTTGAAACAGTACAGTATTGACTTGACTGGTATTAGACAAGAGCTGAACTGAAGCAAAGACCATGGAAGTAAGTCATTTATTGGTTTGTTCTCCACCTTGCTTTCTGATATGACCCAGGACCACCTGCCCAGGAGTGTCACTGCCCATATTGAACTGGCCCCTCCCACATCAGTAATTGATCAAGAAAATGCCTTACAGACATGCCTACACACAAGCTGATAGACATAAGTCCTCACTTAAGGATTCCTCTTCCCATGTGACTGTAGGTTGTGTCAAGCAGACAAAAACTAAACATGATGATAAAGAATTAAGATGTTAGGAATGTGGTTCCTTCAGTAAAGGGCTTTCCTTGCAAGCACAAGGACCTGAATTTGATTCCCATAATTGACTAAGCACTGGAGAGGTGAGAATAAAGAACTTCCTGGGCCTTGCTGTCCAACCAAACTAGTCTACCTGGTGAGCTCAGGCCAGTGAGGGACGATACCTCAAGAATCAAGTGGAAAATGCCAGAGGCTGTTCTCTGGCTTCAACATGAAAAACATTAGCACACACATATGCCTGAGCACACAGGCAAACACGTATGTGAACACACATACAAAGAATTAACAAACATGATCATTAGGCAATTGATAAGTGCTAGATAGTTTTAAGTCAACTTAACACAAGCTGAAGTCTCCTGAGAAAAGGGAAACTCATTTAATAAACTGTCTTCATAACATCTAGCTGTGGGCAAGCTATAGTGTATTTTCTTAATTAGCTGTTGGTGGGGAAGTGTCCAGCATATTGGGAGTTGTGCCATCATTGGGTTGGTAATCCTGGGGATCTATAGCAAGCAGGCTGAACAAGCAATGAGGAGCAAGCCAGTAAGCAGCATTCTCCATGGCCTTTGCCCCAGCTCCTAACTCCAAGCTTGGTCCTGTTTGAGTTCCTGTCCTGACTTCCTCCAATGATGAACAATGATGTGGAAGTGTAAGCCAAATAAATAAACCCTTTCCTCCCCAACTTGCTTTTTATTTGATCACAGCCATAAAAACACTAAGACACCACACAAAGCCTAATGTTTGTAGGAAATCCAGGTTCTAGTAAATAATGCATTTGGCTTATTCTTTCACACTAATTCATAATGTGGTTGGACTGATTGAGTAAAATTTTTTAAAAAGGTTGAATATCTGTGGCTATAACATTTGTATATTTCTGCTGTGAATATTACTGACTATTGATTTTTAAAATCAATTTTTTCAGCACATGAAGAAACTGACCAAAACATCTTCCTTTGAAGTATGTAAAATACAGCACTGCCTTACAATGATAAAAGACCTATATTGTAAACACCTGATGTTTATACTCATATCTGGGTTACTCTCAATTTCTGTCAAAGAAGCTGCCTTTTACAGTAAATAGCAGTCAATGGATAGATGTGTACCTGATCAAAGAGCTTAGAAAAAAAGAATGAGAACTCAGTCCTAGATGGGACGTCTCCACTACCGCCACCAAGGCTCAAGGAACATGACAAAAGAAGAGGCAGAGAGAAAAAAAGAACTGGAAGGCGCGGGAGTGGTATTGGTCCTGCTGATTTTTCATATTTCTTTGACTTTCATCAATCGTTACCAATGTCACAACCATATCTAATAGAACCAAAGTACATCATCCATAGGATATATTGAGGAAGAGTGCTGAGAAATGTTTTTCCAGACATGACAGTGCTACTGCAAGCATGAACTCTAAGCACCTGCATTTGCCTGTACAAGCACTGCACAGTATCTAGTCAGACCAAATTTTGGTATAGATGAGATAGATGCTCTCAAGGTCCCATAACATACCAAAGGGATACTAACAGTTGATAGCTACTGGGAGAGGAAGAATCACTGTGTTAAGGATATGCACAGAAGGGCTGCATATTTGACATAATAGGTATCAAAGGAAAAAATAAGAGATAAAGCTAGGAAAGGTCTATAAGAAAATATGGGTTATTAGGAGGGGGGCTATAGGTAAATGTAATGATATTTCATTGTTTATGTATGGAATTCTCAGAAATAAAGACAATTTATAAAAACAACAACAACAAAACACCTGCAAGGGGTTGAGGAGAATCAGAGGACACCTGCTTTGTTCTTGAAGCCTCTGTCCAAAATTACATTCCCTTCTTATCTTTCCAGCCAATATATCCTATGGACGATGTACTTTGGTTCTATTAGATATGGTTGTGACATTGATAACGATTGATGAAAGCCAAAGAAATATGAAAAATCAGCAGAACCAATACCACTCCCGCGCCCTCACAGCCCTCTAGCAAGCTGTAAAAGATTTTCAAGTCTTTCACTAAAGCAGTTCATAAGACTTTCACATGAAACACATGCCTGAATCCCAGGACGAAGAAATTCCCTATCTCTGAAAACAAAGGGCCACAGTGAAGAAATGAACAGACCTCTAAACTTCCTGTTTTTCACCTTTTAAACATATCAACCCCCATTTTCTATATCACATTGCTCCAAAACTGTTTAGTATTCCACAAATTATGCAAATACACTCCTCCCCCTGTCTCTCTGTCTGTCTCTGTCTCTCTGTCTCTGTCCCTCTCTCTGTCTCTGTCTCTCTCCCCTCTCCCTTCGGCTCTCCCCTCTTCTCTCTCTCTCTCTCTCTCTCTCTCTCTCTCTC
>NC_034600.1:34988115-34989672 GCF_900095145.1 Mus pahari | reverse complement strand
TCCCTCCCTCCCTCTCTCCCTCCCTCTTTCCCTCCCTCCCTCTCTGAAACAGGTATCTTACTGACCCAGTAGCTCTTCAATTCAGTTATGCTGCCTTATAAGTCAGTGTGCTCCAGGATTCTGCTAACAAGATGCCTATAGCACAGGGTTTAAAGTTAGTAACATTGAAGACCTCTAAAACTATTGTATTATTTCACATATCTACAAGCCTTTTTTTGATGTTTTAAATTCCAAATAATTAAATAACAATTTTAAATTTCAATCTCAACGTCCACTCCCTAAAAGCCATAAATATAAATAAAATTATTTTTAAGTTTTCAACAGTTAGATTATCAATTAAGTATATTTAATGCACTTTATAAGCACATAATTGGGTACATTGGATTCATGGAAGTACTTACTAAAAAGAATTTTTATAGTACTAGATCAAACTTTAATCCATATTTTTAACAAATATTTACTAAGAGCTTACCATGTAGTAGAGGATGGGAAAACATGAACAAAATTGATATAACCTATCTTAAGATACTAGAAAAATTATATTATCAAAGGCTTAATTAGATATAGTTGCCATTCTGCCACAGCAATGTAGTACAGTTTATTGGACTGAGCTTTGAACATTTAGAAGTAACTTTGAATCTTCTTTCTTTATTTGTAAGGCAGAATAAATATTCCTTGGCATATTTGTCCTTTACATTACATCGTTAGTTACCTCCTGCTGAGATGAAGCAAACATCTTATCATTAAGTCTCTCTTATGCATAAATTCTGCTTCTAAAGACTTAGTTATGTGTATGGGTAGGGAATATGTGCACTGTGTTCAGGAGTCTGGGGACACCAGAAGCATAAGATCTCCTGGCACTGGAGTTAGAAAGAGTTGTGACCTACCTGATATAGGTGCTGAAAACTAAACGCTAGTCCTCTGCAAAAGTAGTCTGAATTGTTAACAGTGCACCTCATCTCTCCATCTCCACTTGCAGTTCACTAACACAGCTGTGCGCATGCCATTCTCAAAAGAGATTTATTATTTATTATATGTAAGTACACTGTAGCTGACTTCAGACACTCCAGAAGAGGGCATAAGATCTTGTTATGGATGGATGTGAGCCACCATATGGTTGCTGGGATTTGAACTCGGGACCTTTGGAAGAGCAGTTGGGTGCTCTTACCCGCTGGGCCATCTCACCAGCACTCAAGCACACTCTTGTTTCAGCTTGCCTTTCTAGAATTATTTATTACTCGCCCAAACCTATGTCTACTTCTACAGAATGTATTCACTATACATTCACCACTATCTAAAAGATTTAGAATTTCTCTATATCCACAAAGAGTTCATTAAAAACTCTTCTCCCTAGGAACACTCCTCCATTGCTGGTGGGATTGCAAGCTTGTTCAACCTCTGTGGAAATCAGTCTGGCGGTTCCTCAGAAAATTAGACATAGTACTACCGGAGGATCCAGCTATACCTCTTCTGGGCATATACCCAGAAGATCTTCCAACTGGTAATAAGGACACATGCTCCACTATGTTCATAGCAGCCTTATTTATAATAGCCAGA
>NC_034600.1:34983219-34987550 GCF_900095145.1 Mus pahari | reverse complement strand
CAAGGCAAGGCCTGGGCCAAGTAGTGGGAGTGGGTGGGTAGGGGAACAGAGGTGGGGGGAGGGGTATGGGAAACTTTCGGGATAGCATCTGAAATGTAAATAAAGAAAATAATAAAAAAAAAAAAACTCTTCTCCCATTTCTTCTGTGAAATTCTAGGTATCTATTTGGTACACTTCAAATACTTTATCCTTCATAAAGCAAGAAGTAACACACTCCTCACCTAACTACTACAGCAAGCATGTGCTTATTGACTTTCTTATACTATTAGTAACCATCATCAGTATTTAAAGAATATAAAATAATAACCAGACAAAGATGAAAAGTAGGACAGGAGGAGAAACATGTTAAATAAAACAACAAAATCAATACAATAATTTTTCATTGTTTTTTGAAAAAAAATCTTTACTTATTTCTATGTGTGAATGTGGTAATGAACTTGATAATTTCATAGTTTATACAAATACCTGCATGTCATTGTACACAGAACAGTTATATATGTTTGCTTGCCAGTTATATCTTACTAAGACTTTAGAAGAGCAAAAACTATTAGTCAATTTGTTACAGTCATTGTGAAATACAAAGGCAAATGGAACAATAAAAACAACACTATCAAATTTGTAACAAGTTCCCATCCGCTCTCCCTTCACATATGGAGAGCTCACCACCACAGACACTGTAATACATGTAGTTCTTTAGTATTAAATTTCATGAGTAGTTAGAAGAAAAAATGAATAGTATTTCCTCAAAACAACTCTAAAGTTATCTACTTCTTTTAAGTTGTTAAAAATACAGGTATGACATTGCAAATTTCTTATAAAATTTTTCATATTTTTAACAACTAATGCCTTTTCATTGTAAATTTTAGGAAAATGTTATTTTTATGTTTTACTATGTGAGCTCTCCTGAGAACTCAACTGAATTTAGTGGATCCTCAATAGTGAGGTAGAATAAACCTCTCTCCAGATTTTGCAGAACATTTCAATATGAATTCCACAGTGAAATTAGGGAGGGTAGCCCTTAATGCAAAAGCTTTAGGCTGTAGAAAAATAGTAAGATTAGAACAAATAGTGTAAAATACTTTATACAAACATGAAGTGGGTTTTGTTTGTATTCTAAATTTGTAGTAAATTTACCACCCATCCATCTCCAAAATTCCTTTTGTGAAATATACAATTATGATGAATTTCTCAATATTCCAATTGTAGTCAACAGCCACCAATACCAATCACCTTTAAAAAAAGTTTTAAATATATCCATAAATCTGGTACTCAAATTCAGCACCAATACCACTTCATAGAATAGGCACCTCAGTTTCAATCTAGAGGTCCAAAATTATTTCCTTTTCTACACCACTGCAACTAACAACCCTGCCAGACTACACAAAACCACTCAGTGGTTTTTGTCTGATGTGGAAAAAAAGTCCATTGAGACTAGGAGGTACCACCAAATTCATGTCACAATAAAGATCTAAACTGGCTACAATGTAAATTATTGTCTAGCCCCAGGGCATCTCTTGCTTCAATTCTTTATCTTTGTGTAAGAATTGTTTCACCAGTTAATTTTAACATTCATCCAGGAGCAAAAGGATTTGTTGGAAGGAAGGGAAGGCCGCTTGAACACAGTAACTAAGCATATCTGAAGGATTGTTGTGATAGAAACTTTTTTGAAAGTATAATCTACGTAACTACTAGTTTTATTGCACAGTAATCATCAGGTTATCAAATGAAATCGTGTATGATTGACAGAACATGAAGTCAGCCTTTCAGATTGGAATTGTAGTTCTGGTGCTGCCAATAACTGATTATAAACCCTCTTCCAAATCATCTCATTGTGCTTTAATTATTTTATCCTGTCTGTCTCAACTTCACAGCACTGCTATGAAGCCAGATGGAATACTATCAATGAACACAAAGGCTTTAAACTTTAATGTAATTTCCTGGTTGATGTTCTAACCAGAAAGAATTCATACAATGACTTTAGAAAACAAAAACAAAAAATAGGGTCTGAAGAGATGGCTCAGTGGTTATGACCACATACCGTTCTTCCTGAGGACCTGAGTTCAACTAGCAGCACTCACATCAGGTTGTTTACAACTACCTGTAACCCCAGCTCCAAGGGGGATCTTTTTACCTCTGTGGACATTTGCATTCATGTGCACATAACACACATACATATAAGTAATAAAAACAAATCTTAAAAAAAATTATCCCAGGGATACCCAAGACTGTTTTCTAAAAAATCCTTATAAAGTCAGGAAAGTAAACACTGCTCAAAGTCATATTCTATAGCTGGACGTCTGTTATATTATTTCAACACGGGAGAAGATACAGAAAATTGTTCCTCATGTTCAAGATGAAAACTCCCATCTCTTGGTAATTTCCATCATATGCATCTCTTTGCACTTCCTCACCGATTAGTGTGGTTCAGTAGACCGCTGCCTTCAGTGAGGTGACTGACACAACCGTTTAGTCTAGTCTGCAAATTAGACAGTTCCCAGTCTAGTAGAGCAGTCACTCAAAAAATGCAACCTAAAAACTCAAGTGGAACTACCCTGATTCAACAAATATTTTTTAAAAAAGAAAGTTGTAAATATTTTTTGTAGTCTGGCATCAAAAGAACCCAGACATAATGCTTTTTACATTTTTTGATGGAGGCTGAAGAGACGGTTCCACAGTTAAGAGTACTGGCTATTGCAGACACTTGAAGGGCCAGGGTGGGGAATATACAGAGGGTTCTCTACCCACCCAGAGGAGAAAGGGAGGAGGGATGAGAAAAGGATTGTGGGAGGGGGTGACCAGGAGGGAGGCAGTGAGCTGGATGTAATGTGAATAAGTAAAAAAAAAAAAAAAAATTAAATAAGAAGAAAGGAGTACTGGCTTCTCTTAAAAAAGTCCTGAGTTCAATTCCCAGCACTCACATAGAAACTCACAACTGGTTGATCTATAATGGGATCTGACACCCTCTTCAGTGTGCAGACATAAATGCAGACAAAACACCCAAATGCCTAAAATACATAAACACATTTTTAAAATGTTAAGAATTAATTAATTTATTTTATGTGTATGAGTGTTTCCCTAGATGTATGTCTGTACATGTTACCTGTACATGGGTGTCAGAATAATTATAGGACCCCCTGAAATTGGAGTGATGAATGGCTGTGAGCTGTGTGGATGCTAGGAATTGAACTTGGCTCCTTTGAAAGAACCAGTGTTCCTTACTGACGAACCACCTCTAAAGCCCCATGAAGGAATGAGTTTTAAGTTTATCTATAATCCAAACAGCAATATTAAAATTACTAGCATTTTTCAAAACTATATAGTATATAGAATTCATGAAGTCATACCCAACAGAAGCCTAGCATCATTATTTATTCATTATTTACTAAATAATAGCCATTTGTTTTCTGTTTACTAGTGACTATAGTCTAGTTCTGTGAATACATAGTAAGCCATACGGGAAATGTAATTCTATAAATAATTTCTTCTACATTTTTGGGGAAATTATTAGAAAATATCATAAAATATTTCTGATAAAGTTTCAAAATAGATTGCTTTGAATGGTGACTATTATTATTTTTGTACTTTAGAATCAACATATTAAGACATAATATACTAAGATAGTTGAATCTATTACAAGGAAGATTATAACAGTAAACACCTTCTTTTGAGCTAAGAAAGATACACCTCGGTTATGTGCTGGTTGAAGGTAATGCCAATTTGGAAAATTTTTTTAAGTTAGCATTAGAAAAGTAAAAAATATTTAGCATTACTGTGTCGATTTTAGAAATACCAATTTCCAAAAAAATAGTGTTTTCTAAAATGATATATAAAGTTTATTAGTTGATAATTAATCAATTAATTGAAATTGATTTCAAACCAATGTTGTTTTTCTATTTATCAATTAATATGTCAATATCTTTAAAAAACTTTTAAGCTTATTTTACTACTTTATTTTAATTTTTTTCATCAAACTTAAACTGAAATTATGAACAACAGTCTATTAAATACAAATAATTTTGGAAGCATAGGCTAGTGGACTTTCATTTTTTGTGATATATTTAATAAATTAAGATTGAAAATAATCTCCAGAAAAAAAGCTACTTGTCAAGCAACACAATATTCAAGGTAAGAAAATTATCTCTGAGATTTTAAACTTCAAAGAAAAATAATTCAACTATTTTTAAAATACATTCTGTATCAATACAAATGGTTTCAACATGAAAAGCTGAACTTCTGGATTATTTTAAGATCCTTCTAGGATTTTTTTAAATGGTTTTTTATTTGATATTTTCTTTATTTACATTTCAAATGCTATCCCGAAAGTTCCCTAT
>NC_034600.1:34967096-34982729 GCF_900095145.1 Mus pahari | reverse complement strand
AAGCTTCTGTAAGGCAAAAGACACTGTCAACAAGACAAAAAGGCCACCAACAGATTGGGAAAGGATTTTTACCAATCCTAAATCTGATAGAGGAGTAATATCCAATTTATACTAAGAGCTCAGGAAGCTAGGATCTTTTATAGCCCTGGCTGTCCTGGAACTCACTCTGTAGACCAAGCTGGCCTTGAANTTAGAAATCTGCCTGCCTCTGCCTCCCAAGTACTGGGATTAAAGGCATGCACCACCACTGCCTGACATCCTTTTAGGATCTTTGCTGCTAATCTAAGCTTCATATTTAAATTCCGAGGGTCAAATAATAGTTATGTTCAAAAAATATTTAAATTTTAGTTTAAAAAAACTGAAGTTCAAAATTCACACAAGGATGGTATGGACTCTGGTCTCCTCAACTCCTGACACCTTTCCAAGCATGACTTATCCATCCTGAAAGAGATAGTTTCTGTGTTTGAAAGCAGGATAAAAAAAAAAAAAGAAAAAAGAAAGCAGAATGAATATTCTCAATATGACTGCAAGGCATGGCTTTCTCAGAAAGAGGGTGTGAAAAGCTTTTGGTTGATGTGGCAGTGTTTTTCTCTTGGGAAAAAACTATGATGATAGATCTCTGCCTTTTAAGATGGAAAGATTCTGAGTGGGGAATAACTTACTGATCATTAGCAAAAATAAAAACCAGAGGATTTGTCAAGGCTTCTTCACTAAGCAATGCTTTTTTAAAAATCATTGATACATCATGGGGCATTCAGCATACCTCAGGAGGAAGGCAGTGTGGATCTAATCCCTAAGGTTCTGAACAACAGTCTATTACTATCACGATTAACAAATGGTACCTTATTTAGTCCTGGATTATGAAATTCTGACTTATTTTTTATAATATAATGACTGTGGATCAAACTGACTTATCAGGTTATGAATTTTGTTCAGATGATTAAACCTAAATCTTTTAGAGCCTCTACCATAAGAGGTTGCATTAAAAAAAAGAAACTGGTGTACTGGATTAAGGCAAATATAAATACTTTAAAACATGGGAAGAAGTATGATGTGGCAGAAAGCCAACTTTAGTCAGGAGATTTACCTTTTATTAATTATATGCCTCAGACAACATTAGGATCAATTCTAAGAACCTCTACTAGGGACCTATTCTAAAGTCCTCTTTAAAAATACTTGACAGAAGGTAATATTTTATGCAGTTAGTTTAATTTGAAACTATAGAAGCACCTATCTATGTCCTTCCTAGGAGGTAAAATGAAAGCTATTACATGAGAGGACATACCAGTATCTTTGCCTGTAATTACTTCCATTGACCATAGGCTTTCGAGAACTTTAAAGGTTTGGTATGGTTATGTACTTTCAGTAAATGAGCTAGCCTATACAATCAAATGCTTACAGGTGTAAGTTCCTGGCTCTAATTTGAACCTCATGATCATCAAATGAAATTTTGCAACTTTTCTTTCTTTTTTTTTAAATACCAAAGGCAAAATGACTAATAAAATTCAATGTGTCCTATCTTGGGAGTGAAGCAAGATTGAGCCTGGTCAATATTTAGATAAGGGAAATGCTACAAAATCTACTAATAAAATCTGAATCCAGCCAAAACCAGAAAAAAAAGTAAGTTCCAATGCTGCTGGTAGCTGAGTAAGAAGATACTCAAAACACTACTGGATATTTTAGTTTTGTGGATTTGCACTCCATACAAAAGGTACAAGATTCTCACCTATGTTGGATATCATCAGAATCAATGTCCATAACACTATCATCTTATTGAGCTCATATCCTCATTAATAAAGTTCAGATTATGCTAACTGTTAGTGAAGTCTGATTCAATCCATGTGAAAACTGGTCATATGGTCAGTGCAAACTCCAGAGACTTTCCCACACCACACTCAGTAACAGAACTGCTGCTCTGCTCCTTAAATACTGTTGGTCCTGGATGACTTTCAGGGAAAAAACCAAAAAGAAAATAAATTATAGAAGTCAATCCAAGAGTCAAGAAGGCATGGGTAGCAACCAAGACAGAGTTTCTTCTTTCTCAGCACCAATTCCAAGAAAAAGAATGGAGAAAGAAATTGTTTTTAATACAGACCAATTATTTTACAAAACAGAGCAGGAGGGTGGAGGGTTGTATCAGAATACTTCAATTAAGAAAACACCCTATGAGCTTCCCTATGTTCTGATCTTATAGCTACATTTTCTTTCTTTCTTTTTTTTTTTTATAGCTACATTTTCTTAATTAAGGTTTCCTCTTTTCAAATGAATTTAGTTTGTGTCAAGTTGACATAAAACTGGCCAGTACAATAATCAATCACTCAAAATTCCATTTAGAGACCATGCTATCCAAAGAGGTTGGAACCAGGAACATTTTGAATTTCTGGTATCTTCAATTTTGGAGTATTTGAATATACAAAATAAAGGATCTACAGATATCTCATCAACTTAAACATAAAATTCACTTGTGCTTCATCTACACCTTAAACACACAGCTAATAATAATCGTTTCATGGCATCCATACACTGTTCTTAAAAATAAAAATAGAGTTTGTTAGGCATCTTTTTTAGTTAGGGTTTCTATTGCTGTGATGAAACACCATGACCAAAAAGCAAGTTGGGGAGGAATAGGTTTATTTGCTTACACATCCATATCACTGTTCATCATTGAAAGTCAGGAGAAGAACTCAAACAGGGCAGGAACCTGGAGCAGGAGCTGCTGCAGAGTCCATGACAGAGTGCTCCTTACAGGCTTATTCCGATGGCTTATTCAGTCTGCTTTCTTATAGAAACCAGGGCCACCAGCCAGGAATAGAAATAACCACAATGGGCTGTGTGGTTCCCCATCAATAACTAATAAAGAAAATGCCCTACAGTAGGGTACTATGGAGGCTTGTTCTCAATTAAGATTTCCTCCTTTTAGATAAATCTAGTTTGTGTGTCAAGTTGACATAAGACCAACCAGCATAGTATTCCTTGCATTGGACATTTAAAAGGCTAAACACTGTTCCTAAGGGATATCTGATTTGAACCTGCCACTATCTTGAAATACAAGTAAGATAGTGAGATTAACTATTATATTAGTAACTTTTCTTATCATTATGGCCAAATCTCTGACAGAAGCAAATTAAGAAATATTGGTAGTAATTCACAGTTTCAGTCATCTTACCAAGAAAGGCATGCCAGAGGTAACAGCAGTGAAATGTGTGATAGGATGCAGACTCCTTATATCCTAACAGATCAAAGAGGCAGAATACTGACCAGAGCAGGGCTAGGCTATGTGCTCAAAGGCCTTTCTCCCAGTAACACACCTATATAAGCAAAGTCATACTGTCTCCTGGTTCTACAATCCCCCAAAACACCACCTTCAGCTAGGGATCAAGTATTCAAATACATTAGCCTCTGGGAAGGAAACATTTCAGATTCCAACCAGAGTAACCTGCCCCTAACACTTAAAGGATTATGGCCATCTCATATGCAAGAGCTTTAATTACTTCTTCAAGAATACTCACTTTTCAAAAGTCCAAAGATTCTTCTAACAAGGCAAATGATTAGCTGTGAGCCCCAGTAAAATATAACGACAAAACAACAATTGTATCCCTGGTATCTCCAAGACTTTTAACTTGAAGTGCTGTTGGATTTTGTGAAAAGTATTTTCAGCATCCAATGTGATCTTCAGTTTTTTTATATAGTGTACTACATTGATGGGTTATTGAAATTATATGAAAATGTTTTTTCAATTTCCCTTCACCCCTGGGATGAAATCTACTTGATCATGGTACATGACTTGGATTTGGTTAGGGAGTATTTAATTGAGTATTTTTGCATAAATGTTAATAAGGGAAATAGGTCTGAAATTCTCTTTCTTTGTTGAGCCTTTGCATGGTTTAGGTATCAGGGTGACTGTGGCCTTATAAAATGAGTTTGGCAATGTTCCTTCTGTTTTTATTTTGGGGAATAGTTTGCAGAGTACTGGTATTAGCTCTTCTTTAAAAGCTTGGAAGAATTCTGCACTAAAACCATCTGGTCCTGGGCTTTTTACCCCTGGAAACATTTAATGATGGTTTCTATTTCCTTAGGGGTTATAAGACTATTTAGATAGTTTATCTGATCTTGATTTAACCTTATACCCAAAAAGTGTCCTGCTTACAAGATGTGCAGGGACAAAGAGCAGAGATGGAGGGACTGGACAACCACTAACTGGTTAAAATTAAGACCTACCCATGGGCAAGAACCAGTCCTTGACACTATTAATCATACTCTGTTATGCTTGCAGACAGGAGCCTCCGAGAGGCTCTACCAAGTAGCCAATGGAAAAATAGCAGAGATGGCTGTATGGCATGAAAAGTATCACTATTATTACTAAATGTATAATAAAATACTCTTTAAACAGCCAAACATTAGGAGTCCAGGGAGACTTGTGGAAAAGTTGTGGTAAGAACTATAGGACCTGAAGAGGAGAGGGACTCACAGAAAGGCCAAGAGAGGCAACTAACCTGAAAACTTAGGGGCTCCCAGAGACTAAACCACCAACCAAAGAGTGAGCATGGGCTGGACCTAGGCCCCCTGCACATATGTACGAGATGTGGAGCTTGGTCTTCTTGCAGATGCCCCAGCAACTGAAGCAGGAGCTGTCCCTGAATCTATTGCCTGCCTGTGGATCCCAATCACCTTGCTAGGCCACTTTATCTGGCCTCAATAGGAGAGGATACACCTAGTCCTGCATGACTTGACCTTCAGGGGGTTGTGGAGATCCAAGGGTCCTCCTACTTCTGAGAAGAGAGAGAAGAGAAGAGAAGAGAAGAGAAGAGAAGAGAAGAGAAGAGAAGAGAAGAGAAGAGAAGAGAAGAGAAGAGAAGAGAAGAGAAGAGNAGAGAAGAGAAGAGAAGAGAAGAGAAGAGAAGGGAAGGCAGAAATGGAAGAGGAGCTGTGATGGGGTACTTGGAGTAGTGGGAGGCAGATATTGGGATGTTAAATGAATAAATTAATAAAAATAATAAATTAAATCAAAACAAAAACTAAGTTAGGCACTTTCTACATACAAGAGAGTAACCATTCCTATTCCCAAAGGAATGGAAAAACAGTAATATAAGACAGGACAAAACAAGAATGAAAGCCAACAGAACAAAGCTTTCACCCTGCTTCTCTGTGTTCATCATTCATAGGAGGTGGTGGCCTCATCTGAAATCCAAGAGGTTTTGGAAATTTCTCCCTTATGATTCTGACATCAGCACACATGGACCCTCTCTAGAGCCAGATAAAATTGGTAGTTGTAGTATTACTTGCCAGATGGCCCTGATTCATGATATCTTCATTATCTTTGGATCTTTAATACAACTCAGGTTTTACATATACAGCTTCATACACTGACCTGGCACTCAAATCTGCTACACATTTTCTAGCTTCAAAACATTTTTTTTTCAGTAAACATGGTGCAAGTTCCATGGTCCCATAACTCTCACATTCTTAATGCCTACATATCTAGAACTATGTAGATGATACATAATTCTGCAGCTCAGTTGAGATGTATCTGGGAGCCTTTAGACCAGTATTTCTCAACCAGTGAGTTGCAACCCCTTTGACAAACATCTATCCCTAAAAATATTTACATTACAATTCATAACAGTAGCATAATTACAGTTATGAAGTAGCAGAAAAAATTTTATGATTGGGAGTCACCAGGAACTCTATTAAAGGGTTACAGCATTAAGAAGGTTGAGAACCACTACTTTAGACTGTGACTGTGGTAGCCTCTTAGTGTTTGTTTGGCTAAACCTATGAAAATATTCTGTCTAAGAGGTCATTCTGTAAGAGGGAAATCCTTCTGTCCTATTTATAAGGTATCCTATTTGAAGAACAAACTCAGTGACGTGTACTTACATAATTATAACTAGGGCATTAAGCAGAAAGGACTTGACTTCAAGATATCTTTATTACCCTCCCTGTATAAAGTCCAAGGTTCTTTGCAATGAATATTAATCTAACAGCCACTGTCCCTTCATTGGCACCTGCTTTGTTTTAATTTACCTTGTTTACAACTTTTAACACACTAATGTTCCTTTCCTTACCAAGTATACAATATTTACATCTTTCTGGTTTTGGCTTTAGATTCTTGCTATTAATTCAGGTAAAATCAGCTACTAATAAAAGTCACAGCCTAGATGCTATGCTGTCATGGAAGTTTCTCTACCAAATAAATTAGTTCATTACTTTTGGATTCAACTTCACTCTAATTTTCAGGAAATTGGAAAAATGTAGCCAGATTTTTTGTTTAAATGTAATGAACATGACCTCTAGCCAAATTTATGATAGGGACCTTGCTCCCTGTTGTGACTTCTTGAGCACAGGATTAACTATCTACATTTCTAGCAGCATTCTAGTTTTCCAAACTCTCATCAGATGAGCCACTAACCTCTGCTTCCAGCACTCTTGGACTTGTCCAGCTCACAGTGCCAAGCTCCTCTGCATTCCTCCTACAATTACGAAAGCCTACATGGCCCATCATCAGCTTTGGCCATAATAACAGGCCCCATTTCTCAGTGCCAACATTCTGTATTAGTTATTGTACTCATTGCTGTGACTGAACACACTACAAGAAGCAATTTGATGAAGGAAGATTTCTTTTGGCAGGTTTCCAATCTGCCACAATGAGGAAGGCAATACAAAGCTCATATCAGTGGAAGGGTGAGGAAGAGGCTCCTGACATTTTGGCAAATCAGGAAGCAGAATATTAAATCAGAAAAACAAGACTCTAACACCCCAAAGAGCTTTCTCCGAGAACCCCCTTTTACCATACATGCCTTACCTCTTTAAGATTCTACAATCTTCTAGAACAGTGCTACCAGTTCTGGATCAGATTTAAACCATAACAACTGTCAAATTTAGTCTGTAATTTTTTGTTTGATGTTGGGTCATTTTATTACACTTCCATAAAACAGCTTAAAGGTAAGTTCATTATACTTTGAGTAATAATATTTTCATGTCATATAGACAGCATTGTCCACACTATCTGCAGAATTCTTTGAAAAATGGAAATTTGGCCAAAAAAAAATCACAAACAAAACAAAACACCCAAACCCTCAGAGCCCTTCTACATATGAGAGCCTAGCACCTGCAAGTTCCAACTTCCTTTCATGCCTATTTCCACACACACTCCTATTACTTAACCTATAATCCACAACTTCCCTCTTGCTTTAGGCTATATTTCTAGTTAGGACTGGATGATGCTTCACTTTGCCCTTTACAGATATTTCTTATGCTTCTAGAGTTAACTTCTGTGTCACTCCTAAGATCAACTTGTATGGACCATGCTATATAGGACTACTTTTGTTTATTGATTCTGACATGGCTATTAGTCTTGGACTGTTAATAACAAAATACGTACTCACAGGAGTAACTTAGAAACAATGAAATGTATCACTCATATTTATGAAGTTTAAGAAGTGAGGTCAAAGCCCCAACATCTGGGATTCAATGTAGGCTCTGCTGCACTGATGCAACATTCATACTGTATACTTAGCCAAATGACAAAAAGGGGTATCAGGTTCCCTTTAATGTCGTCTATGAAGGAAATAATCTTATTAATGAGGGTTCTGCCCTCAACAATTACTATTAATATTATGAATTACCTGTGGAAACATGTCCTTTACTTAATACCATCACCATTATGATTAGATTTTAGAATACACATTCTGGTGAAGTGGCTGGTAAAAATAGTCGAATCATTTTACAATCTATGCTTTTATTAGAGGATTCTATTAATGAAATTAATAAGCAATACATATTTCTTCCATTGTTTATCCCTTGTCTTTCCTTCATAGAGAACAAGGTCCACCCATAAAACTGCATGGAGGTATTAGTGTCTAGCACAAAATAAATACCAACAAATATTTGAACACAAGTGACTACAAGTTAACATCAGATAGACATAAGTTTGAAACTCAGCACTGTGTTTTTTTTTTTCTTTTTTTAAATAAAGTGACCTAGTCTCTTTTATGCTATGCATTTCTCAAATGTGAGGTTATATATGATGGAATAATAATTACAAAATTACTATGAATTTGCATGAATTAACAAACTGCTTTAGCAGATGTCTGGGATAAAACAGCCTTAGAAACTGTCTCTACTTCCAAGGATGTTGAACAGTTCTTTAGGTGTTTCTTGGCCATTGGATACACCTCATTTGAGAATTCTTTGTTTAGCTCTGTATGACATTTTTAATAGGGTTATTTGATTCTCTGGAGTCTAACTTCTGGAGTTCTTTTTATATATTGGATATTAGCCCTCTATTGGATGTAGGATTGGTAAAGATCTTTTCCCAATCAGTTGGTTGCCAGTTTGTCCTATTGACATTGTCCTTTGCCTTACAGAAACTTTGAAATTTTATAAGGTCCCATTTGTTGATTCTTGATCTTAGAGCATAAGCCACTGGTGTTCTGTTCAGGAACTTTTCCCCTGTGCCCATGTATTCAAGACTTTTCCGCACTTTGTATTCTATTAGATTCAGTGTCTCTGGTTTTATGAGGAGTTCCTTGATCCACATGGACTTCAGCTTTGTACAGGGAGATAAGAATGGATGAATTTGCATTCTTCTACATGTTGCCCACCAGTTGAACCAGCACCATTTGTTGAAAATGCTGTCTTTTTTCCACTGGATGGTTTTAGCTCCCTTGTCAAGGATCAATGTGTGGGTTCCTTTTTGGGTCTTCAATTCTATTCCACCTGTCTGTCACTGTACCAATACCATGCCGTTTTTATCACTATTGCTCTGTAATACAGCTTGAGGTCACAGAAGGTGATTGCCCAAGAAGTTCTTTTATTGTTGATAATAGTTTTCGCTATCCTGGGTTTTTTGTTATTCCAAATGAATTTTCAAATTGCTCTTTCTAACTTTATGAAGAATTGAGTTGGAATTTTGGTGGGGATTGCATTGAATTGGTAGATTGTTTAAGCAAGATGGACATTTTTACTATATTAATCCTGCCAATCCATGAGCATGGGAGATCTTTTCATATTTTGGGATCGTCTTCGATTTCTTTCTTCAGAGACTTAAAGTTCTTGTCATACAGCTCTTTCACTTGCTTGGTGAGAATCACACCAAGGTATTTTATATTACTTGTGACTATTATGAGGGGTGCCATTTCCTCCTAAGATCAACTTTTATGGACCATGCTTTATATGAGTCCTTTTCTTTATTTACTCTGACATGGTTATTAGTCTTGGAGTGTTGATAACAAAATACATACTCACATGAGTGAGTCACCAGACCCAGACACTATTGGGGATGCCAGGATGTACTTTCTGACAGGAGCTTGATATAGTTGCCTCCTGAGAGGCTTTGCCAGAGCCTGACAAACACAGAGGCAGATGTTCACAGCCAACCATTGGGGCTGATCACGTGGTCCCAAATAAAGGAGTTAGAGAAAGGACTTAGGAGGTGAAGGAGTTTGCAATCTCATAGGAAGAACAACAATATCAACTAACCAGATTCCCCAGAGCTTCCAGGGACTAAACCACCAACCAAAGAGTACATATGGAGGGACCGATGGCTCCAGCAGCATATGTAATAGAGGATGGCCTTGTCTGGCATCAATGGGAGGAGAGGCCCTTGGTCATATGAAAGCTAGATGCCCCAGTGTAGGGGAAATGCCCCATTGGGGAGGCAGGAGTGGTGGGTGGGTGGGTGAGTACCCTCATAGAAGCAGGAGGAGGGGGATGAGATGGGGGGTTTCCAGAGGGGAAATCAAGAAAGGGGACAACATTTGAAACAATAAATAAAGTATCCAATAAAAGAGAAGGAAAAGAAAAGATTCTTCCAACCAAACACTTCATAAGAGGAACTCTATCAAAGAATGAACTAGGGAAAATTAGGTAAAAAGAGCACTGTTAGAATTTAGATTGCCAGAGATTTCAGTGAATACATTAAAAAATTAACCAATTTCCTCATGGAGCTAAGACAGAAGGAAGAGAAGTACTCAGGAAAAAAAAAAAAAAAACAGAAGCAAAGGAATGGACAATATCTCATGACACATCAAGCAAATGCTTTATCATTAAAATCACATATGTATCACATATGTAGCTACTGCCCTAATTCTACATGTATCCTAAAAGGAAGGACAGTTTGAACCCTTTCTTCTTATATAGTAGAATAATAGAAATAGCAAAGTACTAAAACCTAAATTGGTTGATATTTTCTTTTTATCGTAGCTAGTCTTTTTCTCTTTGATTAAATAATATACAAAACCTTGAGTTACAGACAGCAGGGGTAGATATCATACTGTTTACTATGACTTTCCAAAAGAATCTGCTTTATGGCTTTATGTGAAATATTTTGTTTGAAATGTCTCACAATAATAAAATGATTGTGAAGTGAATTTCTATCTCATACATACGCATGCACACACCACCCACACATACCGACAAAGTCACACACAAACACACACACAAACACACATGCATGCATGTGCACACACACACATACATACACAGGTCTTTTCCTGAATCTTTTGACATTAGGGTTCATTATTTCTAAATATTTTTGGTATGTATTACTTCCCTTAGGCATATTCTCTCATATAGTCATAAAGAAATCACTCTTATATCTACAGTATGTTTATCTGACCTATATTCCAATTTATGATTTCACTTACAGATACCTTTTTTCCATAGTCTTCTAGTACAGAACCCAGTATAGGCTAGGTACTGCATTGAGTGGTCTTATTTCTTTAGCATTTTATTTTTATTTTCCATAGCCTCTCTATCATTCATACCATTGTAATATTTTATGTTTTAAGCCATGGCTCTAAATTACTATATCATAACCAAGCATTTCTCAGTTTTCTGAGGAAACTCTAAGCTCCTTCTTTGCAAAGTTAGGCTTGTTTTCAATCTTAGAATTTTATGGTTGTTTTCAGCAAGTCCTAAAATTGGAAAAACCAACGTTATAAAACAAGCTAGCAGTTTAAAACAAAAATATATCTTTAATTATTTGAGAGTTTAAATTATCAATAAAGCATACTTACATGCATTCAGAACACTATAAAAAGGAAATATTAAAGTATTATACTTCATATTTCTTTCTAAATTACCTAAAATCTCAGAATATTCCAAATATGCCCAGCCAAGTCTGCCATTTTCTGAACATTTCAAATTGGTAATGCTTTCGTTTTCTTTTTCCTGTTGAAAACTGATTTTCAAAATGTGCTTAACATATTTCATTTTACAGTCATTCCTTATAAGCCAACCTTGAAAATTTGCTCAAACCTCAAAGCAAAAAGAGTAATCAATATGGTACCCCTCCTCCAAAGGGTATCAACAGTAATGTCCGAAAACAAATGCTGTCCTTTGGTACTCTCTAGGTTTAGAGTATTATATGTATCAAAAACAGGGAGTGTGGACAATATGTAAGATTGCATAAGGTAACTGTAGGAAATACATGTCTTATGAACATAACAGAATCCTTCCATAAACATGTCCCAAACAAGTACAGCAACTCTTGCTTATGGATATGTATTTTACAATGTAGTTTATTTTTATAATTTTTAATACTTAGGCCTATATGAATTTAATTATCAAAACTATGATTTATTAAGAAACATTAACACACTTCATTATGTAGGTATATCTGCCTAATTTTCAAAATATCAACCTAGCATGTTGAGAGAAAAGAATAAACATATTTGTTACACTCCATATTTTATTCCCCCCCCATCTACCCTCGAGTCTTCTACACATCATACCTCCTCCCCACACCCCTGTCTACACGTGACTGTTCCCACTCCATACCCCACCTGACCTCTAAATTTCCTAGGGGCTCCAGTCTCTTGAGGGTCAGGTGCATCATCTCTAAATGAACACAGACCCAGAAGTACTCTACTGTATGTGTGTTGGGTTAATAATAATAATAATTATTATTATTCAAGTTTCCACAGGGCTGTCACTTTTTTCAACTCCAATTTTTAAAATAAATTAATTAAAACTCAAAGAATAAGTGATACAACTTAGTGTTGGAAAATGAACACCTTAAGTATAGCTACATTTTAGATATTTGAACCCATCTATGACATTCCAGAAGCTTAGCTTCTGACATATCCTTTCTAATAATGACATTGCATAACCTAGGTTTGTCATTTAACAATTTATAAAGTATTTTCAGGTACACAATTTCATTTGATCATATAAATAATCCTCTGAAACCACAGTCAGAGTCTTACAGAATGAAAACTGAGTCAAAGAAGCTAAACGAATAGCTCAGAATTGAAGATCTTAAAAGAAAACTATTTACTCTGGGCAAGCCGAGACGTAATAGCTAGCCTGAACTACTGGGGAAGATCTAAGAATGTGCATATAGCACAGGTGGCATTTCAGATTTGATAGCAACCAATTGTGTAATGCACAGTATAAGTGGACCACTGTTCAATAAACTAAAAGATGCATAGGAATAGTATGATCTAAAGTGCATAATAAATAAATAGCATGTATAATAAATAAGATGTGTAATAAATGTAATAAGCACATTTGACAAAGTGCTCAACTTTCCATTTTAAAAATATCTTCCTTTGAAAATCTTGCATTTTTATAATACTCTGGATAACCACTAAAGGTCATTCTAAAGACTAATCTCAAGGGTCTTATAATTTCTTAAAGTTAAACAAGTAGGTGCTATTTCAAAGTCTTTTAAGGTTTGATTTAATGAATGCTAAGCATCTAAAATCCACAGGGGAAAAAATTTAGCTCAATCTAACTGGCTATCTTTTGAAAAAGAAGATAAACACATGCACCAAGTGGATTTCTTGCTGAGCTCCAAGCACTAGTTATGAGGGTCAATGATATGTGCTGCTGTTGTCCATTATTCTCCACAGATATATATGGTTTTAAGGGTTCTTTGCCCTGTGTTTTGCCACGAACTACATCTCCCCAAACATTGGAACACTTCCATTTCCTTTTAACAACTTCCCATTAAAACTCATGGACCATATCCTGTACTTAATGGGCTGTTAATATTTTAAAGCTTCTGTAGTTCTACTGTAAATCCCCAGTCCCTACTGCAATGTTGAAAATATATACAAAAAGATTTCCCCAGCTGACACAAAGAACTCACACAGCTCACATTCTGACAAGCAGTAAACTGTCCTAGTAATAGCAATGTAGCACACAGTAATTATGACAGCTGCATATCAGAAAGCATTGGATATTGCTGGGCACATGCAGACATTTCACTGGCTTCACGCCACATACTGTCATTTTAGTCCAGCATAGGCCCAAAGCACTTGCTTAATCACTAACATAGCGGCTGAGTGCTTAAAAAAAAAAAATTAAGTTCACAAGCCAAGAGGTTTTAACCTGATTATTTATTGAGCTTAAGAAATATAAACATGGTCATTTTTTCTCCAGTGACTCTAAGGCGGGTCTACTTAGGAGTGCATGGGCTGCAGAAGCAACACAGCTTCCAGGAAACCAGGAGGTAGAGCTGATGCTCAGTCCTCTGTGCACCTTCCCTGCCAGAGGAGAACTTCAGTCCAGGGAGTGCTCTGACCCCAAGACTCAGGGAAGACCACCATTTTCTCTCCTGTGTCTCTCTAAGACTTGTCCACTCAGGAGAGCACAGACTACAGAAACTGCAGAATTTCTGGGACAGGGTTCTATGGTCCTACATCTACAACCAGGCTACAGACACACTAGCACACTCCAGAGAGAGCTCTGACCCCGGGACTCAGGTGAGAGCACCACATTGTATCTTGGGTCTCTCAGAGACCAGTCCACACAGGAGAGCACGAGGGCTGCAGAAGCAACAGAGCTTCTTGGACAGGGTCAATTCAGGACTTCCTCTTCAGCCAGGAGGTGGATCTGAGCTCCAGAAATCTGTATACCTTCCCTGCAAGAGGAGAACTTGCCTGCTGAGAGTGCTCTGACCACTTCAACTCAGGAGAGGGTTGGACTCCCAGGAGTGCTGACAAAGGCTAACAGAATCACAGGAGGAACAAGCTCCATCCAGAGACAGCTAGAACATCTAACACCAGAGACTACCAGATGGCAAAAGGCAAATGTAAGAATCTTACTAACAGAAACCAAGACCACTCAGCATCATCAGAACCCAGTATGCCCACNACAGCGAGTCCTGGATACCCCAACACACCCGAAAAGCAAAATTCGAATTTAAAATCATATCTCATGATGCTGGTAGAGGATTTTTAAGAAAGGGATTAATAACTCACTTAAAGATATACAGGAGAACACAGCTAAACAGGTAGAAGTCCTTAAAGAGGAAGCAAAAAAAAAAAATCTCTTAAGAAATTAAAGGAAAACACAACAAAATAGGTGATGGAATTGAACAAAACCATCCAAGATCTAAAAATAGAAGTAGAAACAATAAAGAACACCAAAAAGTAGACAACTCTGGAGACAGAAATCTTAGGAAAGAAATCAGGAAACATAGATTCGAGCATCAGCAGCAGAATACAAGAGATGGCAGAGAAAGAATCTCAGATGCAGAGGATTCAATAGAAAACCTGGACACGACCATCAAACAAAATGTAAAATGCAAAAAGATCCTAATTCAAAACATCCAGGAAATCCAGGGCACAATAAGAAGACCAAACCTAAGGATAATAGGTATAGATGAGAATGAAGATTTTCAACATAAAGGGCCAGTAAATATCTTCAACAAAATTATAGAAGAAAACTTCCCTAACCTAAAGAAAGAGATGGCTATGAACATACAAGAAGCGTACAGAACTCCAAATAGACTGGACCAGAAAACAAATTCCTCCCGACACATGATAATCAGAACAACAAATGCACTAAATAAAGATAGAATATTAAAAGTAGTAAGAGAAAAAGGTCAAGTAACATATAAAAGCAGACCTATTAGAATTACACCAGACTTCTTACCAGAGACTATGAAAGCCAGAAGATCCTGGACAGATGTTATACAGACTCTAAGAGAACACAAATGCCAGCTCAGGCTACTATACCCAGCAAAACTCCCAATTACCATAAATGGAGAAACCAAAGTATTCCATGACAAAACCAAATTCACACAATATCTTTCCACTAATCCAGCCCTTCAAAGGATAATACAGGGAAAACACCAACACAAGGAAGCAATTGACACCCTAGAAAAAGCAAGAAAGTAATCCATCAACAAACCAATAAGATGAAAACTGCAAGAACAAAATCCCAACTTGAACAACAAAAATAACAGGAAGCAATAATTTCTTTTCCTTAATATCTCTTAATATCAACAGACTCAATTCTCCAATAAAAAGACATAGACTAACACACTGGCTATATAAACAGGAGCCAACATTTTTCTGCATACAGGAAACCCACCTCAGGGACAAAGTCAGACACTACCTCAGAGTAAAAATCTAGAAAACAATTTTCCAAGCAAACTGTTCAAAAAAACAAACTAGACTAGCCATACTAATATCGAATAAAATGGACTTCCAACACAAAGTTATGAAAAAAAGACAAGGAGGGGCACGTCATACTCATCAAAGGTAAAATCTACGAAGATGACCTCTCAATTCTGAATATCTATGCTCTAAATGCAAGGGCATTCACATTCATTAAGGAAATGTTAGTAAAGCTCAAAACACACATTGCACCTCACACAATAATAGTAGGAGACTTCAA
>NC_034600.1:34928169-34966831 GCF_900095145.1 Mus pahari | reverse complement strand
TATAATAGCCAGAAGCTGGAAAGAACCCAGATGTCCTTCAACAGAAGAATGGATACAGAAAATGTACATTTACACAATGGAGTACAACTCAGCTATTAAAAACAATGAATTTATGAAATTCTTAGGCAAATGGATGGATCTGGAGGATATCATCCTGAGTGAGGTAATCCAATCACAAAACTACACACATGATATGCTCACTGATAAGTGGGTATTAGCCCAGAAGCTCAGAATACCCAGGATACAATTTGCAAAACACATGAAACTCAAGAAGTAGGAAGACCAAAGTGTGGATACTTTGTTCCTCCTTAGAATGGGGAATAAAATACCCATGGAAGGAGTCACAGAGACAAAGTTTGGAGCAGAGAAGGAAGGAAGGACCATCCAGAAACTGCCCCACCTGGGGATCCATCCCCTTAACAGCCACCAAACCCAGACACTAGGCAGATGGCAACAAGAGCCTGCTGACAGGAGCCTGATATTAGATAGCTATCTCCTGTGAGGCTCTGGCAGTGCCTGGCAAATACAGAAGTGGATGCTCACAGTCATACATTGTATGGAGCCCAAGGTCCCCAATGAAGGAGCCAGAGAAAGTACCCAGGGGGCTGAAGGGGTCTAAAGCCCCATAGGAGGAACATCAATATGAACTAAACAGTACTCCCAGAGCTCCTTGGAACTATACCACCAATCAAAGATAACACATGGTAGAACTTGTGGCTCAAGCTATATATGTAGCAGAGGATGGCCTCGGTCATCAATAGGAGAGGCCCTTGGTCCTGTGAAGGTTCTATGCCCCAGTATAGGGGAATGCCAGGACCAGGAATGGGAGTGGGTTGGTTGAGAAGCAGGGGGAGGGGAGAGAGGATAGGGGATTTTTGGAGGGGAAACTAGGAAAGAGGATAATATTTGAAATGCAAATAAAGAAAATATTTTTTAAAAAAAAACCACACACACATGATATGCACTCACTGATAAGTGGATATTGGCCCAGAAGCTCAGAATACCCAAGATACAATTTGCAAAACACATGAAACTCAAGAAGAAGGAAGAACAAAGTATGGATACTTCAATCCTTCTTAGAAGGGGAAACAAAATACCCATGGAAGAAGTTACAAAGACAAAGTTCAGAGCACAGACTGAAGCAAAGGCCATCTAGAGACTGCCCCACCTGGGCATCCATCCTATAAAAATCCACCAAACTCAGACACTATTGCGGATGCCAACAAGAGCTAGCTGACTTAGCCTGATATAGCTGTCTCCTGAGGGGCTTTGCCAGTACCTGGCAAATACAGAAGTGGATGTTCCCAATCATCCATTAGATGAAGCACAGGGTCCCCAATGAAGGAGCTACAGAAAGTACCCAAGGAGCTGAAGGGGTTTCCAGACCCATAGGAGGAACAACAATATGAACTAACCAGTACCAGCAGAGCTCCCTGGGACTAAACTACCAATCAAAGAAAATATTTGGTGGGACTCATGGATCTACTGAACATGTAGCAGAGAATAGCCTAGTCGGTCATCAGTGGGAGGAGAGGCCCTCAGTCCTCTGAAGGTTCTATGCCCCAGTGTGGGGAAATGACTGGGCCAGGAAGCAGGAGTGGGTGGGTTGGGGATCAGGGGTAGTGGGGGAGAAGTTTGGGGATTTTCAGAGGGGAAACTAGAAAAGGAGATAACATTTGAAATGTATATTAAAAAATCTAATAAAGAAAAGAAATTTAAACATGTAAAAACATTAATTCAGTTATTTCATTGACTAAAGAAAGCAAACTGAAACTCTAAAAATGCTTGGAAAAAATCACTTTGGGGAACATGGAGTCTAAATTAACAGACAAGATAATTTTACTTCTTTTACCTATCAAATACATTTAAGTTCAGAAAGAGAAATATCGAGATAAAATTTTACAACGCTTAAAACATCTTCATCATAAGACACCCTTGTCCTAAGAAAGAAATGATACTATCTGAATGGCCTTTCTAAGGCCATCTGCTTTCTCCCTGCTCACTCCTCACCTTACTATTCTCAGCCTTGCCTCCCTCCCTGGCTGGTTTTTCTGCCTTCTATTGTGATGCCCCTTTCTTCCTCTCTGAGCTCTAAAACACTTAAGCAATGAAGATTCAAAATTTCAGAACACTTCCCTATAAGAATGGTAGTTTACTTCACTGGCTTTAAATCACATCTGTACAATGATGTCTTAATTTCAGTGCTCCTTACCAAAGTAGAGCCAACTGCCTACTTGACATTTCCTCTTGTATACCTAATAAGCATCGTAAAGTTAGCAAGATTAAAATCTATAAGTCTTGCCCTTCCCTTATAAATTTGTTGTTCAACCGTGTTTCCTTTTTTAAAAGCAACTCCATGATACGGGTGTGGGGGAGGGGGGCTTATGGACTTTTCAGTGTAAATTTTAGTGATTTTTCTTTCTTTCAATTATATTCTCTCTCTCTCTCTCTCCTCTCTCTCTCTCTCTCTCTCTCTCTCTCTCTCTCTCTCTCTCTCTCTCTCTTTCTCTCTCCTATTTAGTACATTGTTAATAATGGCTGAGCACAGAAGCATCAACGGTTTGGGGGAGGAGTGCTAGCCTATCACTCCAGCCGCAGAAGTGAGGAGGAGAGAGGAGGTTGGGTGGTAAGTGTGATAGTATAGCAGAAATACAGCATAAATGCTTAAGTTGTAAGCTTTATACATAAGCAACTAAGTAGAATGCCAATGTGTTCTTAATTACCAGGTACTGTTATAAGTAATGGTAATTGTTAGCTGTCTTTTTCTAAATTAAGTTGAATATTTGCCAATACATAATGTTTTAATGCATAGATATACTGTAGAATAGCTAAGTCAACCTATTTAACATATGCATTATCTTATATATGAATTTTTGTGTGTAAAGAAAAAATGCTTAATGTCCACTCCCTTCCTATGGAGTACTGAAACATAAAATGGACAAATCTATCACTCACCCTTCCTCCTAAAGCTCAGGGATCATCACAAAGGAATGTGAAGATTGCAAAAGTCAGAAATGGAAGAAGACTGCTTCAAAACAGTGTTTCTGGACATGGCAGGGAAGAGGCATGGATGCACGAACAGAACCTGTGACAGCATACAGAACAGTTGCACAAGACAGAACAACAGAAAAAAATCCCAGAATGGGTGGGAGAGGGATTCATGAAGTTCTACACCTAGATAAGGAACTACTGCCATGTAACAGCTGCTCAGAGAGGTGGGGCTGGTTTGCTTCAGCAATGTGGCCCCAGAAAGGCTACCCATTCTGTAGTCCATGGCCCTAACATATGCATATAGTGGTAGTACTAAATGGAATGGGTAGGTTTTAAATAAAGCACACATGAGATAGAGAGATGGCCCAGTACTTAAGAGTACTACTCGCTCTTCCAGAGGATCTCAACTCAATTTCCAGTCATGTCATGGCTCACAACCATCTATAATTCTAGTTCAAGAAAGCCAATGGCCTCTTCAGGTACTAGACACACATGTGGTGCACATACATATATACATGCAACAAAACAACAATATGCGTAAGGTCAAATAATAAAATTTAATATTAAAAAAGTGCAGATGGATTTGGGAGGAGAAAGTAGTAAAAGTACAGAGGAGGAACAACAAGGGAGGAATTGGGATGGACTTGACAAAAACACTACACAGATGTACACAACCATCAAACAATAACATAAATACAATTGTAAAAAGACAGCAAAATCCACTCTCTTAGCTATTTTCATGTAATCAATATGTTATTAACAGTAGTCAGTAAATATATATTATATTTCTTGAATTTATTCCTATCTAAATAAATGCTTTGTACTCTTGCTAACATCTTCCTAAATTTCCTACCATGCCTACAAATTAGTATTTTACACTTTCTCTCTCTCTCTTTTTCATTGGATATATTCTTTATTTACATTTCAAATGTTATCCCCTTTCCAGGTCTTCCCTCTAGAAACCCCTTACCCCATACCCCATACCCCTGCCTCTATGAGGGTGCTCCCCCATCCACCTATCCACTCCTGCCTTCCCACCCTGGCATTTCCCTACACTGAGGCATTGAACACACTCAGGCCCAAGGGCTTCTCCTCCCACTGATGCCCAACTAGCCCATCCTCTGCCACATATGTGGTGGGAGCCATGGGTCTCTCCATGTGTATTCTTTGGTTGGTGGTCCAGTCCCTGGGAGCTCCGGGGTTCTGGCCTGTTGATACTGTTGCTCCACCCATGAAGCTGCAAACCTCTTCAGCTCCTTCAGTCCCTTCTCCAACTCTTCCCTCGGGAACCCAACGCTCAGTCCAATGGTTGGCTGAGAGTAACCGCCTATATATTTGTCAGGTTCTGGCAGAGCCTCTCAGGAGACAGCCATATCAGGCTTCCATCAGCAAGCACTTTCCAGCATCCACAATAGCATCCAGGTTTGGTGACTGTATATGGGATGGATCCACAAGTGGGGCAGTCTCTGGATGGTCTTTCCTTCAGTCTCTGATCCACACTTTGTCTCCATATTTTCTCCTGTGAGTGTTTTGTTCTCCCTTCTAAGAAGCACTGAAGAATCCACACTTTTTGTCTTCCTTCTTGGGCTTCATATGGTCTGTGAATTGTATCTTGGGTAGTCGAACTTTTGGGCAAATATCCACTATCAGTGAGTACATACCATGTGTGTTCTTTTGTGACTGAGTTATCTCACTCAGGGTGATATTTTCAAGTTCCATACATTGGCCTGCGAATTTCATGAAGTCATTGCTTTTAATAACTTAGTAGTATTCCATTGTGTAAATGTACCACATTTTCGGTATTCATTCCTCCGTTGAGGGACATCTGGCTTGTTTCGAGTTTCTGGCTATTATAAATATGGCTGTTATGAACATAGTGGAGCACGTGTCCTTATTACAAGTTGGAGCATCTTCTGGGTATATGCCCAGGAGATGTATTGCTGGGTCTTCAGGTAGTACTATGTCCAATTTTCTGAGGAATTGCCAGACTGATTTCTAGAGTGGTTGTACCAACTTGCAATCCCACCAGCAATGGAGGAGTGGTCCTCTTTCTCCACATCCTCACCAGCATCTGCTGTCACCTGAGTTTTTGATATTAGTCATTCTGACTGATGTGAGGTGGAATCTCTGGGTCATTTTGATTTGCATTTCCCTGATGACTAAGGATGTTGAACATTTCTTTAGGTTGTTCTCAGCCATTCCAGTTTCCTCAGTTGAAAATTCTGTTTAGTTCTGTTCCCCATTTTTTAATAGGGTTGTCTGGTTCTCTGGACTCTAACTTCTTGAGTTCTTTTTATATATTGGATATTAGCCCTCTATTGGATGTAGGATTGGTAACGTTCTTTTCTCAATCAGTTGGTTGTCATTTTGTCCTATTGACAGTGTCCTTTGCCTTACAGAAGATTTGCAATTTTATGAGGTTCCATTTGTTGATTGTTGATCTTAGAGAATAAGCCACTGGTGTTATAGTCAGGAAATTTTGCCCTGTGTCCATATGTTCAAGACTCTTCCCCACTTTCTCTTCTATTAGATTTAGTGTATCTGGTTTTATGTGGAGATCCCTTATCCACTTGGACTTGAGCTTTGTACAAGGAGATAAGAATGAACTGATTTGTATTCTTCTACATGTTGACTGCCAGTTGAACCAGCACCATTTGTTGAAAGTGCTATCTTTTTTCTACGATATGGTTTAAGCTTCTTTGTTAAAGATGAAGTGACCAGCACCTTACCAATACAAATGCAGATACTCACAGTCAACCGTCAGGCTGAGCCCCAGGGACACCAATGAAAGAGTTATGGGACGGACTGAAGGAAATGAAGGGGATTGCAACTCCATAGGAAGAAAAATATCAACTAACTTGACCACCAAGAGCTCCCAGGGACTAAATCACCAACCAAAGAGTATACATGAAGGGATCCATGGCTCCAGATACATATTTAGCAGAGGATGGCCTTGTCTGACATCAATAGGCAAAGGCACCCTTGGTCCTGTGGAGGTTTGATGCCCCAGTAAAGGGAAATGGTATAGTGGTGAAGCAGGAATAGGTGAGTGGGTAGAGGAGGACTCTCATAGAGTCAAAGAGGAAGGGGGAGAGGGGCATGGGATCAGGCATTACATTTGTACATGATGGTTGTGAAAATAATTTTATAATAAAATCAGAGAGTGTGCTTACAAGTTAAAAGAAATAATTATTAACAAAGGATCAATAAAAATTCATATTCTCTATGCTTACTGTGGCTAATGAAGGCTGCTATGTCTACCAGTGTTTTAGATTTGGTGTATTACTTCTCTGAACAATGACAATTTCTTTTGGCACTACTAGTTCATGAATCTATTGTTATAGTTCAATCAACAGACATATATAAAATATTAATGATCAGGTTGAAAGTACAAAAATAAAATAAAATGTTGTGTATTGCTACATTGAATGTGTTCAACTGAAAGAATTTGAAAACTTCATGTACAGAAGACTCTCTAGAACTCTTCTCTGAGGCAAGTCACAACACCTTAAAGTTCCACATACCCAAGGAAAGGAGTATTTCTATCTCTAAAGATAGAGGGACAAGGTTGGTGTGACATATCAGAGTGAATGAATCTTGCAAATTAAGCTTCCTTAACTTAGTATTCCTAGCTAACATATTAATGTGTTATCATATACTTTGACAATTCAATGTTCCTCACCCAACAACATAAAAAAAGTCAGGTTAAAGAACTTTTTTATAATGGATATAGAAAATGTGGTACATTTGCATAATGGAGTATTATCCAGTTGTTAAAAAAATAAAATTCACAGATGAATGGATGGAACTAGAAAAACGCCGAGTGAGGTATCCCAGACTTAGACAACAGATATATTCAATTCAGATATTTGCTTTTAAATCAATGATAACCAAGTACAATCTGGAAAGACAGAGGATAGATATAGAGTAAGAGACTAGGAAGACTGATAAATCTCATCAGGAAAGAGAAATCGAATGTATAGTTATGGATGCAGAGGCTAGAATAGGAATATCAAGTGTGGAGATTGAGGGAAGAAGGGGACAGAGAGATTATAGGGAGAGACAGCTAAAATTAAAGACCATTTAAGGGGCAGTAAGGAAACCTAACATTGTAGGAATATATATATATATATATATATATATATATATATATATATATATATATATATATATATCCATCCAAAGGTAATATGAATGAAATTACCAAGAAATGGGGAAAATAGAGTCCTAACAATCCAAAACTTGTCATCAAACAAAGCGTCTAGTACCAGGATTAGGTTACGTCTAATTGAGTTGTTGGCCAAAGGGTTCCTATAGTAATTCCCAAACAAACCTGGCTATTGCAAAGACTATATGTTACTTTTCACAAATGAATGGCAAGAAAACATCAATATACTCATTAAACATGGAGAAATCAAGCTGGTGCCTGCATAAAGCCTTCACTCCTACATTTTAGTATCTTTGGTATAGGAAGGTACTCTTCATACTTCCAAAAAAGAAATATAAACACAACCTCAGACATGAACTCTTTGGTCTGAAATGCTATCCAGCCTGCAAAATATGCTAAGGCAGTAGTGGCACAAAGTGTGTGACATAAGCAATATGATCAGACTTAGCATCCTCTCCATGAATGGAACCATATTCAACACTGCTTGGGTGACTAAGAACCTGAGATTAGATAGCCCAGGGACCTAGTATAAAAATCAAATACTATTGTTCTAAAAAAAATCAAAATAAAAAACAAAAACAAACAAAACAGTAAAATGACTCCTAATGACATTCTGCTATACTCATTGATCAGTGCCTTGCTCAGCCAGCATCAGAGACACTTCCTTACAGTAGATGGGATCAGTTAAGTGGTCAAAATACGATATTAGGATTATTAAAGCATAATGTTTCTATCCAATCATAATCAATATATGAATAAATTAGAACAAACATTGGCATGGTGGTACACACCCCTATAGGCCTATTTGGGAGGTTAAGAGAAGTAGACAGCTGGAGCCTTGGTTCTAGATGTCAGCCTGATCATAGGAAGACCCCCATCCTCAAAAGAATTAAAAAGGGAATTAAGGTGTATAGGAGAGTAAAAAGAGAACAAGATCATTAGGGATTAATTCTTTTCTTTTCTTTTCTTTTTCATTTCTTAGTTGAATGACCTTAGAACACTTATTTAATTATTTTAATTAAGTTTCCCTATTTCAATCATGCAAAAAAAAAATCACACTATATACTTTTTGCGAATAATATAAAGAGCTTTGTAAAACTAGATATCAGTGAATGAATTCACTGGCTTATAAATAGGGTAATGACTTTTCTTGAGAAACTTTTTAAACAGTATGATAAATCTGCTTCTTAAGGTTTTTAATTTATATGTATATATTTGTGTGAATATATGCGGTTTGTATACTAGTAACCATAGAAGGTATCAGATTCCCAAGAATTGTAGCTACAGGAAGTTGTAAAAGCCCAGTGTGGATGCTGGGAACATAACTGGGTCTTCTACAAGAGCAGTACAGGCTAATAACCACTGAGGTACCTCTCCAGGTCTGGATATATTTCTTTCCATTGAAGTGCTTATTTTAAATAACGTAATCAAATGCATAACAAATCTCCTCTTCCCTTTTAGTAAATTAACATAAATCAAGTTCCTAACACAACTAGGAAGTACACACAAATAGTTATATTTTATAACCAAAAGTGACAACTTCTTTCACATACTTTAAAATCTTGCTTTTATTATTTTCTGTAATTAACAAATGATATCTGTATGTCTAGCTAAACATTACAAATAGTACTTAAAAGGAGAAAAGTTATTTATTATATTTCTGAATTAAATATTAATTTTTCTTACTTAGTTCATGTGATACAAGTATATTAATAGAAGACTAATTTTTTCACAATAATAAAAAATAAATTCCCACTTTGTTTTTCCTATCCTTATTATCTGAAAGAGGTGTAGAGAGAACCAAATATAGTTATAATATCAAGCAAACACAACAATCAAAGGAAAAATACTTGCAGCAAACCATACCTAGTAATAAGAACTGCATTATCGTGGTGGGCAATCCCATTTTCTGGAATGGTGTTTCCATCACTTTGGTGGGAGAGAATGGATTTCTGCCATTTACAGAAGCTATCGAGGGACTTGTCTGCATGATGGTTTATCTCCAAGTTTGGCTGCAATACAACATGCATACCAGAAATGTTCCAAACAAATTACTAAGGTCAGTTGTCAAAACTTTTGAAAACTAAAGTGGGACTATAATTAGAAGCAGTGGTTTGTTTCTAGGAAGAATCTCTTCCTGATTTTTACCCCAGAGCATCTGACCTAGTGTTCATTTAATTTATTACTGAACAGACTTTCCTTCCACTTCCAACTTGAACAGTAAAGAGAACATATATGAGTTCATCAGCATACAAAAGTCAACCAAAACCATTATCATCAGGTAAGCCGTACAAATAAAATGTTCATCTTTTATTCTGAAACATGTAGCAAGTCTGCATATATGGAGAGAAAGTTTTAACAATACATGAGATGTATATTATTTAAAAGTATCTCAATATTGCATAAAAATAAAGTTTAGAGTTAAAAATATTTAACTAGGATTTGCTAGGTGAAGTAACAAAGAAATATATCTGTTCATACTGATAATCCTATAGCCTAAGAGTTTTGATGTATAAAGTAACTCATTCTTACCTGATCTTCTGTGAGAACAATTAAGCGAGCCACTATAATATTCACAACGTTTCCTAGACTGGAGTCACGATAAAGTTTGGCAACCTGACCTCCAGAAAATAAGAAAAGACAAAAAGTCAGACAAAAATAATGGGGTGATATTTTGAATTTCTAAAATGGCAAAATGCAACTTTATGACTTTATGATGTATATTAAAATATATTATTTTACCCAGTACCATTTCAAGAGGTTTTGGTTAAAGGATTTTATGTAAGTCTACAAAAAGAAGTATTTTCTCCTAGAGATGAATTGTATGCATCACAAAATCTATAGTTCCTTAGATAAAATCTATATGTTCCTTAGATAAGACTTAACTACTCACACTAAAAATGAATGATAAGATATTTTAAATTTATTTCCTATGCAAAAGTTAATTGACCACCAGGGTATGGTGATACATGCCTATAATCAGGCAAATCTCTGAGTTCAAGGCCAGCCTGGTTTATGTGCTAAGTTCCAGATAACCAGGGTTAAGAAAGAGATCTTGTCTCAGAAAAAAAAAAAAAAAAAAGTTGATTGGCAAATGTTTAGTCTGGGGGAAGGAAAGTCAGTACAATTCCATGGCAGAGCAAATAGGTATTTACTATGTGCAAATTGTAGACTCGATGCCAAGCAGAAATTAAAATAATAATACAAATTCATTTTTACCATTTTACACAAATAAAATTTTATCATTATTTTAGTAAAAATTTGTTACCTTAATATAAAACAATAAACTACCTAGTAACACAGTATATAGAGGGATCAAACTTACAATATTCATCACACTCAAAATATAATGTTCAATGTCTTTACGGCCATGGTAGCCCACCATCATTTTGTCTGCCACTACTAGAGTCTCCACAAATCTCTCAGTGCTCACAGATCTTCTCTCTCTGTGATGAATATGTGTGTCATTAATTGGTGGTAAAGAAGGAAAAGAAGATGTCTTATTCAGCCACCACGGTTTGCCACTTCCTGTGAGATCTGCAATAAAAATAATTAATTGATTCAGATAGATGCACTAATCAAATACTTTTATATAAGAGATCGCATATAGATATACTTCTCATAAAACTTTAAATTTATCAAGATATTCAAATTAAAGGAGGAGAATAAAAAAGTATATAAATAACAAAAATTTCAAATATTCAAGTTAGTTATCTTATCTGAAAAAATTAATATGAACATTTAACTTATCATAAAATGAAATAAATATAGCTATAAAATGAATTACTTAATAGAGTTTTGAATAAGCCTTTCATAATATTCTAGTAGCTAATTTCATTATAAAAATACCTTTGGATTTAGAATGTATACTGTAATAAATCACTTAAGAGTTAATAGATTAAAAGCATGATGATTGAAAACAGTGAGCCTGCAGTATCAATCCCTCGTGTGAAAAAGCACCCATGTTATGATAAGATGCTCTTGTTAAAATGCCTCAATTAGAGGGCATTGGTGGTGCACACCTTTAATTCCAGCACTCAGGAGGCAGAGGCAAGTGATTCTCTGCGTTTGAAACCAGCCTGATCGACAGATTGAGTTCCACAATAGCCAGGGATATACAAAGAAGTCTTTTCTCAAAAAAATAAAATAAAATAAAAATCTGTTCAGAATTGAAAAATGTTATGAATTATATTTCCCACATAATTTTAATGTCTAAAACTATTTAAGTTGGCAGAAAACTCAGAGTATTACATTTCTAAAGTCTAAAAGTAGGGTAACTCAATGGTTAGAGCATGTAAACAAGATGCTTGACCAAGTTCAGATCCTCATAAACCACTTAAATCCAGATGATGAGGCAACTCACTTGTAATTTTAATTATAAGAGCAAGCTAGCTAGCAAGGTTAGTCATATATATGAGCTGTAGGATGAATTTAGAGACCCAGTCTTAATAAATATGTGAAATGCAATAGAGGAGTTCTGACATCAACATGGGGTCTCCATAAGTACATGCATGTTACACACACACACACACACACACACATTCATACAAGATTAAAAAAAAAGTCGTTACACACACACCTGGGAAATGGACTAAGCAAAATCAAATAAAGGTAAGGAGTATTAATGTAAGTCCTGAAAGATATGTTAGCAACACTTTTTTGAGACTATGATATATAATTATATCATTTTTTCTTTTCTTTTACTCCCACCAAGGCCTCCCATATACTTCTCCTTGATCCTTCTCAAATTCATGGCCTCAGTTTTTCATTAATTACTATTACATGCAAATGTGTGTATATAACATGTTACATGAATATATATATTCATAAATAAAGCCTGCTCTGTCTATACACTACTACTTACACTTATGTTTTCAGAAATGATCATTTAGTATTGGATAACCAATTAATATGTTCTTCCCTGAAAACACTATTTTTCACGCTCTCGACATTCCACAGTTTCCTGTAAGTATTTGTGTTGAGAGTAAATGCAAGCCAACACACACACACACACACACACACACACACACACACACACACACATAAATACCACCACTATCACAGCCAATCACGTTGGCATGTCTATTGGTGTCATCTTTGTTCAACTCATAGTTAGCTGCCATGTCGGTGAAACTTTACCGGTGTAGCTTCTGACATTACTAGGAGACACAGTTTCACAGCAAACTGACCGTCCTTTGCTCTTATCTGCTCCCTCTTTTGTTCCTTGGGCCTTAGGTGAGTTGCAATACACTTATTTTAAAACCATAGTAGGTATGGTTCACCCAGTATATCTTTCATTTCTTAAAAATCAGGTTTGCCAACTGAGGAAAGTTTCTAGTTGTGTGTCATTTGTAAATACTTCATTTATATTTATTATATAAATTTGAGTAGGCAGAGGACTATAACATGTTTCTTTCCTGTCTTGATGCAGAACTGAACGTTTTTATCACCTCCAATCAGCCAAAATGGTTAATGAGGACATTTTAATTAATATATAATTGACAGAAATGACACTATTTTAATTGTATTCCAATTAGCTTTTGCCTTTCTAAACCTTGCACTGGTAGACTGAAGAAATTTTACAAAGTAAGAAGAAATGGAAATGATGAGAAGAAAGAGTTAAATACTTTGGGACCTCAAATAAAAATAATTATCTATATTTCTAAAGGTCAAGGAAGACAGGGACATACCAATTCTTTAAACCATCTATTTGAAACAGTGGTGTTTGCTCATGCCCCTTTGTGGCAAACAAGCTGGTTACCATAATAACCCTGCTTTTATACAGTTTTGTGAGTATGGGTAGAACCACAACTTGGAATATAAGTGATTACATATATGCAAACACATGATATACAATACTATAGAATTTGCTGACTCTGGATTCTTTCTTGTTGCCTTGGAGAAAGAATGCAATCAGGTTTTGTTTTGTTTTAACTCAAAGGAAGGACTCATAGGCTCCTACCAGCAGGTCAGTTAAAAACTAAACATATCTACACCACAAAGAATGAATGCTAATAAGAACCAAGGGAATGGGGAAGAAGATTATCCTTCAGTCAAGATGCCATGTGAAAATCCAGCTCTAGCTAAAGCTAAGCATACCATCCATCTACTCAGGTTTCCAATCCTCAAAGGCTGTGGGGTAATAAATCAGTGTTTTTCAAGACACTATATTTGTAACAAAAATTGTTGTGAAATATTATCAAGATGTTTTTCATATTAGTATAACTCCAGTTTCTCCTGTTTAGTCATTTGTTATATAAATTAATGATTTTGTGATAAGTTATGCCTACTCTTTCATTCAGCTTACTATCTAAATACAGAATTTAAGTACCATTCATTTGGTCACTTTTACTTCTCTGATCCATTCAATTTCTATCTATTTTAACTTAAAGCTTTGAATGATTATTTATAAAGATCTGAATCCTAAACAGTAATATTGCCTGTCAATGGTACTATTAACCATTCTGATTGTTAAAATTTTTAGACTTTTAGCTTTTTAAATTGGTAGGTTGCTTGGCTGTCAGTATGTCAGACAATAAACTCTTTGGGAAAGGCTCTAATTCTTTGTGAAGCATGGCGAACACTTGCCGGACCATGGCAAACATGGTTTTGCCTTTTACCCTTCTCCCCCTTGCTAAAAACCATTAGATTGCATTCCTAAAGCCACCAAGGTATGTTCCCTTATTTGCCACTTGCTCCTCCTCAGATACTACCAAGGTCCAGCTAATAAAGTATTGAAATCTAGCAGTTAAAAGTCCTCTTTTGGGGCTGGAGAGATGGCTCAGCAATTAAGAGTACTGACTGCTCTTTTGGAGATCCTGAGTTCAAATCCCAGCAACCACATGGTGGCTCACAAGCATCCATAATGAGATCTGAAGCCCTCTTCTGGAGTGTCTGAAGACAGCTACAGTGTACTTAGATATAATAGTACATAAATCTTTAAATAAAAAAAGTCCTCTTTTGGTTACACTAATCAACCTGCCCAATCAAAATTAAACACCTCATCCTGACATGCAATTTCCCTTTTTCCCTTTATAAACTGCCTGGCATTTGGCTAAGGGCAACGTGAACTAATCAGAACCCCCAGAGCTCGTGTCTCTAGCTGCATATATAGCAGAAGATGGACTAGTCATCCATCATTGGGAAGAGATGCCCCTTGGTCTTATAAACTTTATATGCCCCATACAGGGGAACGCCAGGGCCAAGAAGTGGTAGTGGGTGGGCAGGGAAGCAGGGTGGGGGAAGGGTATAGAGGACATTTGGGATAGCATTTGAAATGTAAATGAAGAAAATATCTAATAAAATAAGTTTAAAAAAGGCAGTCCTTTGTCACACTGGAGAAAATATCCCTTCTGGCTCTCCCTTGCCCCTTTTCTTCTCTCTTCCTTATAGAAGCAGGGGGAGAGGGGATGGGATGGGAGTTGAGGGGGGACCTGGAAAGGGGATAACATTTGAAATGTAAATAAAGAAAATATCCAATAAAAAAAACAGCAGGACACAAAGTAAAGGATTAAAAAAAAAAAAAAAAAAAAAAAAGAACAATGCAGTCCAGAGAGATGGTTCACTGATTAAAATCAAGGCTCACAACCAAAAAAACAAAGAAAACTATGTAAACATCAAAAGTTAAGAGGTGTGTTTTAGAACTGGATAAAATAGTTATTTCATTTACAATCATAAAGGAAAATATATATAATTGGAAAACTAAAGAAAATTACAGCAAAATAAATATTTGAAATCTAGTTTTCAAAAGAATATTTACAGAAGTGTAACTACAGCCTAAATTTTGTTAGATATAAAACAGATATCCCTATTTAGTTTTACAACTTAATAGAAAGACCAAATCAAACCAATCCAGTGCTTACTAAGGAACTGTTTTTAACTATTGAAGTGACTTAAATGTACTTATATTAGATAGTATTTCTCTAGTACCAATTCTTAACCAAAACCGTTAGATAATTAAAGTCTGGGATATTTTTAAACCTTACTTAATAAGAAAGTACTCAGAATGAACAAAGAACTCCTAACACCCTTGAAAGAACCCTTAAATACCCATGAAAGAAAATGACCCTGTAATGAATTCTTAGTGAAATCAAAGAATGACAGACTCACTAATCAACCTGGCAATCCATAACCAGAAAGAAAAAAAATCAGTGAAAAAAAAAGGTCCTATTTGTTCAAGACAAGTCTGGACTACATAGTAGGTTACAGGCTACCCAGGGCTACAAAGTGAGACCCAGCCCTAAGAAAAAGAAATATCTTTAAAAAGTAAAAATGCTTTCCCTAACAATGATGATAAAGGAAATGAGTGACTAATGCATGCTGAGATAAGCAAACTAGGGGTAGGAAAACTCCAGCTAAACTGGAGTTTTTGCTGTGCTGTGATGGAGTACGTCCTCTACATTTTTCTATTTTCATATTAGGACCCTAAGTCCCTACCTCTAGTCTCACTCTTCCTTTGGCTTGTGTAGCTGCCAGAACAGGATTTCTGTAACACACATAGGTTTATATCATTCCTGCTTCTTAAAAAATCTTTCAAAAGATATCCAGTACACAGTGAGTGAACTCTATAATATGCTATGAGTTCTTCCTGTTGGTCCCTTCCAATCTCTCTAACTTAAATTCTCACAACCACTCCACTTGAGTACCACAAACTGCACCTCTATATCTCCAACCCATACATATGCTCACAGATAGGAATACTATTAATGTATAGAATGGGACAATCTCTTTCACTCAGGATCTCATAACTCCTGCCTTCTCTCTGTGGAGCACTCTAGCAGCTGACCTTCTTCTTTGGTCCCCTCAAGAGCCACATCTTCCATGAAACTTCCTTTCATCTCTGAAGCCTAGGTTTGCTGGTCCTACTGTATATGTGCAGTTCCCTATTCAGGTCTATCACTGCCTGTGAGTAGTCTCTCTTCTAAAGACTTCCAAGGGCATGCATTTCTGATACTAGAATGAAAATATCAGGTTAACCCAATAGTACAAAGTGCTATGGAATACCTATGTATGCAAGTTGTAAATAATAAGGCACTTTTCTTCTCTTCAAAGAAAAGAACATCAAATTTTACATAGACATATTTTACAAATTTCTTTAACAGCTTCCAAACTGACTTAAAACTATTACTAGGTAATACTTTTAAAGATGGTTCTGGGCATGTTAACTCTAACCACCCAAGTCTGTATTATAGTTTTATTATTAATATTTTACTTTCCAGAAAAAAGAAACATCAGCAAGGCAGAATGCTCCAGAAGCTTCCACTCACCTGAAACCCCACAATGAGAATGATCATAGATATGTCGTTGCTGAAGAGTAGACTTTTTGTAAATAACATGAGGATGGCCATTTTCATAACTAAAATGTTTGGAATCCTCTGTAGTATTCTTTAGAGGCTCAATAAAATATTCTTCATCTTCTGTAGCAATAATACCATGCTAAAAGAAGGAGCAACAAAGGATTTACCTAGAAGGGTCATTTTAAAAAATATCTTTATGACTAAAATTAAAAGATGATCTCTCCTCAAAACAGAGGTCAAAACACATGTTAATTTAAAATTTGTGTATTTTCCATATTAAGTAAAGCATTATGTAAATTTCTTTATGTTTTAAGAGGGGCAATTAAATATCTGTATATGTTCTGCAATGTACTAAATATGTCAAATATACATTTTATCAACAATTTTTTGAGTAGCAGAGATATCTATAAAAACTTAGTTCCTTTCCAGATTGTACTTAATTTCATTTTCTGTGCTGAGGAATACATTTGTTATTAAGCTTTACGCAATATGAAAGGGCAAAGGGCTATAAATCATCTTCAGGATCAATACCTAAGTATCATATTCCTGGAATTCTCTCCTTCCCTACAGCCAACTGAATGGAAAGCACTCCCAAATTTAGTAAAAGTAAAAGCCTTAGAAGTTTGCTAGATCCCTGAATGACCTCTTCTAAAACAGCCTGATGCAAACACTAATACATGGAAGAAGTGAACTGCTTTAGTGATAACCATGGATTTGAGGTTCATTAGTTAGTGATATATTAATTAAGATGTTTTTATATAAGATATGTTCCCTTATGATTGTGAAATGACAGGCTGAGAAATCAAGAAGTTATATAATGCTGTACATACAGAGGAAAGAGAAACAACTTGCTGGAATTCAAGAGCTCCTGTTTCGTACACTATCATACCATCTTATGCCTGTTTAGTCATCTACTATTCAGCTGTCAGATTTTTTTTTTTTTTAAAGTACATTGTTGAGGTCTTCAGACACCAGAAGAGGGCATCAGATCCCATTACAGATAATGGTGAGCCACCATGTGGTTGCTGGGAACTAAACTCAGGACATCTGGAAGAGCAGTCGGTGCTCTTAACCATCAATCCAGGCATCAATCCAGACCCCAGTTGTCATATCTTACAGTTTCTGGGTTTCAATGGAGTGGCATCATTCTCCTCTTAGCTAAATTAGAACTTACCATAAACAGCATTTATATTCCAGTTAATGTCACGCTGTTGCAGCTCAAATCTTAAAGCTTTAATTAAGTTCAGTACAATGTTTCCACTATAAGTTTTATTTCTCAACTAAACTACTTGCTTTCTTTGAGAAAATCATTATGTTTTACATATCTTTGTATCAATTACAGACCCATAATGTATCTCATATGCAGTAGGTTTAAATAAAGTTTGCAGGTGAAAAATAAGAAAAGTTACCTGCATGAAAAATAAAATGTCACTAAATAAATAAGAACTCTACTCTTAGCTAATCCTGTTCTCCTAATTATGTCATATGAAATAATGACTCTAAATACAACTACCCTTTAACACCAAATAAAATACAAACTCTTTGAACTTATGTCCTCAGCTGAGAGAATGAAAGAGTTAGTCTAAATTACTCACTTTATTTTATTTTTTTAGATTTCTTTTTTTCCCAATTTTTATTAGGTGTTTACTTCATTTACATTTCAAATGCTATCCCCAAAGTCTCCTATACCCTCCCCCCTGCCCTGCTCCCCTACCCACCCACTCCCACTTCTTGGCCCTGGTGTTCCCCTGTACTGGGGCATATAAAGTTTACAAGACCAAGGGGTCTCTCTTTCCAATGATGGCCGACTAGGCCATCTTCTGCTACATATGCAGCTAGAGACACGAGCTCTGGGGGTACTGGTTAGTTCATATTGTTGTTTCACCTATAGGGTTGCAGACCCCTTCAGCTCCTTGGGTACTTTCTCTAGCTCCTCTATCGGGGATCTGTGTTCCATCCGATAACTGACAAACACAGAAGTGGATGCTCACAGTCAGCTATAGGATGGAACACAGGGCCCCCAATAAATTACTCATTTTAAAACCACACTCTGGGGAACTCTACATGATTTGGATTCTTGGGCTCAAAATCATCTATATTTTTATTTATTGGTATACTAAGTATCCAAATAATATTTCCTATGAGAAAATTATTTTCTTCTCTAAAAAGAAAAAATCATTGAAAACATCTAATCCAAGTAATCTCTACAGTCCCTTTAATTTCAAAATTTCTATGATTCTATTTAGAAAATTTTATTTTAAGTACTACATGCTTAGAAAGATACATAAGACATAATCAGACATTATGTTATATGTTTTAAAACATATGTTATAACTTACAGAGAAGATTGGTAGTGACCCAATACCTACATGAAATGAGTTGAGGGATAAAAGATTAAAAAAAAAAGGAGTCCTTAGTAAATTTATATTATTTTTATTATTGTTTCTATCCCTTTGGGTAATAGTTCCTCTATTAAATATGAACACTGAGGAATAACAATACACTATTTACAACTTCAAAATCTATATAAAAATTACTTTACCAGGGAGTTTAACAACATACTAAAAAACTGAGCATAGTGTTTTAAAAACACAAGTAAGTTTTATTAAGCCTTCTGATTAGAAGAAAGGGTAGGACAGAAATATAGGGTTTGCCCCAGAAGAGCTAGGACACTGGAGTCATACTGCTCTGTTATCAGTATTGCATTGAAAGCCTTTGACAAAACAAACAACAACAACAAAAAAAATCAGGTTATTGAGAGAAATAAGATTCAAGCCTGGTAAATAAGAAACAAGAAGAGGAAAAAAACCTGACTGTCATTCATTTCTCTTAAGCCCAAGAATGAAATTTTAGGAATGTATAAGATACATATGGCATCATCTCTCCACCAGCGGGCCTTGAAAGTATGAAAGCAGATCTATTTGTACTAATCTCTGTGCTTTTGGTTACTCCCATAAACCCAACACACTTGGAGATAAGACCCAGCTGAAACAGCCACTCAAGGGGTCTAATTTAGAGAGTCTCAGGAAGATCCAAGTTTAAGCCCAGTCTATAGACTGCAAAACTTGCTATGGCCAACAAGGGCATCTGAGAGCAAAGCGAACAGTGATTGAAAAGATGGCTCTGACAGACATTGGTATATGTTCAGTACAAATTGAACAAGACCATAGACTGAGATCAAATGACTCCATCATCCTTCTATGAATATAGTTCCCAATCTCCAGTCCATTTGTGAGTACCCAAGGGATACACCATATCCCTTGCTTCGTTCCTCCTTTGAATTTTAGCAGGATTTTACTTATTTTTTTTTTTAAATTTCTACTCATTACTCTTCTTAATATATTCCTTTAATTTTGTTGATAGAAGAGATTGAAGATTCCCAACTTAGAGAGCCAAATATCTTCAACAAAATTATAGAAAAAAAAGCTTCCCTAACTTAAAGAAAGAGATGCTCATAAACATACAAGAAGCCTACAGAACTCCAGATAGATTGAACCCGAAAAGAAATTCCTCCCGTCACTTAACAGTCAAAACACCAAATGCACAAAACAAAGAAAGAGTATAAAAAGTAGTAAGGGAAAAAGGTCAAGTAACATATAAAGGCAGACCTATCAGAATTACACCAGACTTCTCACCAGAGACTATAAAAGCCAGAAGATCCTGGGCAGATCTCATACAGACTAATACAACACATATGTCAGCATGGGCTACTATACCCAGCAAAACTCTCAATTACCATAGCTGGGAAAAGATATTCCATGACAAAAACAAATTTACACAATATCTTTCCACAAATNCNGCCCTACAAAGGATAATAGATGGAAAACTCCAACACAAGAAGGGAAACTACACCCTAGAAAAGGCAAGAAAGTAATCTTTCAACAAACCCAAAAGAAGATAGCCACACAAACATAATTCCACCTCTAACAACAAAAATAACAGGAAGCAACAATCACTAGTCCTCAATATATCTTAACATCAATGGACTCAAAACCCCAATACCGAGAAGCACCTAAAAAAATGTTCAACATCCTTAGTCATCAGGGAAATGCAAATCAAAACAACCCTGAGATTTCACCTTACATCAATCAGAATGGCTAATATCAAAAACTCAGGGGACAGCAGATGCTAGCAAGGATGTGCAGAAAGAGGAACACTCCTCCATTGCTGGTGGGATTGCAAGCGGGTACAACCACTCTGGAAATCAGTCTGGTGGTTCCTCAGAAAATTGGTCATAGTAATACCTGAGGACTCAGCTATACCACTCCTGGAAATATATCCAGAAGATGTTCCAACGAGTAATTAGGATACATGCTCCACCATGTTTATAACAGCCATATTTATAATAGCCAGAAGCTGGAAACAAGCCAGATGTCCCTCAACAGAGGAATGGATACAGAAAATGTGGTACATTTACACAATGGAGTGCTACTCAGCTATTAAAAACAATGACTTCATGAAATTTGCAGGCAAATGGATGGATCTAGAAAATATCCTGAGTGAGGTAATTCAGTCACAAAAGAATACACATGGTATGTACTCACTGATAAGCGGATAGATATTAGGCAAAGAGCATGTAATATTCATGATATAACTTACAGACATGAAGCTCAAGAGGAAGGAAGGCCAAAGCATGGATGCTTCAGTCCTACTTAGAAGGGGGAGCAATATAATCAAGAGAAGTAGAGGGTGGGAGGGACTTGGGAGGAAGAAAGGAGGGGCATGGGAAAAAAGAGGAGTAGAATCAGGTATGGGAGGAGATTGAACAAAGGTACATAGCAATGGGGAATGGGGAACTGGAGGTAGCAACCAGAAAGTCCCAGATGCCAGGAAAGTAAAAGTCTCCCAGGACCCCTCGGGGATGACATTAGCTGAAATACCCCCAAAAGGAGAGGGAGAACCTGTCGAGACTATATCCAGAGGTTAGGCATGCCTCTCCCCCTGCCCCCCACCCCACATTGAGGGATGGGGTTACCCATGCATCTCCAAAATTTTTACCCATAATTGCTCCTGTCTAAAGGAAATACAGGGACAAAGAGAAGAAGAGAGACTGAAACAAAGGCCATCCAGAGACTTCTCCACCTGAGGATTCATCCCCACATGCAGACACCAAACCCAGACACTACTGTGGATGCCAAGAAGTGCTTGCTGACAGGAGCCTGATACCACCTGAGAGACTCTGCCAGATCCTGACCAATACAGATGCAGATGCTCACAGCCAACCATCTGACTGAGCACAGGAACCCCAATGGAGGAGTTAGTGGAAGGACTGAAAAAGCTGAAGGGGCCTTATCTGGCATCAATGGGAGGGGAGGCCCTTGATCCTGTGAAGGCTTGATGCCCCAGTGTAGAGGAATGCTAGGGCCATGAGGCAGGAGTGGGTGGGTGGGTGGAGGAGCATCCTCCTAGAAGCAGGTTAAGGGGCATCACTTACATATGTCACTTGGATACAGGATACACGCAGAATCTCTCGTCCCTTGAAGCAGGTTTAGGGGGGGGGGGGGAAGTGGGATGGAAGGTTTCCAGAGGGGAAACCAGGAAAGGAAATAACATTCAAATGTAAACAAATAAAATATCCAATTGTTAAAAAAGAGAGAGAGCAGAAAGCAGAAGAGACACATTAGATAAACAATAAAGACATAGACACTTTCTTTAATAAAATTATAACAGAAATATACTACATCTAGAGAAAAAAATTATGCATTCAAACATACTATTTAGATCCTCATAGACATGACCAGAAAAAAAAAAAACTTTCCACAAATTGAAAAATCTCTACAATGAAAATTATAAAGCACTGAATACAAAAAAAAAAAAATTAAATATATCTGAAAATAGACTTCCCTTGTTCATGGACTGAAAAACAATATTGCAAAAATTTCGATGCTATATACCACCTATAGCAATCTATTCAATACAATCAACATCAAAATTCTAATGGCATTGTTTACAGAAGTAGAAAACAATCATAAAACATTTTATAGAAGAACAAAAAACAACAGCAAAAATAAATCTCAGTAGGAGTTATGCTGTAGGTGTCACAACACCCAATATCAAATATACTAAAGAGTCACAGAAAGTAGCAAGAACAAAAATGACAGTACTGGCGAAAAGTTGGTCTTCTGACCAGTGAAACTGAATAGAGGTCACAAAAATCAACTTACACAGCTATGCCCACATGCACCCTACTTAGGTTCCTATTGCTGTGATAAAATATCATGAGCAAAACCAACTTTGGGCATGAGGATTTATTTCATCTTGCAATTTACAGAGCATCCATCATCCAGGGCATGGACTCAAAGGGAGAACCTGGAGGCAGGAACTGAACCTGAACAGGAACCTGGAGGCAAGAGCTGAACCTGAGACCATGAAGGAACACTATTTACTGGCTTGCTCATCTTGCTTTTTATACAGCCCAGAGCCTGCTGTCAGGAGGTAAACGGTATGCACCATTCATAGTGGGATAGAACCTTCTACATCAACGATCAATCCAGAAAAATGTCCCACAAGTGAGTTTACAGGCAAATCTAATGAAATCATTTTCTCAATTAAGGATTCCTCTTCTGAAATGACTCTAGCTTTGTGTCAAGTTGAGAAAATGTTAGCATGTACTGTGCTAGGAAAATGAAATCTCCACATGAAAAATGAAACCAAAACCATATCTCAATTTGCCCTAAAACACATCTAAAATAGATCAAATACCTTAATTAATATAAGACCTGAAACTTTGATATTGCTATAGAAAAATAATTTAAGCTATAAGTAGAGGCAAGGGTTTTCTGAATACCACCCCAATAACACAAGAAATAATCTCAAGATTTGACAAATGAAATTAGCAATCTTCTATACAGCAAAGTAAGCAATCACCAGAACTAAAAGACAATGTATAGAATGGTAATGAATAAATATTTACTAACTATACATCAGCCAGACTGTATGTGCCTTGCATATAAATCATCTAATCAACAATGATATAATGAATTGAACAGATAGTTCTTAAGAGAAGAAATGCAAATGGCCAATAAATACTGAAAAAGAGTTCAACATCCTCAGCCATTGGGGAGATGTATATAAGGACTTCTTTAAGATTTGTCTCATCCTAGAAGAATAGCCATTGCCCTGAAAAGTAATGCTGGCAAGGCCATGGATGACAAGAGTCTGTATACACTGCTAGTAGGAATGCAACTTTTATGTAGGCCTACAGTGAAAAACAGAATGAAGAACCTCTTAAAAAACTACCAACATGACCTAGCTATACTACTCCTGGATATACTAAATCAACATGACACAAAGATAATTATACATCCACATTATAGCTGTCTGCTCACAACAGCCAGAAGATAAAATCAGTCTAGATGTCCACCAAGAGATGAATGGTTAAAGAAAAAGAAATGATGATAAATGCACACAATAGAATTGTCTTTAGCCATCAAGAAAGATGCAATTATGGCATTTTCAAGAGGGAACAAAGAAGGAAGACTAGGGGTGTAAACATCCAGTTGAATGGCCTGGTTCACCTGCAGTATGACTGCATCCTGGGTAACTTAATAACTGGAAAACGAGAGGAGAATGGCCTCATTTGCCCTTGAATGGCAAGTGTACAAACAAGTAGAAGGCATTCTGAACATACCTCAATCCCAAACTCTTTAGACACTGGTGAAAGTAGCCCACTTAGCCATTGACCCCATCCCCCAACTTCCCAGGCCTTCTGGCCAGGTTGACACATTGTTGCTAGAAACATCATCTCATTAGTTCTCCCCACAACTCCAAGATTACATAGCAAAAAAATGATGAACATTAAATTTTTATCTTTCTACTTAAATTTTATTTATCTACTTATTTTAAGCTGAGGAAAGACATTTACAATGTGAATTTATTTTCTCATTAGAAATTTAAAATTATATTTACTTACCAATCCAACACAGTTGCTTAAAGCCACTTTAGTTGTACTATGTTGATCTTCCAAGTATCCTGTGTAGTGACAGTTGTCTAAAAAATCATGTTTCCACTGGGGTCCATCTTTCCCCCAATACTCTACTGTAAAATGTTTGGACACAAAATTTGTATTGAGAGTCAAGTTTAGGTGAAAGTGCTTGCCATAGGCTGAAAGTTTAAAAAATAATTTAGACACTGCCTGCTGTGGATCAAGAAGGTCCATACTCCGTCTTCTCCTTGAGTGTTTATCATTTTTCACAGTAAAGCTGAGAAAAGCTCCATTTTGGTCAACTCTTATTGGAATAGTTAGCTGGTAGTGTTCAAGATAAGTCAGGAATTCCTCTTTGTAATCCCAAGGCAGAGGATCCAGAAAAGCACATGGAAGAAAAGAACATTTAACAGAACAAAGAGGTAGCAACATGAGCAATGATGGCAATTTAAACTATGTATTATTCTATGCAAGGTGTGAGTGAAAAATGATATAGTAAACAGGAAGAAAAAGTAAAATAAAAAATTAAGTTTCAATAGTTTCATTCCTCAAAACAGTATTATTTAAAAATTATTTGTGAGGGACTAGTCTTCTTTCCTAAATTTAATCTTTAATATTTAGATTTCAAAAGTTCTTCTAGGAGTATGAAAATCTTTCATGAAAACTAAACAAAAAGTACATACACATTAAAAAAAATATTTAGCCCAGATAAAGTAACTTTGTAAGCTACCCAAATCCCTATGGCTCTGAAGAAACTATGTTCAATAAACAAAATCATCACTAAGAATGTGAAAGGCTATGGTTACTTTAGAAACCAATCTGACATTTCTTTAAATATTAAATAAAATTATCAGATAAATTAGCTATAATTCTACTCCCAGGTACACACACACACACATATCTGTGTGTGAATGCTTACACAAGGACTGTTCATCACAACCCAAGAAAGAAATTATGCAATCCTCCATCACCTGATGATTACTAAGCAGGTTGTGATAAGCTAGCTAATATTATTCTAAAAAAACCCGAGAGCAGCACTGATACGTGTTATCACACGTGAATGACCTTTCATGTTTTTTTTTTAAGCTCTTACTGTCCTGGAAGGCACTCTGATGCCCACTCTGGCCTTAGTAAGAAATCCGCCTGCCTCTTCCTCCCCAGAGCAGGGATTAAAGGTGTGTGCCACCATGGCAATTGACTTCTTAATCAAGGTTCATTTTCTAACAAGAAAATCATTATACTTAGTAAAAGAATCCAATCACAAAAGACTGAATACTACATAGTTCTATTTTGGTGAAGTAGAGGCAAATCTCTAGACATAAAGAGTTAGAAATTGCCTAGGACTATGGAATTTAGAAGTGACTCTCAATGGGCACAGATTTTTTGTTTCTATTTCTAAAAAAATATTAAATGCACTAAAGCTGTTTATTGTAATACCGTGCATTTTTAACACCTACTAACAACCATTGAGATGTACTCTTTAATGGATGTATTATATGCATACTATACCTCAATAAAATGTTAAAAATCAATAGTGTAACAAAAAATTAGAGAACAATTAAATATTTTATTTGTTATCTTTTATTTTATGTGCATAAGTATTTTAAATCTACATGTATGTATATTCACCATGTATGCACTCAGTTTCCATGGAGACCAGAGAGCATGGTCTGAAGTTTCAGATAGATGTAAAGTGTCACATGGGTGCTTATAGCTAAGCATGTATCCTTTGCAAGGTCATTCAGTGTTCTTAACCACTGAGCCTTCTCTGCAGACCCAGTTTTCTCATTCAGATTAGCGACTCATCCCTTTCTTAGCCACACCTTTATTCGGTTAGGTTTACCACTAGTAGGAAACCAGTTTATCAGCACACTGCTTCAGTGACCACACACGAAATTTATTCTATAACTATAAAGTCCTATGAAACTATAACCAGTGAAAATAATTTAAAATATGGTGATTCACTTTTTATGAGTTAGAGCCAACTAAGTGCTATGGTTTTGTTGATCTACTTTCAAAGGTATACTCTTTACACACATACTTCCAAATACCTTCATCAGCACGAAAAAAATTATTTGTTGTATATTCATGGAAGAAAAATCCAAAAGGTATAGCTTCAATAATTCTATAAGAAATGAACTGGTCCAGGAAATACAATATGACATTTCCTTTTTTCTATTTGCACTTTTCTTTGTTAAGGTTGTTTCTATCATATAAAGTTCAATTGTCTGAATTAAAATCATAAGGATGAAAATCCTTATGTTTGGAAAAGTATTTTATTATTACTTTGTGTTTTAAATAAAGGGTTCATATTTAAGTCTGCATTAAAATGAATCTGATTTCTTCCTCTTCTACAATGCAAATATTTGGATTCTGTCTGAAAGTGACCTAGCTCAAAACCATAGCAATGAATGAGTCTTAAGATTTAGAACATAGGGAAAGCACCAGCTTGGAGTATATCATCTTCTAAGAAAGACAGTCAATTCTAAAACCCAGTGAAGCATTATCTCAGAAGGACACGTGGAGCATCCTCTTGACAATACTCTTGTTTTCTTCCTCCATCTGACTGAATATTCCCATGAAACTATTTACGAAACTAAATACTCAGAGTTTTTATTTTGTGACCATTTCTATTTCAAGTTTCAAAATCAGAAATCCTACCTTGAGAACTATATGAAAGTCTGTGGTCACTATAAAATTCCGATGAGGCCATGATGAGGCTCAAAATCCAAGTCAACGTTTTCCACGAAATTTCCATAATTTGGAAAACTGAATGTTTTTTGGAGGGCTACCTATGAGCTAGAGAGTCAATAGCATACCAATATCGAAGCATAACAATTTTAATTCTTTAAACCTTCTTGCAAATAAGTTGTTAGATACTCCACTGTTTAACAAGAACTCTTCCCCAACATCTTGCACTTTCTTCTATGTCTGGATTCATTTTTCTAATCCAAAAATGAAGAAAATAACGATGATGAAAATTTTTCATTAGCAAAGCTCAGAGTGATAGGTCATTTAAATATGGTGGCCACTTTTTAACCTAGAGGGAAAAAAATCTGAATTAACTGAAAAAATCATGAATGAACATATTTACTACAGATTAAAGAATACTTACCAAATAACATAAATTCCAAATAACTTAATGTAGTTTACACATTATCAGAAACCTAAATGGCTAGCAGGATAATTCTATGACAGCTAAATAATCAAAGAAAGAATCTTGGAGATATAGATTATAGAGTAGTTTTTGATGCACAATGTTTTAGAAGAAATTTAAAAAAAAAAGGAGGAGGAAGAGGGCATGGGAAGAACTATTTACGAAACTAATCTTTTTAAAATAAAACTCTGAAGATAACAATGGAGAGGTATAATGTGCTAACTGCCTTTTAATAACATAAAAACAGACAAACTTTATAATCTCAGTCAATCAGATGTACTGGACAAATAGCATATGATTCCATTCCTCAACTAAGTGTCTTAAGCCCATTCATATTTCAAGACTGCTGTGCTGCTTTATGGGCATCAGTGTTTTGTTCTGACAACTTGGATCTACAAATACACACTGAGATTTATCAACTGTCTATGAACACTTAGGTAGTATGACAACCTAAACTTCTAAAGAACTGACTCAATTTATGCTACAGCAGAATTTATCTAGAAGTCTTACATGACTTATTAAGCAACTCAAGTAAAGTAATTTCAACTCTGTATAATGTACTTGAGAAGAAAAGAAGTTTTTACAACTTCATTCCAATATTATACCTTTCAAATCCTATCTCATACATCTTTTTTTTCCCCTTGGTTTTTCAAGACAGGGTTTCTCTGTGTAGCCCTGGCTGTCCTGGAACTCACTTTGTAGACCAGGCTGGCCTCAAATTCAGAAATCTGCCTGCCTGTGCCTCCCAAGTGCTGGGACTAAAGGCGTGTGCCACCACCATCTGGCTATCTCATACATCTTACTTTTGGCTAATAATCTCACTCAGAATTCATGGCTTCAAAATATTTACATATGAAATCACTTGACTGACCAACAGATAGCATATCAGAATTACTATCCTCATATTCCTATTGTGTATATAACTATGCCACAGCTCAAAATCTGACTTCTATAATACTATATCTGCCTCCCAAGTGCTGGGATTAAAGGCGTGCGCCACCACCGCCCAGCAAGGAGGCTGTCTCTGTCTCTGTCTCTGTCTCTGTCTCTCCCTCTCTCTCTCTCCTCTCTCTCTCTCTCTTTTTAAAGATTTATTTTTTATTATACATAAGTACACTGTAGCTGTCTTCAGACGCCCCAGAAGAGGGCATCAGATCTCATTATTACGGGTAGTTGTGAGCCACCATGTGGTTGCTGGGATTTGAACTCAGGACCTTTGGAAGAGCAGTCAGTGCTCTTACCTGCTGAGCCATCTCACCAGCCCCGGAGGCTGTCTCTTAACAGACACACACTAAAAAAAAAAAAAAAAAAAAAAAAAAAAAAAAAAAAAAAAAAAAAAAAAAAAAAAAAAAAAAAAAGACATACTCTTTTGTCATCCTCATCCCTTGAATAATTTAATTAATAAAATGTCTCAATACTGAAAGGATGTCACTTCTATGATTCGATTACAAAAGATTCTGACTCAGCATTTTAGTACTAGACTTTTGTTTCTTTGGCTTAAATGAAGCAACTTAATATTAATACTAAGATGTTCACAAAAAAGAAATCAGAGCAATCTCTACCTAATACTGACAGAAAACTGAACCTCCAGCCCCATCCAATAGCATCATCCAATAGCATACTAGTAACTAAATCCTGCCCCAGAATACTTAGAAGTCCATTCTTCACCAATGAGGCTTCATGCGAAGAACTCAGTCCTTACCAATACTTTAATTATAACCTCACCAGGACACAGTTAGTCATAGCTGGACTCATAGAAACTGGCATAGTGAAAATGTGCTAAATTATTTACTCTGTATTTGTTATGTAGCAATTGATAACTAATACAGCCATGAAATAAGACATGAAGAAATTGGCATTCACAGAGATCAAGTAGCTAGAAAATAAGTGAGTTAATATTTAAATAACATGGCTATCTGGCTGAAAAATCTGTTTTGTGTATTATATTACACTTCTAGCTTAAGGAACTATTTTGAATATTCAATAGTAGTTCTCTACAACCGTGTTATATAGTATATTCACATGTAGAATTTGTTAGTATGAACAGTTTTTTGTTTTTTTTTTTGCATAGGGTTGTTTTATCTTAAAACTTCTATTTCTATTTAGGCAAGACAAAAAGTACATACAAGTTTAAAAATCTATAAACTAAATCCTACCATTTATTTAATTACAATAAACAAATAAATCATTGTCTTGGTTGCAACCTTCTCATAGATGGTTACTCCAAACCTAACCATGAAATATTAATGTATAATTATTGCTTCATGAATAGCATTCCTCCTTAGTGTATTAATTTTTTTCAAGTCACTAGAATGTTTTCAGTAACCTCAAATGGGTCCTCCATTAACTTTAAATTTTAATCTTCATTTTAAAAAGAATTTATAATTAGCATGTTTGAGTTCATTTTCTAGCATTCATGATAAGATTTACATTAAATCATCCACACATTTCCTCTTGTCTTGGACATTGAAACTAATGGCAAAGTTACAAGACAGTGGGTTTGATTTAGAGATCACTTCCCCCCTTGAGAAATTTCATGTTCTTCATTGAGAAGTTTCTGAGCTCTTACCTTTTCTAACACTATCCTATAAAAACCTAAGTTAACTAAGCTAGCAGCATTAATAGGAAAAGTGAGTAACTAAAGTGACTTACCCAGTAAGAAAAGCATTGGTACATAATAGAAAGAACAGGTGTTCCTGAACTAAATAGACTGAAGTGTGTGGCCTTGTTCATCACTAGATACAGTATCTGGTACATGGACACTCAATAACTTAGAGTCCTTTCTCCTTGCCTCCTCATTAGCTTTTAAACCCTCAATGGTCAGAGAGGAAACCTAACACTATATATTAATGCTCAGTTGGCTAGAGCTCAATTAAAATTACAACTAGAATATCTAATCACTCTTAGTCGCTCACACAGTACACGTGAAATGTTTTAACCTACTAGCTGACACTTGCTGGGAAAGCTAATCTAGACGCCATAATAAAGTATGTGGAAAGAAAATAATTTTTAAAGTTCACCTAACACTAAAATGCTAATAATTATCCAGAAATCACAATGCATTAAACTGTTTAAGTTGTATAAGAACAGCAGTATTATTATTTTGTGGGAAACATAAATGCTTGTTACTCCTAGTTTGACTTCAAGCTACAAAACCCCTAAATCTGTGTTTTCAACTATAAAATTGAGACAGTAATATCTATCTTACAAAGACTTAGTGAGAGAACAAATTAGATTACACCAGAGAGCATGTCTATATTTCAATGGAGTGACTAAACAAAAGTTATCTCTCCCTTCTTGCTACACAGCATTACTTTTTCAAAGTTTTTCCTTCAAAACTAGTTTCATATTCCTCCTTCCCTAGAAAATGTGGAATAGTAGGATATCATGGATCCAATATGGAAACTGCCATCTCTTTTAAACCAGAGTAGAGAACCTAGGCTATGATAATTATATAAGAAAAATATCCAGTTCACTTTGATTTTTTTGTATATGACTTTTACTCATACTATAAATAAAACAGCCGGCAGTTTAGAGGATGATTTAACTGCTTCCATATTGTTAAGCTAAACTAGTTATGTAGAAGCGATAACACCAGACAGCTTGTACTGCAGAGATTCTCTCAGGAGGTCGCCCTAGCTGAAGCCACTTACTTGATTTTTTTCCTTATGGCCTGACTTTCCACTCAAGTGATGTAGAAGTAGCTAAAGTAATAATTTCCTCTCATTAACTGTTATGAAGCTAGAAAACATAATTAACTATTTCCCAACTTTTTCCATCCATCTTAATTCTGGTTATTTATTTTAAAGCTCATTTGGTTTCCATGGAAAAAGCAACAGTATCATGAAACTTTCAGGTTCTTTATTTCATGGAAAACCTTTCATTTCATTTTCTATTTTTTTCCCTCAACAAATATTTGTTAACTATTGTATTATAAAGACACAATAAGATTCTAATTATAAAATTTTCTGATCATGTATAAATTTTGTAAGATTTGTCACCAAAGAAAAGTATAATTAAACACAAAAATTACTCAAAACTTATCTATTAAGAAAAGCAACAATAGAAAACAAAATTTCTCAAAATAAATCTCTAAATTCCATAATTCTTGTATTGAAACATTTTTTTCCGTAAAAAATTACTTTTATCTTTCTTGGTATTAGTGTAAAATACTGATAACCAACTTTGGTTTTGGATTTGTTTTTGTAAAACTATGACAAATTATCTACATCTTTTTTCTTCCCCTTCCCACAAAATCCAAATATGCTATTACCTTTCCTTAATATTATAACTCAGTTCTGTTGCTAAGCTCACAAACAGCAAGATTTGGCACACAGACCCACCCTAAACCACTAGTAGCTACATTTGGTTGCTAAGGAAATGAAGAGGAAGTAGTAAGAACAGACAAGAATAGAGATAAATTTTGCAGGTTTTTAGACTAAACATAAAAATTATTTATAATATTTCAGTCTTAATGATTGGAAGATTTCCTCTGAGGAATAACAAAAAATATAAATATAACTACACAGAATAATTTGCTGCCAGTTGTGACAAATGAATAATTTGCTTTAAGTTAGCACACTCCAAAACAATCACTAATATTCACATATAAGCATCAAGTTAATATAAACAAGACTGCACTACTACTTTGGTGAAAACAATTATCTTCAAAATTAATTTTCTACGTTGCCTTTAAGTGCACCAGTTTTACATTGCCTTTCTTTCCCTGTCATGAATTTTAAGGGCTGCAAATTCCCTACTAAATAGTTCAGTCTAATCAAAATAATCTTAAGAAAAGAAATGAAAAAGAAAGAAAAAATAGTACAAAAATTCTGAAAGAGAGTAAATTGAAAATTATATTCAGTGTTTTTTTTTTTTTTTTTTTTAAGTTCCAAGCAATGGTTTGGTTTCCCTTTTCTCCCCTCTTCTCTGCACACCCTCCCACCACCCCCCTTCCCATTCCACTTCATCCAGACAGAGGGTAACAGTCTGAGCTGCCCTGGTTGACTTGATCCTAAAGTTAACATTCAGCAGCCCATTTCCAGACAGCAGCGCTAAATCTATTTGGATAAAACGCGTGTGACCCAGACAGTTGGCATTTGGCCCAAACGCGTTGCACCAGCAGCTCAAATAAAAACAAGAGTAAGAAACTTACTCTCTTGTTCCCTCTCAGTGTGCTTTCTTACTCTGGCTTGCTTTCTTTGCCCCTAATACAAGTGGACAGCTTATCAAAAACAGAAATTATAGCATATATTATCAGAAAGATTTTCCAATACTTCCTTCAACACTCTTGTTCTCTCTCCCCAATCACTGAACTTCAGTCTTACATACCATATATACAGACATACTCTGATAAACAAGGCTCCAGAGGGTTATGAGTCTAGCATGGCCCAAGTGGGCAAAAGTAAATCAAAACCACACGCTTTCATCTCTTTGATTAGCCTATTAAGAGCTTAACATATCCTAGAGCATCGGTGCTCAGCTAGCACACTACTGCTACCCTGAGAGCACAGGCATGAAATATGCACTTGTCTGAATACTAAAGAAACTGACATGAAACGGATTCTCAGAAGGCAATTGCACAAGTCTGGAAATCGATTAAAAACACACATCATCATTACCTTCTCCACCGCTATCTGGTGATTAGTTAAAAGTCCACGATGATCATAATTAAGTCCACTTCGCACAACATGTAAATTCATACAATAAGCGCGTATTTTCACATTATAAAATACCTGTAAGCCCCGGAATTCTACATCCACGAGTAGACTAGAGTTTAAAAGATTTCTATCTGTAATGTGAGTTTAGTGAAACTCACTTCTTGCCATAAAGCACGCACGCGCGCGCAGACACAACAGAGAGGGGGGGGGGGGGGGGGGGGGGGGGGGAGAGAGAGAGAGAGGGAGACGGAGAGACGGAGAGATAGACACAGAGAGAGAATATCTAAGCGTTATTCGGAAGATAAGCAAAGCACAAGTTGTTGGGGTTTATTTTTTTAAGGTTTCATTGAATATTGTGAAGTCTTCCTTACCGTTTTCATCTTCAAATTCTGATAAAAAGTAAATTTCAAACAATAGAGATTGCACTGGACGACTCACGTACTCCCTTCTCTCTTTTCTTTTTGCCCGCCCCCCCCTTGCAAAGCCACACCAGCCAGTTATTCTGCAGCCAGAATAAAACCCTATAGTCTCGCTAACTGGAGTTTTAAAGAACAGGCTTTCCGATTTGGCAGTTTAAAAAAAAAGGAAAGAAAAAGAAAAAAAAAATCCGTTCAATACATCCAAGGCTATCAACCTGAGAAGTGCTTTGCAACCCCCAACTCCCTCCCTCCCCCCCCCCCCCCCCCCCCCAAAAAAAAAAAAAAAAGGAAAAAAGAAAGAAGAGGGGAAAGGCTTATTGGGGGTGGAAGTGGTGCCCTCTCTTCCTGGACAGCTTAGTGCCTTTGCTATGCAAATAACATGTGCAGAGCATCAAAAGGTATCAGGAGAGAGAAGACAAGAAGAGCAGGAAGGGCAGGAAAAGTTTTGTTGAAGTAGCCCTCGAGCTCACTGCCGGCCCCAAGCCAACTTCAATTGCAGCAGAAGAAAATTTTGGCAGCTTTCCTCAGAGGCAGAACAAACTGACGTCAGTCTGCAGATGTGCCTGGGCTGCGTCGGGTGCGCATGTGTCCTGGGTCGTCACGTGGAGGGGGAGGGGAAGTAGAGGTACAATCAGGGTATCCAACCACCAGCCATTCAGAAGGGCTTAGACAATGTCAACTTTTCCACCCTGTGAATGAGAGAAACTCTGGCCCTCTAACCTCTCTCCCCTAACCCACCCCGCCTATTTCCTCCTCCTCTAACCTCTTACGGAGTCTTGACTGGTTTGTTATTTACAGTTTCTTGGAAAAAGGAAAGGCACGGGGTAGGGGGTGGGGGGTGGATAGACTAATGTCACTGTTAGAATTTTTGGTGTCATTCTCTGACTTTTGTTTGTTTGTTTTATTTTAATCTCTGCAGTAAATATTTAAAAGTTATTCATAAAATTTGTCATTCAAGGAGTCAGATCAGTAGAGCAAAATTTCAAGACTTAAAGACATGTACAAAATGTCTGTGTGTTGAATATATACTTCAACAAGTGAAAATACCACAAAAAGAAAAAAAACTAAACGAAATTGAGACCTGCACATTTTCCATGTGATTATCGACTTCAGGTTATGTGGAACTATAAAAGGAAAAGGGGGTGGGGAGTGTTGCATTATTTCCAGATGAGAGACTAGATGGTGTTTTAAACTGCAACAAGGAAAGCCACAAGTGAGGGTTTTTTTAAATTTTGTTTGTTTTTTTGTTTTTGCTTGTTTGTAGTACATTGAAAGAAACTTCAATGACTGCTCAAAAGAATATAAAGCCCAAGTCAGCTCCCTAAAAAGGTTAGGGGGATGGGAGACAGGGACAACGCGGGAGCCCTGCTGAGATCTCAAGATAAACAAACAAAACATTAGAACCAGTTCTTCCAGCTTTCCAATCCCACCTCCCCCTCCACATCAGCTGCCAGTTCAGCCTCTAAAGATAAAATACCACCCCGACATAGCACTTTCACTTTCACTTACTAGGAGAAAGCCCCTGGCATTAAACCATAGAGAAAAAATATGCCCACTGCGCTTTCCAAGTCCTAAGCAAGCAAACAATGTCTGGCTCAAGTATCGGAAACAGGAAGAAAATCGAAAATAGCTAAGGACAAATATTGCCTTTCAGCTGTATAATCTGCTGCATCATTTATCTGTCTGTACCGTGGAGTGTGGGGTTGGGAGTTGTTTAATGGTTGCCAAGGTTGGGGGGAGGGGAAAAATTGAGCCTTGAAATTCCAGTCTTTAATTAACACCCAGTCAATTTCCTATGGTCAGAACCAGAAAATGAAATTGGACCTGAGGGATGTAAATAAGGAGGAGGCACGTTCTAAATACCAGTTCTTAAATTTCTAACTTCTGTTAACGTTGTTGTCTATTTGATATTTTTTTCCCTTCCTATGTCAGAGGTGGTAGGTGTAATTGTTCTGGAAAACCTTGAATGGCTTAAGAAGGCATAGGTGGGAGCCTGGAAAGATACAATTACTTCAATGATTCTTAAAGTGTTGGAAGGCCATAACATTTGTCCAGGGGATAACTCTCATCTTGACCTTAATCTTCACTATCTGGCTCAGTGCATAGTAAAAGTGGAAATGTGTTCTGTGGTTGGTACTGACAGTTTTAAATATTCATTGAGGTGTGTGTGTGTGTGTAAAATAGAGATTGCTAGACCTCAAAACACACTAGTAAACACCAAAAAGATAAATGTAGCACAGAGCTAGCTAGCTGTCTTTGCATAAAATCATCCATTAAATATATGAGACACAACTTTCTTTAATGTTACAAACACTGGCTTAAGAAGGATATAGCCAGCACAGAAAAGTAAAGTAAAGGTGTCATCACCAATCACCTATATGATCTAGGAGGAAAGCTCTCTGTTAATTGGCCCTCGAAGTAGCTGCATCAGAAAGCAGGTTTTTCAGTGAGAAGTAGACTTTGGCTAATTACTTATTCAAAGAGTGCCATCCTGCGTCTAAACAGAGTAATGAAACTTTTCTAATTTTCCTTGCCTCTACCAAATGCTGGAAGTAACAGTAGTTATACAGAGAAAAGTCAAGTCCTTGATGCTAAGTTCTATCTAAAAGCATTTTATGATGTAAATGTTTCCCTTTTATTATTTATATATTTAAGTAATAAATGATACATATTTATAGTATGTAAGCCAACAGCCATATATACATGGTGGAATGGCTAAAACAAGCTACTTAAGGTTAGGGTGTGGTTCAGTAATAGAATGCTTGCCTATTATATAAGGCTCTGGATTTGTTCCTCAGGACAGCAAAAATAACAAAATTTAAAAGGCAAATCAAGATATTTATGTATTAATGTACATACTTAAGTTTCTTTATTGCTAAAACACTACAAACTATTCACTTAGGAATTTTCAAGTATATCATACATTATTATTATAACCAGGTCTCTTGAACTTATTAATTCTAACTGAAACTCTGCATACTTTGGCCACATTTTCTTCAACCCCCATGCCCCGAAATATCTTTAACCTGTAGATTCTACCTCATTTCTCCTTCCTATTCTAATGTCTTGCCATCTTTTTAAAAAGATTTACTTTTAATCACGTGTCTGCGTATGGATATATATATATACTTGAGTGCAAGTCCTCAAAGAGGCCAACCTGTTAGGAACCCGTGGAAGTGCAGATGCAGGTGGCTGTGAGCTGCTCAGCATCAGTGCTGGGATCCAAGCTCGGGTTCTCTGTAGGAGAATGATGTGCACTTCACTATAAGCCAGCTCACCAGCCCCTTGCTATTGCAGTATTATATTCAGCACTTCTGGTAGCATGGAAATATTTTACAGCAACTACTTCCTACTGTTTTAATTGAAATGAATGAGGGCTGGGGATGTAACTCATTGGTAGAACAATAAACCAACATGTATGAAGCACTGGATTGAATCTTGAACACTAAGGGAAAGGGGAAAATTTATTTTGAATGAATTTAAGTTACAGTAGAAATTCTTCAAAAATCTTATAATAACAGTATTTCTATCCAAAGTTTTCCTTCCAGCCTTTTGTTTCTTCATTTAATTAATTAGAAGATCCTCTAGCTACACTCTTAAAAAATAAAACTTTTCAAGTGGTCTTTAAAAACATAATAATCGAGCCAGGCTTGGTGGCACATGCCTTTAATCCCAGCACTTGGGAGGCAGAGGCAGGCGGATTTCTGAGTTCAAGGCCAGCCTGGTCTACAAAGTGAGTTCCAGGACAAACAGGGCTATACAGAGAAACTCTGTCTTGAAAAGCCAAAACAAAAACAAAACAAAACAAAACAAAAAAACCCAAAAGAACAAAAAACAAAAACCATAATAAACTTAAGTGAACAAAGCACATTCAGAAAACCAATGGGAGAATAATAGAAATTACATAGGGGCCAGCACATGGCTCAGTGGTGGAGCACTTACCTAGCATGTAAGTTTGATCCTAGCACAAAAACAAAAACAAAAACAAAAAAGGCAGAGAAATATGCATAAATACATGTATATATGTATAAAAAAGGAGTAAAGAGGCAAAAGTTTGAGAGATACTTTAATTTTCTTAATATATATAAGTTAAAATTAAAGTTTTAGGCTAAAGGATAAGGTATTTCGTAAAAATTAAACTGTGGGTATATTCAGCAAATGTGATTAAAAACTCTGACACTATGCTTGCAAAATTGAAGAGGGAGATTATCAAGATAACATATTATTAATTATTCCTCTGAGACATTAAAACAAAATTCAATATTTTAAAATTCAATTTGAAATCCAGCTTGTTGATTCATACCTACAAACCTAGTAGTCAGGAGAATAGGGCAGAAATATTGCCATAAATTGGAGGGTTGCCTGGACAACATAGTGAAACACTGTCTCAAAAAATAAAATAAAAGCTGGAGAACGTGATATAGTTGGTGGCATGGATAAATCCCCAACATACATTAAGCAGGTGTGGTGGTGCATGTCTATACTAGCAGCACTTGGAAAGCAGAGGCAGGAAGATGAGTTCAAAGTCATCCTGGGTAATACAGTGGTCCAGCACACCTGGCCATCCTCATATATTTTGATAGAACTTAATGGTCCCAAGAAACAAGCTGTAGTAGCCATTCTGATATCAAATAAAATCAACTTTCAACCAAATGTTATCAAAAAGGGTACAGAAGGACACTTCAAACTCATCAAAGGAAAAATCTACCAAGATGAACGCTCAATTCTGAACATCTATGCTCCAAATGCAAGGCCATCCATATTCATAAAAGAAACTTTACTAAAGCTCAAATCACACATTACACCTGACACAATAATAGTGGAAGACTTCATACCCTACTCTTATCAATGGACAGATAATGCAAATACAAACTAAACAGAGACACAGTGAAACTAACAGAAGTTATGTACCAAATGGATTTAACAGATAACTATAGAATATTTCATCCTGCTAAGATAAAAGGATGGACTATCCAGAGAGTACCCCATTCGGGAGTCCATCCCATCATCAGCCACCAAACCTAGATACTAATGCTCATGCCAGCAA
>NC_034600.1:34918272-34926759 GCF_900095145.1 Mus pahari | reverse complement strand
ATATATATATATATATATATATATATATATATACAAACAAAAACAAAAAACAAAAAACAAAAAGCCCAGGACCAGATAGGTTCAGTGCATTCAAAGAAGACCTCATATCAATACTCTTCAAACTATTCCACAAAATAAAAACATCAGGAACACTACCCAATTCATTCTATGAAGCCAGTTATGCTGTGTATTTTCCCTTGGAGATGGAATGGTTTCTATCTAGTCAGGAACTTGTCACAATTTTCTTTCATAGAGGAATTCATAAGACATATTTTTCTACTTCTATCATGTTTAATGTTCCAAATATATTTTAAAAACTGTGTGCATATTACTTTTAGCTTCAGAAGACAGCATGTATATTTAAGAGGCATTTAACTATTATAAATTATTTTGATGACTTAAATTAAAAAAATAACAAAAAATTTAAAAAATAAAAAAGATATATAATGGATGTATTTGTATATATAGAGCTTATATATATATATGTATATATGTATATGTATATATACCTGCACCTACCTAAATATCTATTTACATATATACATATACATTATGTAATTATGAATGTATTTTCTGAATAGGATTCACCTCAATCCAAAAATTAAGGTCAACAATAGATAATGGGAATAAGTATATATATATATATATATATATATATATATATATATATATATATATATATATATATTTGTATCTATCTAGCTTAATTTCTATGTGTTTACATCTATATATATATGTATTTATATTGCTATATTGATGTACATAGAGATATAAATGATATAAGTATAGATGATATAAATATAGTTATAGATATAGATATGGTTGCATATAGTCAATGATTTATTCCAATTGGTTCAATGATTCTGGTTTCAGGTTTTTGTGTGCTTTCTTCCGTTTTAGATAGTTTTTGTAAAAGGTGAAAACCACAGTGATGAATTTATGTATCATTTCTAAAAGGTTTTTAGTAGAGTTTAGAGGATCTCTATAATACAATAAGATGCCAACTGCAAATAAAAATAAATAAATAAATAAATAAATAAATAAATCTACATATGCCAACATATGCTCATAATTTTGGGAAGGAGTTAAAAAACTAACAAAATTATAAACATATAGATACATCTAAATGAACACTAATTCTATAAAACAACAACAACAATAATATTTAGCTCTTTCAAGGTTTAAAACTAAGTAACTCAGGGCCAGGGAGCTGCCTCAGTGGTTAAGAGTGCTTGTTACTCTTGTAAGAAACCTCAATTCTGGTACCAACAGCCAAATGGCAGCTCAAAATCATTGGTAAGGTCCCTTTACGGGGGATCCAATGCCCTCTTCTGACCTCTGCAGGTACCAGGCACAAACATGGTATACAGACATACTGGCAGGCAAAATACGTATGTACATAAAATAGAAATAAATAAATCTAAAGGCACTTAATATCTATGAAATTAGAATGTTCTCAATATAGCACAGGAATTGGAAAACGGAACAAATGTGTTAAAGTGTCCAACGATTGTGGCATTGGTATTACAGATTAATGCTGTATCAGACAAACCACTAAGTAGCACTGGAAAAGACTGCATACTCATAAAGCAAGTAGAGGAAAAAAATATTTTAACCTTTCAATCATTGTAAGAGCTGGGAATATAGCTCTGCCAGTACAGTGCTTGCTATACAAGCAAGAGCACCTAAGATCAATCCAAACACATACTTTAAAAGGCTGAATGTGGTGGGTATGCTTGCAATCCCAGCAATAAGGAGGTGGGAAAGAGCCCATGTCTCAGTGAACTTTTACAGAAGTTTGAATATCATGTTGCCCAGTCAAAACAAAGAACAAACAAGGAAACACTTTGACACAAAGCTAAGCTACCTGCCCTATCATGTCTATTTTGTAATATCTATATAGAAGACATACTATAATACTTATTTATATGACTATGTGATAGTGAAGAAGTCATTACATGCTTGATAACTTTACGGAGAATTCTCCATTGAGCATAAATGTATTTTAAAATCAAATTGTTCAAAATTGTGTTATCCTTGCAACAACATTTTTTAAAAAATCTCATTTTCCCTACATGTCTTTGTATGTGTCCTTTCCTTTCACCCCACCCTCCCTTGGACTTAGGTACTACCTTTAAGCAAGAAATATTTTTAATTTACGTCAGAAAATGTATTCTGTCCCTATGAAAAACTCTTTAGCTGGTTATAGAACTTCTGGCTAATAGTCTTTTATATTCCTCAGCATCAAATCTATTGTTGCTGACAGGATGCATCAATGTTATTAGTTTGTTACTATTTTTAGTTTTCCATATTTTTGACAAAAAATGTCCTTGCTGCTCTACACTTAATACACTAAGTTTCATTAAATATTATTGTGGCAAGAATTTAGCTTCCTTTCTTTTGCACGGCACCTAGTGTATAAATGTTTCTACAAATTTTAGCTGGCAAACAGTCAGAAATATCTAAAACTTATTTATTCAAAATTACATATGTCATTCCCACCATAGGAGAATTATATTCAGACTTCTTCCATATCACTTCTGTGTTCTTTCTAGGAATCTTTCTAGGTGAAGTTTTCAAATTTATTAACTTGTACTGACTCATACAACCAAGTGTTTTGTATTGAAATTATTGTATTTAACAAGAAAAGAAATTTCCAATTTTGTTTTTGCTTGCTTCTTTATAAGTCTATATGCCTGCTCTTTGGGAAGAGGTTGTCCTATGTTACCCAGGTTGATCTTGACCTTGTGGAATCCAGTATGTCAACATGCCTGCCCTATAATTCCTTTTCATATCTAAATATTACTCTGTTTGTTACTACTTTTGTTTTCAAATTCTATTTTTAATTAAAGAAATTTATTCCTTCAAACATTAATAAAATGAACATCTTCACGTTCAAGTGACAACTACAAAATTGTATCTAGAATGACATATACCCATTTCCTGCCTTTGTTGGCTGTTGCGACCAGATAAGATGCTTTCAGTTTCCAGTAACATAGACTTCTTCTCAACAATTTTAAATCACAAGGAAATTTTCCCATAAATGTTATTCCTCCTAAAACACTCAGTTATCAATTAGTTCACTAACGGCAGAGTTCTCAGAATTTGTTCTCTCTTTATCTGTGGTTCTGCCAAGTAAATAATCTAGATTTGTTCAAAGAAACCTCTATGGTAAAACATAGCTCAGTAGTTTCTATCTTCAAAAAACAACGCTATCTCATATTGTGTATATTCTAAAATAATTTTATTATTTTTGTGTGTATTCTAACATCATTTTATTATTTTAAAGTTATGTGTATATATGTGCCTGTATATGGTTATGTTCCTCTCAGAGCCCAGAGACATTGTGTTGGAGGTAGAGGTGACTGTGAGCCACAGAACATGTGTGATGGAAACTGAACTTGGGTACTCTGGAAAAGTAGCCCTACATGCTCTTAACCAATAAGCCTTCTCTCCAGCACTGTGTTTATATTTGTTTACAATAGGGGGGTGGACAAATAAAAAACTTCTAAAACGTGATTTAGTAGAAATTCTATCATACATGTCATACATATACATGAATATAAATATATTAGAGACCTCATGAAGCCATGTATCACCATGTCATTTATGTGCAAGTGGGGAAATTTGGAAAATGCTAAGGAAGTACTCTGCCAACTGTATATCCTCCAAATGGATTTTTAAATAAATCATTAAGAATATTGGCACACACCTTTAATCCCAGCACTTGGGAGGCAGAGGCAGGTGGATTTCTGAGTTCAAGGCCACTCTGGTCTACAAAGTGAGTTCCAGGACAGCCAAGGCTACACAGAGAAACCCTGTCTCGAAAAAAAAACAAAAAAAACAAAAAAAACAAAAAAAAAGAAAGAATGGGCTTCAGATACATCCATTTGCTTTAGCTAACCACATGGCTATGTAGGCAATAGTGCATTACTCAAACAAAAACTAGTTCTCATATAGCAGCAGAAGAAACCAGTCAACACAATCTGCATTTCCAAATGCTTCCGTTAGATTTCTTCACTTCCTTAACTTTCTGGAACATGTGCTTTTCAGTAGAAAAATACGCCCATGTCTTGATAGTCTCACTTTGAGTCCTCCAAAGCTGGGACTTTTAAAAATGCTTTACTTTGCCCAATCTCTGTTGAGAAAGCCAGTTGAAAGCATAATAGAGTTATATAATCTTATAATTATTAAAAAGAGAAACATTAGTATAACATTACCAGCTAACTGATAGATAATATTGACATTCTATCATTTCCAATATTGAGTTTTCTGTTCCAGCTTATATAGGGCACTAACCTGAAATTAATTTTCTCATGCTAAAATATCTTAGAAACAGCTTGAATCAAGAAAATTTAAAATATAATCTGAAATTGTTTTTGGTCAAAACTCATTAGCCCCCTTACCTCTGGCAAGTAGTATAGCATCATCACAGGGTCCTCAGTCACGAAGCCAAAGACAAGAAGGAAAAGTCTGCTGCTGCATCAGATCTTCACAAACTTAACAGGCCTTATCCCTGTCATTCCAATTACATAAACAACCAAAAGGCATGGAAGATCTCAGGACAAATGCTGGCAGACACCTTAAGAGGGCAACTGACCCTAATGTGCCAAATGAGGCTAACCAGTCAAAAATTCAAGAGTGAACACCAAGAGAAAAAAATTCCTGCTACTCCCACATATCCCAAGCACCCTTCATTGATAGTCAGATACTACGTTATCAGCCCAGCACTTCCAACTTATTTTTTTTTAAAAAGATTTATTTATTTATTATATGTAAGTACACTGTAAGTAGCTGTCTTCAGACACTCCAGAAGAGGGAGTCAGATCTCCTTACAGATGGTTGTGAGCCACCATGTGGTTGCTGGGATTTGAACTCAGGACCTTGGGAAGAGCAGTCGGGTGCTCTTACCTGCTGAGCCATCTCACCAGCCCACTTCCAACTTATTAATACCTCCAATTTTTAAGTTTGTCATCCTCTCTCTGTATGCCATCCTCCTGACACATTTGAAGAGGAACAGCTGGGGTTTTCAATAGTATTTTAGGATGATGTGCATTTATAATTATTTGATTTCTTTTTTTCTATAATTTGGCTGAAGATTAGCATGACGAGAAAATGCTACTTTGTTCTCAGCTTTCTGACTGATTGTGTAGTATAATTAGCTGCCTCCATAGACTCACTATTTCTTCTGAAAGCAGCTCTCAATGTCATGATTTTCCCACCAAGTGTCATCTCAAACTATGAGCTAAAAAAAAAAAAAAATCCTAATAGAGATTGTTTGTTGGAAGGTATTTTGTTACAATTATGAGACAAGTAACTAATACAGAAAATTATTAATAAGCATGGGGACATTGTTATAAGAAATGTATGTTGTTCATGGGCCTTCAGAAACGGCTAGCAGAAAGAATATTTGGAGTTATAGACTAGGGTAAGCACTGCAATGCAGACCACAGAAGGTGATTCTGGGTAGAAGTCCAAAGAAATGAAGATAATGAAGACTGTGTCCATGAGATTTTAGAAGAGAATAGGAGACTAACAGAAACTGGGCTAGAGGCCATTAGTGTTACATTCTGACACAGAAGTTGGCTACATTCCACCCATGTCCTAAAAATATGCATAAATCGAAACGAAAATGTAATGAATTAAATCATTTGGCAGCATAAACTTCAAGACAGCAAAGCATTCAGTCTGTACAATGGTTACTGTACACTCCTGTTAGCCACATTTACATTGTACAGAACAGAAAGTAGAATGGAAATATTTAGGAAATGTGCAACATCATGAATGTGTAAAGTTTCAAACACATTGTGTTTATAAAATCAATTGTAATTGTTAAAAAGATTAAGAAAGGGAAGGAAAAAGCAGGAAAAGTTGCAAAAGAAAAATAAAAGTATTTGGAGTGTAAGAACATATTCATCATGGTTCCTATTTATAAAATGGAAATTCGGGGAAGGCCAGGGCCAAGTAGTGAGTGGGTGGGTAGGGGAGCAGAGGTGGGGGTGGGTGTATAGGGAACTTTCGGGATAGCATTTGAAATGTAAATAAAGAAAATAAAAAAGAAGTGCATTTTCATTATAAAAATTATTTCTAAAGGGATTAATAGACTAGTAACTCCAACAAAGGGCTAAACTTGTGGATATTTCTTACTTCTTATATATGTACACATATGTAATCATAATAGCTCCTATTTATAACAATGAATAAACATTTATAAACACAGCTCAAAAAATACAATAAAATGGAAATTCATTTTTATTAGATATTTTCTTTATTTACATTTCAAATATTATTCCCTTTCCTGGTTTCCCCTCCAAAAACCTCCTATCCTTGCCCCCCTCCTCCTGCTCACCAACCCACCCACTCCCACTTCCTGGTCCTGGCATTCTCCTACACTGAGGCATAGAGCCTTCCCAGATAACCGACTAGGCCATCCTCTGCTACATATGCAGATGGAGCCATGAATCCCACCATATGTACTCTTTGTTTGGTGGGTTAGTCCCTGGAAGCTCTGGGGGTACCGGATAGTTCATATTGTTGTTCCTCCTATGGGGCTGCAAACCCCTTCAGCTCCTTGGGTCCTTTCTCTAGCTCTTTCATTTTGGGACCCTGTGCTCAGTCCAATGGTAAGCTGCAAGCATCCACCTCTGTATTTGTCAGGGACTGATGGAACCTCTCAGGAGACAGCTATAACAGACTTCTGTCAGCAAGCACCTGTTGGCATCCACAAAAGTATCTGGGTTTGGTGCTTGTATATGGGATGGATCCCCAGATGGAGCAGTCTCTGCACGGTCATTCCTTCAGTCTCTGCTCCACACTTTGTCTCTGTAACTCCTTCCATGGGTATTTTGTTCCCCCTTCTAAGAAGAATCGAAGTATCCACACTTTGTTCTTCCTTCTTCTTGAGTTTCATGTGGTTTGTGAATTATATCTTGGGTATTCTGAGCTTCTGGGCTAATATCCACTTATCAGTGAGTGCACACCATGTGTGTTCTTTTGTGATTGGGTTACCTCACTCAGGATATTTTCAAGTTCCATCCATTTGCCTAAGAATTTCATAAATTCATTGTTTTTAATAGCTGAGTAGTACTCCATTATGTAAATGTACATTTTCTGTATCCATTCTTCTGTAGAGGGACATCTGACTTGTTTCCAGCTACTGGCTATTATAAATAAGACTGTGATGAACATAGTGGACCATATGTCCATAGTACATGTTGGAGCATCTTCTGGGTATATGCCCAGGAGCGGTATTAGTGGTTCCTCAGGTGCTGGCTCAACTGGCATATAGAAGAATGCAAATAAATCCATTCTTATCTCCTTGTACAAAACTCAAGTCCAAGTGGATCAAGGCCCTCCACATAAAACCAGATACACTGAAACTAATAGAAGAGAAAGTGGGAAAGAGCCTCAAGCACATGAGCACAGGGGGAAATTCCCTGAATAGAACACCAATAGCTTGAGCTCTAAGATCCCAAGAGAATTGACAAATGGACCTCATAAAATTGTAAAGCTTCTGCAAGGCAAAGGACACTGTCAGTAGAGCAAAACAGCAACAAACAGATTGGGAAAAGATCTTTACCAATCCTACATCCAATAGAGGGCTAATAACCAAAATATACAAAGAACTCAAGAAGTTAGACTCCAGAGAACCAATAACCATATTTTAAAAATGGGGAACAGAGCTAAACAGAAAATTCTCAACTGAGGAATACTGAATGGCTGAGAAACACCTAAAGAAATGTTCAGCACCCTTAATCATAAGGAAAATGCAAATCAAAACAACACTGACATTCCACCTCACACCATTCAGAATGGCTAAGATCAAAGATTCAAGTGATAGCAGATGCTGGCAAGGATGTGGAGAAGGAGGAACACTCCTCCATTGCTGGTGGGATTGCAAGCTTGTACAACCACTCTGGAAATCAATCTAGCGGTTCCTCAGAAAAGTGAACATATTACTATCTGGAAATTCAGAGTTTTTTTGTTTTGTTTTGTTTTTGTTTTGTTTTTGTATGGTATGGTTTGGTTTTTCGAGACAGGGTTTCTCTGTGTAGCCTTGGCTGTCCTGGAACTCACTCTGTAGACCAGGCTGGCCTTGAACTCAGAAATCAGCCTGCCTCTGCCTACTGAGTGCTGGGATTAAAAGTGTGTGCCACCACGCCCAGCAGAAATTCAGTTTTTAAAAAGGTGGTGAAAAAGTATCTAAGATGAGAGGCTTCACGATTCCCTGCTCAAACAGGGATGCTTTTTTTTTTTTTTTTTTCAGAATGGAAACTTCATTTTATGTAAAAACAAAGACATACTGGCTTTTGTGATTATTTAAATGAAAAATATTTTTCATAGGCTTAAAGATTTAAGTACTTGGCCCCCTGATGGGGGTGCTATTTGGGGAGAATAAGAAGCTCTTAGGAGGTACAGCCTTGCTAGAAGAAGTACCTTACTGTGGCTGCAGTGGTGAATGTGTCCGTGGGAGTTGAGGTGGGGGAA
>NC_034600.1:34916726-34917982 GCF_900095145.1 Mus pahari | reverse complement strand
TGCCCCCTCTCCCACCTCCCTCCTCCTCAGCTTCATTCATATGGATGAAGATTCAAACAGGGATGCTAAGGGAAAGTTTTATCTTTTTCAGCCAGACAGCTGCTCAGAGTCTATTGCAACCAAGTTCCAAAAAGCCCACACTTTATCTTGAACTGGTAGCAAAGCATGGTGCTGCTTAAAAAAAAAAAAAAATGCAGAATACAAAAGCTACAGGGTTGTAGAAACTTCCACCAAAGTTCCAGAAAGCCACTGAGGCCAAGAAATGTGTCACAGGGTCAGATTTCCTGAATGGTGAACCTAAGAGACCATTGTGCAAAGCTATGAAAGTAAAGAATTATACTTATGCCTTATAAAGTATAAACCACGGTATGTTGAAGTCAGGAATGTGGGATGTTTACCCCAGAAAGCTGTAGTTACTGAGTGGAGTCAACATTACAGACAGCATGTATGCAGGTGGCAAGGACAGATGGACAGGTCTACTCAAGCTTCTTGTACTCCAAATAATGCTTCCATGAGATATGGATACTAGATATAGAGGATGTAGGGCTTGCTATTTTCCCTGTTCTTGGTTTTCGTTGGTCTGGTTTTTTCTTTCTATGCTCTATTCTGAGGATAGAAATTCTGTGTCATGGCATTTTGAACATATGTAATTTGTTTGGGGGGTTGTTTTGTTTTATACAAGGGCCCACAGATGAGTGTGCCTTGATTCTTAGAAGAGAATTTGAACTATTGAAGAGTATAGCATCTCTAAAACTATTAGACTTTTTAAGTTGAACAGCAGGTATGTTGCATTAGGAGGTGTCCATGAGCCTAAAGGATCCAAATGTTATGATTTGAGGGTAGTATGTCCCATACTACCCCATGTGTTTTAATACTTGATTGCCAGGTGGTGGTGGAATTTTGAGAGTTTGTGGAATATTTAGGTGACCTCACTGGATGAAGGGAGCTTCTGGGGGATGGCGCTTATAATTAGCTCTGTCTTGTTTCTGGACTGACTTCCGTTTTATGACTTCCAGCATATAACTAGCTACTCAATGATTCCAATGATGGAGCCATAAGATGGTTCTGTTGCCGTGCTTTCTCCACCATGATGAATTGAACCTTCTCAAATTGGGAGACAAATTAAACATTTCCTCCCATTAATATACAAAGAGCTCAGGAAGCTGGACTCCAGAAATTCAAATAACCCCATTAAATATGGGGTACAGAGCTAAACAAAGAATTCTCAACTGAGGAATACCAAATGGCTGAGAAAC
>NC_034600.1:34914554-34915871 GCF_900095145.1 Mus pahari | reverse complement strand
GGGGATGCAACCCTGTAGGTGCAACAACAATATGAACTAACCAGTACCCCCTGAGCTCGAGTCTCTAGCTGCATATGTAGCAGAAGATGGCTTAATCAGCCATCATTGGGAAGAGAGGCCCCTTGGTCTTGCAAACTCTATATGACCCAGCACAGGGGAAGGCCAGGGCCAAGAAGTGGGAGTGGGTGGGTAGGGGAGAAGGGGCAGAGGTGGTGTATAGGGAACTTTCGGGATAGCATTTGAAATGTAAATAAAGAAAATAATAATGATAATAATAATAATAATAATAATAATAATAATAATAATGTGACTTTTACTAAAAGAGAAATATTTACCCAGAAGGAAGTAGAACAAAAAAAGCCAATAAAGTTTGTCAGGAGAAAAAGAAAACAAAACAAAACAAACAAAAAAAAAAACCCGAGGTTCCCTAAAGAATGTTATCCCATGTTAAATATTTGTTATAAGCATGGACTGCTTTCCTTATTCAGGACAACAGTCAGGTTTCGGTGTTTTCTGCTTTATTAACAACTTTCATACACCTTCCTTGACCCTGGTTACAGTAGCAGCTTCACAGGAGCAAAACAGAGTTAACTGGTCCAGTTGAAGAGAAAGAGGCCCAAGAGTGAACTACTGGCATTATCTGCAGTTTATCAGAATTTAGGGATAATGAACTAACTATATTTCTACTGTTCCTGAAGTTTGTACTGGCCATGTTATTTCATACTGAAATTCAGGCCTGTCAATCAAGCAGTCCCTTCAAGTTGAGTTTTTTAAGTACTCATTTACTCATATTAAAATAAACTAGCTATAGCTGCCTTTTTAAAAACCTAAGATGTTCAAGGAGACTCATTCCTGGAATGACTTAAAAAAACCTTCACCCAGTTCAGACATTTTGTTCCAGTTTTGAAAAACACTGCAACGGCTGTTGCCTCAATTCCAACTACGGTTTTGCTTCAAGACTCTACTTCAGTTACTACAGGAGTATATAACTGCAAAAGCTTTGGAAAAGTTCTCTTTGGTCACCTCAAAGAACCTGAGATGACCCAACAGAGGACAGCTTCAGATGATCATACCCACAGATACCAAAGACCTCCAACTATAGGATGGGAGCAGCACAACCTGTTATAGCAACTGTGCATGTACTACTGCTTACATAAACAGAGCTCCACTCATTTTTTTACAGTAGTCTGAGAGACAACCCCTTTGTATCACACACACACACACACACACACACACACACACACACACACACACACACACACACACACCATTCCATGCTACAACCAAGATGCTAATGAAACCTATTTGGGGTGTTTG
>NC_034600.1:34910355-34913074 GCF_900095145.1 Mus pahari | reverse complement strand
AATTCTATTCCATTGATCTACCTGTCTGTTGCCGTACCAGGACCATTCAGTTTTTATCACAATTGCTCTGTAGTACAGCTTGAGATCAGGCATGGTGATTCATTCCACCAGAGGTTCTTTTATTGTTGAGTATAGTTTTTGCTATCCTAGGGTTTTTGTTATTTCAGATGAATTTGCAAATTTCCCTTTCTAACTCAGTGAAGAACTGAGTTGGAATTTTGATGCAGATTGCATTGAATCTGTAGACTGGTTTTGGCATGATAGCCATTTTGACTATATTAATCCTGCCAATCCATGAGCACGGGAGATCTTTCTATCTTCTGAGATCTTCAATTTCTTTCTTCAGAGACTTGAAGTTCTGATCATATAGATCTTTTACCTCCTTAGAGTCACACCAAGGTATTTTATATTATTTGTGACTATTGTGAAGGGTGTTCTTTCCCTAATTTCTTTCTCAGCCTGTTTATTCTTTGTGTAGAGAAAGACCACTAATTTGTTTGAGCTAATTTTATATTCAGCTACTTTGCTGAAGTTGTTTATCAAGTTTAGGAGTTCTCTGGTGGGATTTTTGGGATCACTTATGTACACTATCCTATCATCTGCAAATAAGATGTTTGGCTTGGTAATACATGGTGCCCACACAAAATCTATAAAATATATAGTGCTTTATAGAAAGCACTAACAAATAGATATATTTTGAATTTCAAATTTTTGTGCTTCAAGACATCACTAAGAGCCAGGCAATAATGGTGTAGTCATTTAATTCCAGCACTTGGAAGGCAGAGGCAGAGGGGTCACTGTGAGTTTCAGATCAGCCTGGTCTACAGAGAGAGTTCCAGGACAGCCAGGGCTACACAAAGAAACCCTGTCTCGAAAAAACACAAAACAAAAACATCATTAAATAAATAGATACAGACTAGGAGAATGAATTTGTTATTTACATAGCATATAAAAGACTTTATTTAAAATACTAAAGCCTATAATCTCAGTAAGATATAATATGCAAATTTAAAATGGTAAACAATTTCCATTTGCTTGATATATATTTTCCCATTCATTTCTGTTACTCTTTCTAAGTTCTTTTTGCTATGGAGCTCTAGTATACTCCAGTTAGGGTTTGCTTTCAGTCATCAGAATATTAGTTCTGACTACTATGTTCAATGTATATGTTGATCTACTCTTTAGAAGCTTTCATATCAAGCAATGTTTTGTTCTTTGTAGGAATGCAGTACTCTTCATTCAAAGCAACACTATGATCTCTGAGAACTAAGCATCCCTGTAAGGTGTAACTGAATAAAAACTATATTATGGTGACATTTTCTAGAGATAGTCACACAGTCAACTCAGTCTGTGAAGATAACTGTACTGGTTAGTTTTATTTTGGGGTTTGTTTTGCCCAACTCAAAACTATTCAGTCATCGAGAAAAAGACCTAAATTTAGAAAATATTCCCATCAGACTGGCCTTGGTGTATTCTTTTTTCTTTCAATGATGATTGATATGAAGGACCCTCTGGGCTGTGCCATTCCTGGGCAGGTAGTCCTGATAAGTATAAAAATGTAAACTGAGCAAGCCAGAAGAATACAGCAGTAAGCAGGGCTCTGCTTGAGTTCCTGCCTCTAGATTCCTGCCCTGCCTGAATTCCTATCTTGACCTCCCTCAGTGATTTGGCAGTGAGCTGGTAGTATATGAGCTGGTAGTATAAGCCAATAAACTCTTTCCTCCCAAGTTTATGGTCATGGTTTTTATCATAGTTAATGGAAAGCAAAAGACAATAACCATAGTATGGATTCTTCTTTTAATACATAATTTTTTATGTTCATTGGTATTTTACCTGCATGTATGTCTGTGTGAATGTCAGAAGACCTTGAACTGGAGTTACAGACAGGTAATCATGTGGGTACTAAAAGTTAAACCCAGCTTCTCTGAAAGGGCAGTCAATGCTCTTAATTGATGAGCCATCTCTCTAGCCCCAATCAATTCTTTTCAAGTGCTTGCTTCCCAGTGAAGAGGACGACATTACTACAAAGAGCAAAACATTGCTTGTTATAAAAGATTTTGCCGGGTGGTGGTAGCACATGCCTTTAATCCCAGCACTTAGGAGGCAGAGGCAGGTGGATTTCTGAGTTTGAGGCCAACCTGGTCTACAAAGTGAGTTCCAGGACAGCCAGGGCTATACAGAGAAACCCTGTCTTGAAAAAACAAAATAAATAAATAAAATAAAATAAAATAAAAATAAAAAACATAAGTGCTGAGCATGGTGGTGGACACTTGGGAGGCAAAAGCAAGAGAATTAACCAGACTGATCCTATAACTTAATTAAAATTTTTTTCCTTTGAGTCTCATGTATCCCAAGCTAGTTTCACATCCCCATATAGCTGAAGACCTCCTTAAACTTCTAATCCTCCTGCGCCTACCACTTCAGTGCTGTGATTATAGACATATACCACCCCAAACCTGGTTTATGTGGTGCTAGGATAAAACACAGAGCTTTGTGTATGTTAGGCAAGCAATTTATGGAACTACATCCCTAGCCTTACACATGTTGGTTTTATTTTTGGTTTTGTTTTCTTATTGTAGGTTATTTTAATCTTACTTTTTTTTTTTTTTTTTTTTAAAAGATTTATTTATTTATTTATTTATTATATGTAAGTACACTGTAGCTGTCTTCAGACACTCCAGAAGAGGGCGCCAGATCTTGTTATAGATGGTTATGAGCC
>NC_034600.1:34867440-34910310 GCF_900095145.1 Mus pahari | reverse complement strand
TATGAGCCACCATGTGGTTGCTGGGATTTGAACTCTGGACCTTCAGAAGAGCAGTCGGGTGCTCTTACCCACTGAGCCATCTCACCAGCCCTTAATCTTACTTTTAAGCTTCAGGATTCAGGGCAGGCAAATTTTTTTCTTAGACTTAAAAAGCAGGCAACCTAAACGAGGCTAGTGTTGCATGTCAATTTTCCAAGCACATAGAAGGGCTAAGGGAGGAAGATGAATGGTTTTGAGGTCAGCCTGGATGACAGAGTTAGACTGTCTCAAAAGTCAATAAGCAAGCAAACAAAGAGAGCAAGCATGACTAAATAAATAAAATAAAATCCATGCTGTTTTATTCTGTGCTAAGAATTCTACCATGGGCCTTCTGCTCTAGGCAAGTAAGTACTCTTTATAAATGAGCTATATCTTCAGCGCCACTGCACCATCCCAGGCCCTGCAACCTTAAATAAATTAAAGTATTTCTATTTTTAAAGTAATATTTCAAAAATATTACATTTATTTTAAAAGAGGATTAAATAAAGTAAACAAGAAAATTGTGACTTAGAGTACAAAACAGAACAAAATAATAAGTTTAGAATTCTCATATAGCTGGGAAAATTATGTTTATAAAAATATATCAAAGCATGAATAACTAGATTCTTTAGGAAAAAAAGAATATTAGTTTTAATACAGCAAATTAAAATGTTTTCAGGGCTGAAGATGTAGCTCTATTAGTAGAATATTTGCTTAGCATAAATGAAGCCCTGGGTTTGAATCAAGCATAGCACAGCTGTTGTTCATGTACTCAAGAAGTTTGAGGACTAGTAAATTTGATGACAGGTAGAGCTACTGGAGATGCCATCTCAAGAAAGGAAAAAAAAAATAATAATTCAAGTTAGTGTTAAATATTAGTTTGTTGTTTATTTGGTTGGTTTGGGGGGTTTTGTTTTGTTTTTGAGACATGTCTCTCTACATAGCCTGGTCTGTCCTGGAACTCACTATGTAGACCAGGCAGGCCTCCACTCATAGCAATATGCCTACCTCTGCCTCCCAATGCTAAGATTAAAGGCATGTGCCAGTATGCCTGGCTAAATATTCCAATTTATAACACATCTAGAAATAAAAGCATATGCATATAACATTTTGGAATTATATCATTTACTATATTACTATATAAAATTACTTACCTACCATGCATGAGGTCCTAAGTTCAATCCCCAGCACAAGAAAAAAAATCTCTAAATTAACATTTCATTATAATTACGTAAATTAGCAAAAATCACTAATTCTTTTGTTGTTTTTAAGATTCTTTGTTATTTCAAAATGACATATTCATAAGATTTTCCTAAGAATAATGAATGAGGCAAGTTACATTAAATGCTTTAAGAGTCTAGAATATTTTTACTTGCATTCTTACCTACACAGTTTACAATTTCAACATATTGAATGAATTGAGAAGGCCCACTTTGAACATGTACAATGCAGTATATAAGCCATTTCAAAGATGGACAACCAGGATATGCATAGTGGTGAAGGATTATAAACCAACTGAGTACTCAACAAGCCCAATACCAGCTGGGATACATGAGACTGTATTTCAAAACAACAACAAAAAAGACAGACTTTGATTCGCAAATAATATTCTTTATTTAAATAGTATTATTGTGTTTTCTTTATCCATGGGTGAAAAGATTCCGTACTGTGTGAAAACAGACCATCATTTTACTGATGGAAAGCTTCTAATCTTATTCGGGATGGATCTTCTGGATGTCTCAAAGCAATTCCGTAACGCAGAAGCAGCTCAATATATGGTGGCCAAAAGGAATCACTAATTTTAACATATGGATCATGTGGAACATCAAACATTCTATTTATAAGCATCTAAGAAAGAAATTATTAGAAATATACCTTTTGTGGGAAAGTCTAGATACTTTCATAAAACAATAGTTTTGTGCCAATGAACAATGACTACTTTTCCTTGAACACCTGTTCATAAACATTACTTTTATGTAAACAACATCTGATTTTAAAGACTATAGATACTAGTGGATGAAATATGTATTAAAATGAATCTAGTAAAATGAAAACAATTCCTAAAAACTGCCTAAAAATATTCACAACTTTCCTACTTCTTTGAGCATAATTTCCTTTAAAATAAGAGCAAGAATTATAAAAAATAAACTTTTACATCAAGTGTAGATCACAACTGGCTACATAAGGCCCTGGGTTTCATCTTTGTCATTATGGAGAAAAAAATTAAAATTTTACAAACTGAACACAAAATAAAAAGGATAACCAGTTGATCCTTTAACACAACTATTCTTATGCTAATTCTTCAAAAAAAGAATTTTTTCCCATTATCATTTCCTTCATCTTCTCCTTGCATATTTCTGACTACTTTACCAAGGATGTTGAGATCTTACAGTGAAATTTGACAAACCTTGAGTATTATAGGGTAGCTTTTCTCAAATTCTATTCCATATAGAAATGTGGCTTCTTATTAGGTTCTAAGGTATTGAGAAGCAGGGTTCTCACTCCAGGAGAATATCAACAGATGAGTCCATAAAGAAAACGTAATATATATGTATATATAATATATATAAGAAAATGTAATATATATGTATATATAATATATATAGCATATATACATATACATACCATATAGATATATAAAAATATATTATATATATGCATAAAATGAAATTATCTCATTTTTAGGAAAATGGAACTAGAAAATATGATTTAAAATGAAATAAGCCAAACTTAGACCAAAGTCCACTTTCTCTTACATAGAATCTAGATTTAAATAGGAGTATGTGTGTGTGTGAATGGAATGAAAGACTGGTGGTGGGGGTGGGATAGAGGGTAGAGAAAGAGGCACAGAGAAGGGAAGAAAGCAAGAGTTGAGGAAGGAAAGAAAAACAAAATAAGGGAGACTATTTAGTGGAAGGATACCAGGAAGAGAGGAGTAAGGAAAGGAGAAGGTAGGAATTGGGGCAAAAAATAAGCAAGGTACAATGACATGTATATATGAAAATACTATAATCAAACATTACTTTTTAAGTTATCTCAAAAACTTATTTAAAGAATAAAAGAAAACCAAAATACTGCCATCACCAGAAAGTTTATAGAAGCTTGCTAATGATATCTAAGACTCAATAGTCTTCAATAAATCTACTGGCATTTGCAGAGATTTTTGGGGAAGCAATTATATTCAATTATTTGAAAACTAATATTTCAATGGTAAAAATGGTAAATGTGTTATTATTTTCCATCTTCATCTACCTCTCAGTTCTTTTAACAATTTATGAAACTAGGTCTGAGAACTAAGGACGATTAAGGTCTCTTTAGGTGTACATAATTTGTGACAAATCATTAATTGCAGGTCAAAATTTTAACTGAAAATGTTATCTTAAAGATCATGAAAAGAAAAGGCACAATTTATACAAATATAAAGTGTTATAAAAGTGACTAAAATTAATCTGCCAACCCCTAATTTCAATCTTAGTTATATCAATATTTAAATTCAGAAAATAAAAATGTCAATTGTTATTAATATGCCCATTTCAAGTCCTTCAACATGTGCTATAAAAAGCTCACAATCCCCTTTCTTTTAAGTATTATGATAAAGACTGTTTTATAGTAATTATTTATCTTAATATATCATAAAATTTTTATGAACTGGACATATAACTCACTGGTACAGCACTTGCCTATGGTGAGGATCTGCTTTCTATTCCAATACCATAGAAAGTGAACGAGTAAAGTGATCTTTCATTTCCAATTTTTATTAGATTATATTAAAATTCTAATAAAAAGATAGTAGAAACATGGTAAAAATTCAAATTGAAAATGAGTGTGCTAATTTTTTTCAATAAATTGTAGATTAAGTATTAGTTATTTTTCTCACTGATAATATGAACTGCAAAGAAAGTATTTGGTTTTCTAAGTTTTGTATTGTATCCCAATTTTTAACCATGTGTTTCAAATAACATCAATATTTTACATAAAGTGTCACTTTAAAATTTTTATTACATTTGTTTCTCTTTATGTACAAATACAGACAGAATGATAACAAATTAGAGGACAATGCACAGGAATCGGCTCTCCATCCACTACATGTGTCCTGGGGATTAAACTCATACAACTGGGCTTTGTAACAAGCACATTTAACCACTAAATCATCTCACTAGCCTAAAGTAACTTTTTTTAAACCTTATAAAATATAATGAATGCATCCAGGAAAGGTTTTAGTTTTAGTTGAAACTAGGGAGAATCAGGAATATTGACAGTTTCTGATTATAAATCAGACAACTATTTCTAGCTTTTTAAAGACAGTGATATACTATTATATATTAATAATATTGATATATCATTATATCAATTGCTTATACCCAACTCATTAAGTTCTGAGAATACTCTTCTAAATTTACTTGTCCCAGAGATAGGAGGGAGCCCATCCCTAATCCAGAAGCTATCTCCAATTGATAGCACTTGCAAATGAAAATGTAGTTTTCTTCAAGAAAGTCTCACTGGGAAACAAACAACTCTCAATGGTAGAGCCCATGTCCCGGAGTGGGACCTAAGAACAAATATACTCAGTGGCCTCTGTTCTTTGTCTCATAGAAAAGCATTTTTTTTTAAACCCATATAGATCTTTTGTACATATATATACATATACTGGTTTCTGGTTATATGTTTTTATGGGATTACTGATTGTGTGAATGTGTATGTCTCTGCACCTATATGTGTCTCATGTTTTTCTTTGGCTCTTTTTCTTCAGTTTGTTTTGTTCTATTCCATTTGTTTATCTTTGTTTTGTTTTATTATTAATCTGTAGATGCCTATTTGTTTTCAAACTAGTGACAGAAAAGATGAGCATCAAGATAGAAGGAGAGTTGAAGAAGGAATTGAGAGGAATTGGTGGAGGGGAAATCATAATCAGAATATAGTGTATTAAAAAAATCTATTTCAACAAAAGAAAAGAATTAAATAGCAAATGTCTATTTGCTCTGCCTAATGTTTTCTAAAGTAATTCATATATTGAATAACCTGGATGGAATTCAAGTACATTTTACAATGCCAAAGATATCTATTTATAAAACAAAATAAATGCCAAACTAAAAAGGTTAGAATTAGTCTTTCTAATAAAAGAAACATTTTATTTAAGAAAAAAATTATATATTCATTTATAAGTTTTAGGTGCATAACTGAGTTGAATTCTTTCAGAATAACAGCACAAGATTTTAGGGTGCAAATAGTAAATGACTAAAGAAGCAACTCTCTTAAAGAATCAAAAACAACAACAACAACAAAAAACATTTTAAATTTTCACTTTTCAAGACAGGCTGTAACCCTGCTGTTGTGGAACTTACTCTGTAGAGCAGGGCTGGCCTCAAACCCAAGAGATTCGCCTACCTCTGCCTCTAGAGTGCTTGGATTAAAGTGTTATCATGTCCAAGACAAGTATTCTTAATAGAAAATAAAAGTAGCTTTTTTTTTTTGTCTTTAACAGTAATTTTTCACTAAAGAGATAGCAAAAAAAATCTACACTTACCTCTAATATTTCATTCAGTGTTATTAGCTGTGCATTCAAGTCTTGAATGTTTTTCTTTAAGAAATGTAAATAACAATTAACATGACAGAATATCAAACCGTATGGCTTAAAAACATTTCTTAGTTGTAATTGAACATGGTGAAGACAAATTCTGAGAGTAAACAGCTTCATGGTACAAGTTAGATTCTTAAAAATCTAATGGAAACCTTTATATTTATTTTAAGATACAGTTTAAGCTATCCATAAACATACAATATCCATAAACATACATAAGCAATACATAAACATATACTATATGTATTATAAATATAATATAAAATAAAATAGTATGTTTGAGCCACACAAAAAATTCTCTCGTATTCTACTACACTTCAGAGGCTTCTAAAGGAGCCTTATTTTTTGCCTTCCTTTTTACCTTCCCATAGGTCTTGACACGTCCCAATAGATATCAAAAGTTCCTAGCATTGACTCAGTTCACTGAATTTTTTACCTTTGAATAACATGGAGTAACTTGTTTTTGAAAAATTAGAAGACAGCCACTATAATGCTCAAGTGTTTTACCTATTAATCCTTATTAGTTTCTTCTACTTTTTACATGGATTTGAGATCCCTCATAACTATAATCATGGTTAAAATGATCTCTCAAATGATCTAGGTGTGATTTAACCATCACAAATAAAAAGAAAGAATATGCTCTTACACAACTGCAGATGTTATAATTTTTGGACATCTATTTAATTCTGCTAACTTCTGAGCCGAGAGAGAGGGGGAGAGAGAGAGAGACAGACAGACAAAGACAGAGAGAGACAGAGAAACAAAGCAAAGTAGTTACAGAACTGACTAGCAAAATAAAGACACAGATTAAATTTAAATAGGCATGCTTAAAGCTCAGAAACTCTTAAAGAAATCATTTGGCAATAAATAAATAAATACATTAATTAATTAATTTAAAAAAATGGCTAAAGGGGCTAGAGGAAATGGCTTAGTAGTTGGGAGCTCTGATTGCTTTTCCAGAAGATCTGAGTTCAATTCATAGCACTCACATGATAGCACAACCTTCTGTAACTGACACATATGGTATATAGATATATGTGTATACAAAACAATAAAGTAGCTCTGATTTTTCGGTAACTATGATAGGATAAAGAAATATTTGTGTGTATATCTCATTATGCCACATTCCTTTGCTTTTGTTCCTATACAAAAACATGTACAATTACAACAATTATAACAATTCAGAGACTCTTTTCTAAAACTTACCCTTTTCTTTTGAGTACTTCCATCAGGCAGAGGAAAATGATTGTCTAAAAAATCACCCAAGGTAAGCAAGAGCTTCTCCTTAAATTCTTTTATACTACCGATCTTAGTTTTCAGTTCATTAAAGATTCTAATAATAAAAAATAACAAGACAAACATTAAACTGATAAATTACATTTGTGCACGTTCCGGGTTACACAGGAAACTAATTAAACTGTTGTGAAGTTTCATTTGATCCACAAAACTAGAGAATATTCTTTAAAACATGTAGTGAAACTAGTATAGTAAGATAAGTCATTCCAAAAAAGATGAAACATCTAATAGTAATACTTAGGACCACCTTTTCTACTTTATATAATAAATTCTTTTTTCAAAAATAATATGTTTGAAAAAAGTCTAGAATACAAAATGAATTACCTTGATTCAGTAAATGTTACCACCTGATTTTTCAAATCACTGTTTAATACTTTAAGAGTTTCCAGTATTTGCTGCTGTTCATCCAACCACTGTTGCTCCCTTTAAGCATGGAAAACAATAGTCAAATAAAAACTTAAGTGCCAACTCAGTATGTATCAATGATTTAATAGAAATTACAAACTTACCTTTCTAAGTCTTCTTTTAACTTTTCATTCTTTGAGTGAATGGTAGACAGTACCATTTCAAGATCACATCTCAATTTTTGGAACTAGAATAAAAGAATTCAAGCTAAAGTTTTGTCTTTTAGTTTATACATAGTTCAGTTTTCAAATAACAGTGAAATTGATCTGGAATGTCTCAATGTGGAAGCCAACAGTAAAAATGCTTACCAGAAAAAGTTGGAAATGATAAATATACAGCAAGCAGATGGTAAATTTTGGTGACACATCACTGACAAATATAAAATATAAGAATTTTCAAGCTACATATTTTTATTTCAAACTGAAACTAAATTAATGAACTGCTTTTTAGTAGATTAGGTTTTTTTTCTAATGAGAACACACAAAATTAAGACAAAGAATATGTATCACTCTTTCAGTATTGATTAAACCTGCAACTCATAAGTTATTAGCCAGCAATCATTGCTGAAAAATGCAAGAGTAAAGAAAACAAAGAGTGGAATGCAGAAATTAAGCAATAAGTTAGTGCAATGGTGGTACATACCACAAAAGATAAAAATAAACCAAAATAATAACATAACGAGGTGCAAGGAAGAACTGTCCTAAGGTATTATGATTTGTAAAGATCTCTCACTAGGTAACATGTAAGTAGCAGAAAAAGACCAAAATCAAACAAAGTTACTATCTAGTAGAAGAAAATTCCAGACAGAGAAAAAAATAAATTCAAAGGTCCTGGAATGTTGGGAATTGCTTCTAATGTTTTCTCTTAATTTGGCTCCAAAGCCACCCTTACAGACCTGAGGGTCCCTGACACCAACTGGATCTGACTGCTAATAAAGAATTGCTATAAAGTCAATGCATGGGCAGGGAGACAGAGGTGGGACTTTTAGATTGCATGGGCAAGGGACCAAGGGAGAGAGAGAGAATCACCATGATGGGCCACTTCCCTGATTGTGTTTGGGATAGCAGGAATCAAATATAGATTTTAAAAGATGTTAACTCAGGAATACCAGAGAGGGGTGTGTGCTAGCCTCAGGGAGGTTTAGAAGTGTGCAGCCATTGAGCTAGTCAGGTTACAACAAAATTAGCTGACGCACGCTCACATGCATGCACATATGTGCCTGTGCATGTGACTTTCATTCATGAATCCAGAGCTTTTGGGCTGGTACAACATACACACAAACCAGGAGGAACCAAAGCTGCTTAACAAATTAACTTTTAACAATGGTCCATTAGAGATACCTGACCAACACAAAAGACCATGTGATACTGAGTTACATGCTGACCTCTTATCTACTATTCTTTCCTTGGAAAAACATGTTAATTACTATTCTATGCTCCAAATTGCACGGGTTTCCATTAATTTTTCTTTCTAACTTTAAATCTGTTATAAGTTATACATGTGTTTTATAAATTCTAAAGTAACTAAAAAATAAAACAAAATAAGGAAGAAAATAGAAATATCTAGTAATTCGGTGTTGTAATATGGCAGTTTGAATAAAAATAGCCCTCATAGGCTCTTAGAAGTGGCATTATTATGAGGTATGGCCTTGTTGGAGGAAGTGTGTCATGGGGGTGGGCTTCAGGGTTTCAGATGCTCAAGCCAGGCACAGTGTCACTCTCTCTTCCAGCTTCCTTCTGATTAGGGTACAGAACTCTCAGCTTCTTCTCCAGCAGCACCATCTGCCTGTGTGCTACCATGCTTTCTGACATTGTAACAATGGACTAAACCTTTGAACTGTAAGCCAGCCCCAATTACATGTTTTCCTTTACAAGAATTCCCATGGTTATGGTGTCTCATCATAGCAACAGAACCCTAACTAAAACATGAAATAAAAAGGCCTTTTTAAAAAATGTAAACCAAGAAAGCAAGAAAAGAGAAAAATGAGACCACAAAAAAGTTGGATTAAAATCAATAAGCATATACATATCACTGCATCAATGAGATCAATAATAGATCAAAAGAACACTATCATACTGATACCATATTAAATTGCCTAACAATGGAATTAAATTAGAAATTAACAAAGAAAATTAGGAACCTGTGCAAATATGTGGACACTAAAAAAGCTCTAAAACAATCTATGTGACAAAGAAGGAATAAATAGGGAACTGAGAAACTATAACTTCAATCATCAATTAGTATAACTAAAATTAAAAACATAACATTAAAATTTCTAGAAACAGACCTTAAAAGATGACTCAATGGTTAAGAGCAACTGAATGTTGTATTCTTCTAGAGGTCCTGGGCTGAATTCCCATCAACAACATGGTGGCTTACAGCCAGCCATCTATAATGGAATCTGCTGCCCTCTTCTGGTGTGCAGCCATACATGCAAACAAAGCACTCATACATAAAATACATAAATATTCAGATAATATTAAATTTTAAATCCTTGTTAGAAAAACAGAAACAATGGAACACTCTCAAATCAATGGTCTTATTTTTTATCATAAACTAAAAAAGGAAAAAAAAGCTCTTAATACTAAAGAAATAATAATACTAAAGAAATTATTTCTGAGAGATGGCTCAGCAGTTAAGAACACTGGTCTTCCAGAGGTCCTAAGTTCAATTCCTAGCAACCACATGATGGCTCACAGCCATCTGTTATGAGATCTGATGCCCTCTTCTGATGTATCTGGAGACAGCTACAGTGTACCCACATGCAGGAAAGAAATAAATCTTTTTTTGTTTGTTTGTTTTTTAAAGAAACAATGATAAGGAACTAAAAAAAAGAAAAAAAAAAAAAAAAAGAAATGTGAGATGGGGTGAAAGGAACAGAGAGAGGAGGAGGTCAGGAGAAAAGAACTCAATGATGCCAAAAGCTAGTTCTTTAAGTCATTACAATGAATTCAGAAAGCATGAAGAATTCACTGTTAATTCCTTACTTTAAAATAAAAGGATGGATCTAAGGATGGAGCTCACTGGAAGAGTTTCCCTTCTATCATGCACAAAACCCTCCCTAGATTTGATGATCTCTAGCTTAACAAAAACAAACTCTTCAGAAACAGTTATAGAAGAAATTTTCCTCTTTCTAGTTAAACACAGCTATGATAAATCTACTATAAACATCATTTGGATTTTTTTCCTCAATTTTGCCCATAATATTTCAGTTATCCAGTGGTGAAATAAATCCCTTTGTGAATATGAAGAGAATTACTACCCTTCTGGGACTCTGGGAATGAGAATTGTCAGAATATTTAAAACATAGTTTAAAGAAAGGAAGACCAACAGAAATCATGAAAGAGATGATGGAGCAGCTGAAAAGCATTAAGAAGAAAGGCTATGCAGAGAGAAGTGGGAGTGGCCTGTAAATTGACAGAAAGCTGAAATCAAAAGCCATGAAGCTCTGATGACAACAGACTGGAACCCTAATAAAGGAATAAGCCCATAGCTCTCACAAACTTTAAATTCAGTGGGGGGTTAGGAGGGGGGTAGGGAGATAGACCAGTATGGGAGTGACTCCCAAATAGCAGACCACACCTGCAAAAAGAAATAAACCAATCCAGTTTGTCCTTCTCTATATTGCTACAACTAGACACTCATGGAACTCCTGTCAGAGTGCCTGACTAGGAAATGGAGTAGAGAGGGAGATTAGATTATACATGCTGAAAAGTGGTAAGCCCCATCACTTAAAGATTACTGTTAAGAGCTTGAAGCTACAGCAACTGTTTGGCTTCAGGAACTGCCTCCATTTAACATATGGTTTGCTGCTTTAAGGAAAAGACCTAGAGCCCCAAGCCCAAGTCCAGTAGATCACTCAGTTTCTGCAGCCCTGTGCCTCTATCAGGATGGTTTATCCAGATACAATCTGAAAGCACTGAAATTGGTAGATAATAAACAGGATTCCTTCAGTTTTCCCCAATGTGGTTCTCATGGCTCCATCTGTTCCCACAGGTACCCAAAACATTCCTAGGTTTGTACATTTTCCACCCCACTATGTCATACCTAGGTGAACACACTTTCTCAATCTTGGTAATATGGGTAGGCTGAAGATTTGGTTGGTTTTCATTTGGTTGGTTTTGTTTTGTTTTGATTTTTGTTTGGTTTTGGTTTGGTTCAGTTTTGGGGAGACAGGGTTTCTCTGGGAAGCCCTGGCTAGCTGTGTAACTTGCTCTGTGGACTAGGCTAGCCTCAAATTCAGAGATTTATCTGCCTCTGCTTCACAAATGCTGGCATTAAAACTGTGAGCCACCACTCCTAATCATTGTTTCTTTATCACAAAGATAACCTTCTCTCCACTGTGCAACAGTATGTTATAAAATAGCTATTTCAGTCTTATTTCCCCTAACCATATTTTGAGACAGGTAAGTCAGACAAACTCAAACTCACTATGAACCCTGGGCAGTTTTCCTGTCTCAACTTTCCAATGACAGCTGGGAGTCCCCATGCCAAGATATTTTAGTCTTAATCCATTTTTCCTGGTTTAACAGTCCTAACACACTAGACATTTCTAACATGGTAAATACCTTTTAATACACTGCTGGATGAAAAGCAGAGCCTAGCCAGTTTTAAGATGAGGGCTAGAGACTGGAAGACCAAGGCATGATCAGGTGACTGGGACTTTTAGTTCTAGCCTCCAATGTTTGGAAAGAGAAAAAGAGCTGAAAGTTCATTATTGACCAATTATTTGGTCAATTTTCCCTACATAGTAAAGTTTTTATATAGAAATCAAAAGGATGGACTCAGGGAACATCTGAACAGCTAAATGGACGGAAGGTCTGGCACGGTAGCACACTCAGGATACCAAAGTCCCATTCCTTTCCTATAGACTTTACATCTTTTTCATCTAGCTTTTCTTCTGCATATTTTGGTGATGTCTTTTATAACAAATGAGTAAGCATGTTTCTGTGCAATCTGTGAGTCTCTCTAGAAAATTATTCACACCTGAAAATGGAGAAAAGCAAACTGATTCATAGTCGACTGGTCAGAAGTACAAGAGAAAACCTATTGCAACTGTCATCTTTGGTAAGAGGCAGTCTCATGAAACAAATGATTCATCAAAAATTTGACTTTAAACTTAATTAGAGGACACCAAGCTGATGCTTATTATAGAACCATCTGCTGCAGATACTGGCAAAGAACTAATTTCTGGTGAGGATAAAGCTCTAAAATATAGTCTGTAATCCCAGCATGGCTATGGCAAAATGGGAGGTGAAAAAAGGAGAGTCTTTATAGAAGCTTATGAGCTAGCTACTACCCTGGCATACCCAATGGAAAACAACAAAGAAATGCTGTCTCAAAGTTGTCCTCTGACCTCCACATGCACACATTCTCACACTTACACTAGGGTAAATACATATACAAACAGTAAAAATAAAAAATTTCAAACCTTTAAAATAACTTAGTTCAATAAAAAACATCAATTTTAATGTGTTGAATGGTTTTGTTTACTTATGTCACAAACTGATATAAAGAAGTTCTAATTATAAATTATTTGGAATATTACTAAAAACAAACAACTCACCTCTTCTTTTCCTAATGTTAACAAAACATCTTCATTTAGGGGAATTACTACAAAAATAAAAATAAAACAAAGTCATATCTCTTAGTTAATTTTCAAGAATTTGATTTTGTGACTTTTCTAAGATAACTCTTTTAACTTGTGTATTGCCAAACTTTTATAAAATATATTCATTTTTATGACTTCTAGATTACTATTTTTACACATATAACTGCAAGTATATAACACTGGATAATTTGATATCTATGCTTTTTTTTTTTTAAGTTCTTTTCTTTCCTAAGGCCTAAAAAACATGCTTAGTAAAATTTATAAAAGGGGTTCCTTGGATTATTTCCTCTGAAGTCATAGATCCTATAAATATATGAAAGCATTCACAAACATGAAAGGTTTATTTCTTGTCATGGTTGGTATTATAAAAATAGCATACCAGATATGTTACCATCGTTTTCACTAAGCAGAACTCCCATGGTACAGAAGTTAATTCATCATTTAATAACTTCATAATATTTTATGTGTATATATTATATTATAGTGATAATTTCTGAAACTGAGTACTAATATTATGTTAGACATGTTTTTATGTCTTTATGTATTAGTGTGCTTTAATTTCAAGGACTATACTCCAGAAATGGAATTATATAGAATTATATAGAAATATAGTTAAAACTTTATAAGATTATATCAGACTTCTTTATAAAAATGCATCTACAATCAACAAATTATATACAGCATATTATACACGTTTTTGGGCCAAGAGAAATAAACATTTAGTTTCCCAGAGAAATTAATAAACTAGTCAATATTTATTCAAAATTTTAGTTTTTAATCAAATGTGATTTGAAATAATCAAATGATATATTACTAAAAAACTTTTCTACTATTTTAGAAAGCCTTTTAAAAGAGAGCCATCCTATATGTACTTTAAAAGCCAATTTTAAAGTTCGTTGTATGTAATTCTAGAGTAACACTAGGATGGTTTGGTTACCTGTACCATATCATGTGTTGAAGGCTTGGGTGCCAGCTTTTAGACTGATGAGAGCTAAAAGAAACTTTCTGAGGTAAAATACAGTAGAGTGAAATTATTAGGTAACTAAAGAGGTGGCCCTGAAGCACTGGAAACTTTCTCTGAGACCTGGAGGGCATGAAATAAGCACCATGGGCAGTCACCATGTCTTCCCTTTCCACAGGTCCAAAAGTGACACAGCCAACCAATCGTGGACTGAAACTTCTAAAACCATGAGCCAAATAAACTTTGACTAGTGATAAATTGTTGTTTATCCCATGTTTTTTTAGTAACAGCTGGCTAACAAAAGTACTAACCCATTTCAACAAATGCAGTGCAAAGAGTTTTGGTGGCTATTTACAAAGTGAAGGAAGACAGTTTGTGTGTATTTTTCATAATTAAACATTTAGAAAACAGAACAGTAGGAGAGCTGTGGAACTGTAATGAACGATACAACATCATGTCGCTGGAACTTCAGAAAAGAAGAAAAGGCTAAGAGATTGAGAAAATATGAAATAATGTCACAGAGTTTCTCAATTTTTGCAAAAGACACAACTCCACAAATTTAAGAAAGTGGATAAGGTAAACCTAAAGAAATCTATTCCAACATAAACTGTAATTTCATCTGAAAGCTAAAATTCTTCAAAGCAGCCAGGAGGAAAAACAACAAAACCATACAAAGAAAACAATATTTTGCTTTACTTATAGACAGGAAGGCAAAAACAGCAGACTTATCAGGTGATAAGGAAGATAACTATGAATTCCATAATCAGTAAAAATATTCTTTAAGGTAAAATAATTACTATATTAAAGTCTTCACAGTTCAAGTTATTATGCTCTAACAAAAGAATTTAATACAGAAAAGAAAACTGGAGTGGATCCTAGTATCAACAACCATGGGCAATTTTGAAAACAAATGGATCTTGTCATTCTTGAGGTCATTAACTTAATACTGCATTAATTTGTCTACAATATACAAACCTAAAAGTAAGAGTCTTACTTTCGGGTTTTCTTTTGTTCCATTGACCAAGTTCAGCAGTCAAACATTTCACTTGCATAATAAGTAATGAGAGCTATAAAAAAAAGGGGGGGGGACTTCAAGTTATTTCTTGTATATACAGATGAAAATACAATACAGTAATAATAGTTGTAAAATAAGTGGATAACAAAATAGCACCACCAAACTTATTCTATCATAATAACCACTGCTCATAAATGGCTTTCTGCAGCAATGATATAATATGCTATGGAAAATAATGAATTCAGTCTTACTACCAAATCTAAAAGAACCTAAGTACATCACATTTACTTCCTAAATATATCTTAAAACAAAACAAACAAAAAAGCCATATTGACATAGAAAGACATTCTTCCCCCAAAAGAAATAGCATGTTATGTCTTGCCAGCATTTTCAGTCAAATTTTCCTTAAATATGTTCATTTCCTTTCTGTGATCATTCAAAAATATTGTAACTGCTTTTAGTTTTGCTTCAAAACAACCCAAAATATATGTGAAGATAATGATAAGACTGGTTCCAGTGTCACACAAAAAAGCACTTTTAAATATATATTAGTAGTTAGTAAATAAAAACAGCAATAATATTTTAAAGTAATATAAAAGTTTTCTCCATATTTCGTTCTGCTTCAGAAAAGAAGTAAGTCAGGTATAGTGACATATGCTTGCAAACCAGCCCTCCAAGACTCAGTTGAAGATCAGCTTCAGCAACAGAGCAAGTTCAAAGCCAGAGTATGCTAAATGAGACCCTGCCTTTGAAAACAAATCACAGAAAACTGAGTTTGAGTGCTAAAGGTATGAAGGTACTCTGCATACAGAAATGAGCCATCAAAGCAAAGCAGAAACTGCTAGTTCTTAAAAGGTCTGCACATAGATCAGCCCTTGCCTTGGATTTGTGAACTCAGAATGATTTCAAGATGGTTTCCAAAAAACAAACTCTTTAAGAGTGGCTTCCAAAACTATTCAAGCATCTTCTGGTATTTTGATTATCTGCTAGGTAGAGTTTTGGATGCCAAGTTTCTCTAAGGGTAAACAATATTTCATATCACAAGTTGATAGGCTAATATAAAGTGTTAAATGACTATATTGTGAGACAACTCCTGAAAGTTCACATCTTGTTTCCTCCCAACTTTATCCCATGTATCTTTTTCCCTTGCTGATTTGACAATGCATCCTTTCACTACCATAAATCTCAACCACAAGTAGACTGCATATTAAGTCCTACGCATCTGCTTTAAGAATCATCAAACTTAGGCCGGGCGTGGTGGCGCACGCCTTTAATCCCAGCACTCGGGAGGCAGAGGCAGGCGGATTTCTGAGTTCGAGGCCAGCCTGGTCTACAAAGTGAGTTCCAGGACAGCCAGAGCTACACAGAGAAACCCTGTCTCAAAAAAANAAAAAAAAAAACAAAAACAAAACAAACAACAAAAAAAGAATCATCAAACTTGCAAAAGATCACTTGAGAATTCTCAACACACTAGGACTTCACAAAGTTGGTCTGTCTCTCTCTCTCTCTCTCTCTCTCTCTCTCTCTCTCTCTCTCTCGCTCTCGCTCTCTCTCTCTCTCTCTCTCTCTCACACACACACACACGCTAATTAATTTATAAAGAATATAAATATTAACAAGGCTATATTAGAATTACTATAAACACATAAACTTTTTGTACAAAAAGAATGAATTCTGCTTACCTATTTTCTAGAGTGGAATATGAAAAGTTCATACCTGAGCATCTGAGTGAGTGAGTGTCTCAGTTCCAATAAGTGATAATTTATTCTGACACTTGATTTAAAAAGTAAAGAAAAACAAGTGATATACTTACAAACCAGACAATTCCCTTCTCCCTTTTGTAAACAAGCCCAATACAACACCCTTTTTAAAAACATATAAACATGCAATACAGAATTTATTGAAATTTCTACATAAGATGAAGAAGGCAGTCAAATGGTTCCAAAGTGAGTTTATCAAAAGGAAAAAAGGAAGAGTTGTATATGTAGCTAAGTAGTAGAGCACCTATAGAAACTTTGGTTGTATTCCCCTCTCTCTCCAAAGAACAGTGATTATTAGAACCCCCACTAGCTGCATGAATTATAAGTCACATAATGGGAGGTAAGCAAACACATGAAAAAAGTACTATAGAATAATGACAAAACAAATAAGTAGTTAACATAATATGCCTCAAAGAAATATTGTTTACCTGACTTTAATACCCAACATTGTTAATGGTTGTCTGATACATTAAAATATGAGGGGCTTAAGTCTTATCTGTCCTCATATCTGATTGTAGTAATTTTCTGTAAAATTTAAAGTTATTTTGTAAAATGCAAGTTTCTATAGTAGAAAACAACAAAAAAAGAATTATAAGAATTATTTAGTAAATATAGTAGTGACATAAAGCACCAAGGATTTTGACAAAAATTTTTAAAATGTTATTCATTGTTCCTATTCATACAGTTCAGTGAAAAGAGCAGGATGCTCTCTATATTCATAAAAAATTCATTCATCCCTCCTGCTTTACTGAAGTAGTATATTACATGTGTCTGTGATTCATAGCATATGTTAAAGAGAAAAAAATTTACCAAAATAGCATAGTGTATCAAGTGTCTCACTAAAACAAAAAGTTCATAATTTCAAGGTCAACATTTTAATTTCTATATTTGTTTCACTCATAATTCTTAATTATGTATTATTTCTACTGCTATATTCTCTATTTTGGGTACTAATGCAGTCAACATCTACTGTCCCAAACAGGTACTGAAATGATTCATGATTTCCTCCAATCTGGCATTTATTAACTTTTGTGTCCTTTAGTTCCAACCTCCTTAAAATCTTTTGAATTCATTCTTGCAATGACAGTATTCAGGCCTTCATTACCCCTTAACAGGATGACTACTAGATTCTCTTAAAACATCCTGTTTCTGTACTCTTGTCTTAAAACACAACAAAATGATTGTTTTGATGTAGCCAATTATTTCACAGTGTTTAGTGACCTCCCATTGAACCCACTCCACAAAATACATGTTCTTGTTCCAGGCTAATTCTCTACAGTCTCAGTTCACAAGATTTCCTTTTCCTAGTATATATTTTTCCATAAAATCTTACCCAGATTTCTCTAACCTCTTTAAACTATACATTTGGACTTTTCCATTTTTGTCTTGTCCTAATTTCACAGACTCTTAATTATCCTTTTACTTCTTGTAGAAAAGTAACCTTGACTCCTTCATAATGCCTTACACCTTTCTCCTAAGTATAGTTTTTTTGCATTCTACCATAATACTCTTAATGGTGCATTATATACTTATGAATGACCTCTATAAGAAAAAAAAATCTCCTGACAACCTGAACTACCATTTTTTTTTCCACAGCTTATCAAGTATAAAAATTTTTAAAAGAATGCTTTTAGGTATAAAATTTATACAAATAATTTATTAAAAAATAGTTATGGGGAAACTAACATGGTTTCTTTCCTATGTCAATTATGTAAAATTATATTAGTATATCACTTTTATCTGTTGAAACTTACGTCTTCCATGTCTTTCCACATTTCTTCACATTCTTTAATAAGTTCTTCCTCTGTATCTATAACAGCTTCCACATCTGTAATAGTAACTGGATGTACTTCTTGATTCTCTGACATATCCTTTAGTTTTCTTCACCTTACTGCAACAACTAACGTTAAAAAAGACACATGCATTAAACAACTATTTGCTGAATGTAGGAGTGACTAATAGACAAAAAGTCCTTTTTATTGACAGAGAAACATGAACACGCATCTGTTGGAGGGAATACTTTCATATAGCCATTATTAAAAAAAAAAAAAAAAAGAGTATGGATGTAAGCAAAAATTAGAAACAGAACTACCACAGGATCCAGAAATTCCACTATTAGATATATATCCAAACAAAAGAAACTAGCATGTTGAAAACGTGTTTACAATCTTGTTTACTATGGCACCATTCACAATAACCCAGATATGTAATCAACTAAGTGTCAACTAACTAAAGAATGGATTTAAATTTTAAAAAGTTCCACTGTAATAGGAGAGTCAGTGGAATAACAAGAGTGCAAAATTCAGGTAGGTAAGTAGATGGAAGAGCTTGTGGAAGATGTGTTTGAATTACTTCTTCCAACAAAGTGAAATGGCACCTAAGGTGATCCATTGTAAGTATCAAGGAATTTGAATTTTAAGAGCAGATACAGCCAGGTGTTGTGACCCATGCCTTTAATCCCAGCACTTGGGAGGCAGAAGCAGAGGCATGTGGATCTCTGTCCTTTCAAGGACAGTCAGGACATAAAAGAAAAATCCTGTCTCAGAAGAGGGCAGGGTTCAGAGATAGCTTATCTCATAAAGGCTATAAGGTTCACAAAATTTTAAGAGGAGAGGGGGAAAGTTTACAGAATGGGTCTTTGTTTTTGTTTTTTTGTGTGTGTGTCTTTAAGAAAACTCAAAGAATGTAAAGCAACTTTAGATATTAGCCCACTTTAAATTAGTAACTAGTGGCCCAATTAAAACAACAAAAGCTAGCATATTAAGGAATATAATCACCCAGGGGTAATGAAAAGTGACACAAGGTTATTAGATGGCTGCTGTAAAGAACAGGAGATGATTGTGTATCATGAGGTACCGTTAGGTAATTTCTAAGGATGAGGACAGAGAGGACCTGTAGTTTACAACATCAGATGCAAATCAGAATAAACACCGCCCCAATGTATTTTTTTACTCATAATGAATTTTTAAGTTTTAAATTGCTTAGCCGGGCGTGGTGGCGCATGCCTTTAATCCCAGCACTTGGGAGGCAGAGGCAGGCGGATTTCTGAGTTCGAGGCCAGCCTGGTCTACCAAGTGAGTTCCAGGACAGCCAAGGCTATACAGAAAAACCCTGTCTCGAAAAACAAAACAAACAAACAAAAAAAAAGTTTTAAATTGCTTAACCAGTAAATTACCAACGGAGAAGTTGTACACGATGCAGCTTTGTCGTTGGAATAGATAGAAGGCGGTAACATGCTCCTAGGTTAGGTGTCAACTCCCCCCAACCCAAAATTGTCCTGTTTTCTCTTAATTAAAATCCTAAAGGCGACAAAAACCCTGTCGCACTTGATGAGGAAATTCTAGAACCTATACAGAAATATAAAGACCCAGAAATAGCAAAGGCTCACAGACTATAACTGTGCTAATCGTTAAACGTAGAACCGGCAGGTGGAGAGGCGGGAACGCAACACACACACACCCTTCTTGAATTTCTAGCGTCACATACATACACATTCCAAGTCAAAAAAGAATATTCTCAATGGGAGTCCACCTTATAAACTATACTAATTTCAATATAGTTTAGCTGATAGAAATCTACTTCATTCTTTTTAACTGAAAGTTCCTTCCAAGCCCGCCCCTCGGCTTTTTCGGGGGGGGGGGAAACAGGAAGGTTCTAGAACAGCATTGGCCTGGGAGGCCGAGACGCGCGACACTTCCAGTTCGTAAGGCGTAAGCGTCCGATCTAGGGGGGACCTGGGTCCCCCAAACCCGCGAGCTGCCATCCTCCTTGACAGAAAACTGGGACCGTAAGTGGACCCTGCTTCGCCAGTCAGAGCCGGTTTCGACTCACCTCAGCCGTCCGGCCTCCTCAGCGCTCTCGTCAACACTGCCTAGCCGCGCTGTTTACGCGCGCTGCTCGCTGATTGGACCAGCTGCGCCCACCGCGGCCAATCAGTTAGCGCTTCCGGCCGCTGACGGCGAAAAGCTGCGCCGCGGCTCGGGGACACCTTCTTCACTCGGTTGTCGCGTCTCTTCTGACGCCTCAGACGACATGGCGACCGAGAGTGGTAGTGATTCGCAGCTGAGGAGGAGAAGGCGCCGGGACCCAGAGGGATCAGAAAGAACAGAACCGAGCGAGCGAGAACCGGCCCTGGCAGTGGCGGGGAGCGAAGAAAATGATGATGAGAATGAAGAGCGCTGGGTCGGGCCTTTACCGGTGGAGGCAACACTTGCCAAGAAGAGGAAAGGTAGCGGCGGCGAGCCGGCGAGCAAGCCCGACGGCTACCCCGGCCGAGTGGGAGGGTTGATTTCAAGCACGCCCGCGGGCGGGAGTGAGAGTGTGGGTTTATGCACTTAGAACGGACGATCTTTACTGCATTTCCTCCCTAAAGAGTGAATTGGTGTTAGTATGGCGTGTTTTTAAAAAAAAAAACAAAAAACATGTAGCCCCGTTGATTCCTGACTGTCAGAGATGCTACAAATTAGTGCTCGCCTGTATTTCTGTGTTTGGATGCTTTTATTGACCTCATAGCTGCCGCGTGAAGTTGGAATTCCTAATATTGATTGAGCAGGTGTGGGAAGGAGCTCTCAGAATCATAAAGCCTTACGTTTTCAACCCTGACTCGTCTAGTAATGAATTTTCAAACCCAGGGGAAGTTGCTTAAGCTAGCTGGATTTGAAGCCATACTCGAGACAAAATAGAAAAGTTTTGCCACTAACGTGAATAAGAACAAGATTTTATAATATTAAAGGTTGGTGAAGAGATAACATTTACTGTTTTAAAGCTGTTCTAGGAACTTTTTCGTAAATGTCTTAGGGGTGTGTGTGTGTGAGTTTGTGTATGTTCGCTCACGCGTTAATCTCAATTCTGACTGGAACTATGTAAAACTTTTTATTTTCAGAACAAAGCCCAAACACCTTAACATGGACTATGAGGCTGTCTCGCTTTACTTCCCCAAGGAGGACTCCCAATTCTGTCCATTCTCAAAACCCTACCTTGTCCTTGAGCAAGGGCTCCTCTACCTTCCTGTCCAGATACTGTGAAGTGTCTCTATCTGGAGTAATTTCTCTCCTTTAACCATGCTAGCTTTTTAACAGGTCTAGGTTTTAGGTGCAGTGTTTTTGGAACATTGTATAGTGACACCCTTACAGTCAGCTCCTTACTTTGCCCAATCCTGCTTTTGCCTTCGTGGCACTTACTACTTTTTGTAGTTGTGGATTTATTCACGTGACTTTCTGAACACTACTAGACTAAGCATGTAAGAACAAGGATCATGCACTTTCAGCTCCAACACTTAATACAGTGTTTTGCATGAAAAATTTAAATGAATATTTTATAACATTTGTGCTGTTATTATTTCACTTAAATTTTACTACAATAACTGCTTAAGTGGAAGGAATGAGGATAACTTAGGAAGGAAAACAAAACAAAATTAAAAAGAAAAACCAAACATTTTTGAAATGCTGACATAGGAAACAAGTGTCTTATAACCATGTAGTTGGGGGGATGAATAGGTATTATATCATGTGAAAAATCTTTTCCCTTAGCCAGGTTTTTTTTTTTTTTAAAGCCAGCCAATGGAGTATAAGTTGGGGGAAGGGGGTGACCCAAAACTACATACAAAAGAATTGTTACAAAAATATAATGTAAAACTTTATCTGAAATGACAAGTGTTTAGTGATTTAAAATTTTTGGAAATAGAGGCAAGATTAGACTTTCGTGTGTGTATACTTTCACAATGATATATGATTGTTTGACAGTACATTGAGTTAAGCTGTTTTTTTAAACATTTATTATTATTACTATTATTATTTTATGTGTAGGGGTGTTTTGCAGGCATGTATACCATGCCATGCAGATGTCAGGTGCCCAAGGAGTCCAGAAGAGGGTATCACCGGAACTGGAGTTACAGATGGAAGAGCAGCCAGTACTCTTAACCTCTGATGAGCCTTCTATCTGGCCCAAATTAAGCTGTATTTAGCACTTTATCTGTTATTGTATGTTGGTGGGACAAGAGAGGTAGGAACACATATACTTAGTACAAGAGTGGAGGGCAGAGGACAATGTTGTTGGTTCTCTACATCTACCTTTGTGTGGCTTCCAAAGATTGAGCTCAGGTTGCCAGAGGCAAGCATCTTTACTCTGAGCCATCTTGCCTGTCTTAAACTATTTCTTAAGAAAAATAATTATGTCTTTCTCTTCTTTTTTATACATGTTCCCTTGAATATGTTTAAATGAATTAGCAAACAACAAATGTAATCTGGAACAGATAGGAAAATATTCATTACAGAAAATTGCAACAAACAACAGCATTAAAAAGAAAATGGAGGGCTGGAGAGATGGCTCAGCGGTTAAGAGCACTGACTGCTCTTCCGAAGGTCCTGAGTTCAATTCCCAGCAACCACATGGTGGCTCACAACCATCCGTAAATAGATCCAGCGCCCTCTTCTGGTGTGTCTGAAGACAACTACAGTGTACTTACATATAATAAATAAATCTTTTAAAAAAAAAAAAAAAAGAAAATGGAATACCACTTTTATGAAAGTGCCAAAATAAACAACCCAGGATTGATGTAAGCTCCCAATGTTCCTAGGCACGTCCTGACCTAAGATAACTAGTGTATGGCCCTCGTTTTCATTGTCCTGGGTTCTTGGAATTAATGCTGTAATTCTAGTTAATAACCTTGATCCAAGCTGAGAACTGAAGGGAAGAAAGGAAAACTTTTTAAGAATATTATGTATGTATAACACATACATACATACATAAAATTAAGCTTTTTTTAATGTTTATCAATTTTTCATTTTTTAGATGTTATACTTTAGAAAACTATATGAAAGGCACTCAATTAAATTTGCTAGGATTTTCTCAGCTATAAACATCTAAGTGTTTTGTTTGTTTTTGTGTTTCAGGTCTTTATAGTGGTTCTTTAATAGAGGACTAGTGTCTTTAAACATACATCTTGCAAATAGCTGTCAGCTCTTGGTAAATTAGCACTACTGGCTTCTAAATGGTTATAGAAATTGTTGTCTTCATAAAGCTTTATATTTCTTTGAACATCCATATTAAGTCCGAACCACTCACAATTATCAAAAACTTTGAAACAGGAGCTAGAAGTATAGCTCAGTTGTGAAAAGCACTTGCTGATGCTCCAGAACACCTAAATTTGATTCTCAGGACCACATGAAACATCTCATAAACCAGCCATAATTCTATTTCAAATTAATTGAGCGTCCTCTGTTGGCTTCATTGGGTACCTACCTGGATACACCTGACATGCACTGGAACAGACATAAAGTCTTTGAAACAGTTTTTATATAATCCCAGGGAACCTGACATAGTAACTTCTGAAGTAATAAAAGTTATAACTGCTATTAACAAATACTGGATTTTTTTATCCCATATGTTTATTGAAAGAAATTAAAATGTAGAATAATATAAAAATTTAGAAAATTCTAAATAATATGTTAATTTCATTCATTAAAAATACTTTTTACCCCCTCCCCCAGTTCTAGAGTTTGAAAGAGTCTATCTTGATAATCTCCCTAGTGCATCTATGTATGAGCGCAGTTACATGCACAGAGATGTCATCACACATGTGGTATGTACCAAGTAAGTATATCATACTTTGTCTTTTACTATTTTAATTTTATCTTATATGCATGAGTGTTTTGCATGTTTCTGTACCACCTACATGCCTGGTATCTACAGAAGCCAAAAGAGTGCAATGGATCGTTCAGAATCAGTATTACAGACCTTTGTAAACTGTAAACTGCCATGTAGGTGCTAGGAATTAAACTCAGGTCCCCTGAAACAGCAGCCAGTGCTCTTAACTACTGAGCTGCCTCTCCAGCCCAGATATATTCTCCAGATACATCATATCTTAGAATGTATCTCAGAAAAAAAATCTAAAGCTTAATTATGAGTGGATTTACAGAAGTAATTTGGGGATTTTATAGATTTAATTTTGCAAGTTCTATAATAATTAAAACCCTGCATGTTTTCTTATTTAAAATAAAATATGTCAGACAGAACATCCTAGTATGTGTACGTATATTTGGTGATAAAAATCAGTAATGGCCGAATCATGTTATCAGAGCTTTCCTAGGAAGAAAGTGTATTAAAATAGACATGATAATAAGTTGGTCTCTGGTGTTTATAGAGAAGATGCTGTAACTCAGACCTCCTGGGATTATCAGAGGACCTTCAAGATGGGTGTGTAGGGAATTTCAAATACTGGGAATAACAGTAAAAATGGTCCCCTGATTTTTTAGCTCATGATATGTATAGATCCTATTTGAACTATATTTCATTAATTATCTCATCTTAATAGTTTAAGAATCTTAAATTTTACATTTATAGGTGAGAAAACTGTGGAATAGAGTAAGGGGCAGAAGAAGCTAAAACAAAAAATTAATATGCTAAGTTCTAGCTTTCTGTTCCTTATTTGGATTTTGGACCTGTGAGGAAGAGTAACATCACATTCCTGTTTTTAAAAGGAGCACGTTGGCCATACTAATGCATTAAAACAGGACAAAAATGGGAACAAGGAGAACAGGCAGTTGCTGTAGAAATGTGGATGAGCTTTGATTAGGGCCTAGATTATATTGACAGTGATTATCAAAGCTGGAGGGAATACTCTTCTAGAGTCTACTTTTGATCTCTTAAAACAAATTGCATTTGAGATATAAATCTTTAATAGTATAAAAATAGGATAATTCTGACCAAATACAGTTCAAATTTGTTAATGTATAAAGCAACCTGTAGATAATAGCACTGCTTTTCTAACCCAAGCTGAAGAGTTTCACAAGAAGTTGTTTCATTGTTGTTGTTTGTGTTTTGTTTGTTTGGATTTTGAGGGTTTTTTTCCTTCTGTTGTTTGTGTGTGTCTGTGTCTGTCTGTGTCTGTGTGCGTCTATGGTTTTTGTGGGTAAGTAAATCTAAAGCTATTCACCGATATAGTGTGAATAAATGTAGTTGTCAAAGTACTAGTATGTGTAAAGTACTTAGTATATATATGTACTGTGCTGAATTAATGGTTTCAGTTTTTATATGTGTGATAGAAAAATTGTTTAAATCTTTTTGATTTTTTAACTAAAATGCATTGAATAATATGAAGTAAATTTATGTTGGACTTTTTTATATGTGAAAGTAGTTTGGGTGTTTGTAATCTTCTGAAAGGTAGAAATTTTCTCTTTAAACAACTGTGTTCAGGGTAGTTTTAGCAACAAATACTAAAGTCTAATGATTCCAACGGAGATTGCCTTTTTTGTTTGTTCGTTTTTGTTTTGAGACGGGATCTCCCTTGTTAAGTTGTGAAAGCTGGCTTTGCATCCTCTTTATGTCCTAGGCAACCTTCCTGCTCCAGCCTCCTGTATAGCTGGGTTTACACCACCAGGCCCAACCCCTTACTTATTTGTTTAACAGTAAATCCTTTTTCAATTCTGAACCTACCTCTTGGGGTTCATGTTAGTTGTTTGTATTCCTACAATGGTCCCTGTAAAGGAAATTTTAAAAACAAAGTCAAAATAATTAAAGCCTAAACTGGAGATGATAGGATATGCCTATAAATCCAGCTCCAGAGAGGCAGGGGCAGCAGGAACACAAATTCAAAACGAGTTAGCTTATACTGTATAGTGATAACTTGTCATAAAAACAAAAGCCAACTATTGAAGTAGTCAAATGCTGTCCGTCAGTGTTTGCTTTGACATTATTCAGCTCTGTTTTGGAAGTTAACTTTAAATTTTTTTATGTATACAGAACAGATTTTATTATCACCGCCAGTCATGATGGACATGTTAAATTTTGGAAAAAAATAGAAGAAGGAATTGAGTTTGTTAAACATTTTCGTAGTCACCTTGGTAAGAGCTGTATAATTTTTTAAGCTGTACTGTTTTAAAATCTCTTTAAAGTATTGTGCTGTTTTTCTTTGAGGTGTGGGTCTTTATGTTATTTGTATTTACCAGAATGTTTTAATTTTATTTTTTGAAATAGGAATTATTGAGAGTATTGCAGTTAGCTCTGAGGGAGCATTGTTCTGTTCTGTTGGTGATGATAAAGCAATGAAGGTGTTTGATGTAGTGAACTTTGACATGATCAACATGCTGAAGCTTGGGTAAGATTTCTCTAAAGCATGTGTCTGAGTGTGTGTGTGTATGTGTGTGTGTGTGTTTTCAACTTAGTAAAGTAAGTGTAAACTAAACTTTGCCATAATGTATTACAGGCTATTTTTGAGCAGAATATATTATCATACCGTTTGTGGGTTTACATGAAGAAGTCAGGGAACATCTTGTGTTGTTTGGAGGCTTCTGCTTTTTTCATTCAAGTTTTTCTGTTTGTTTTTTTGAGACAGGGTTTTTCTGTGTAGCCTTGGCTGTCCTGAAACTTGTTCGGTTGATCAGGATGGCCCCAAACTCAGAGATCCACCGTGAAATTTTCAAGTAGTATCACAGCAGAGATTCATCGAATCCAGCTAATACCACTGAGTAAATTGATGAACCCCTGTCATGCCCAGCTGCTGATAGGATAACTTCCTTGCTATATTATACTTACTTTGAAGATACAAACTTGTGTATTTATGTGGTTTATAGATAAGTTTAAAATTTGCTGTTGATTTTAAACTTTATTGTGTAGTGATACGGATATTCAAATTATGTGGCTGAATAGTACAGAAATAAGACTTGCACATTGTTTAAGCATGACTTTTTAAAAGATAACGTACTATCTATATCCAAATTCATATCAATTTAAAAGTCATACTGTTATCAGAATATTTGGGAACTTGCTTTGCTTGAAAGAAATAACCACAGACCTTAAGCTACACAACTTTTAAAAATAAGCTTTTGGAACCCACAGATCCAAGGTTCAAAGCTAGCAATTTCATTTCTTATGAGGACTCTCTTCCTGCTTCTTGGCATTTCCTCATTTGGTTAAAGAAGACAGGAGTTGGGGCAGATAAGGTCAAGGGCTCAATAGATGAGGCACCCATCCTTCTCAGCTTATTTAGTCCTGAATTTAGAAAGATTTAGCTCATTTTAATAGTCCTAAAGACTATATAAAATGTCCTGCTATGAACTGAATTATGTCATAAGTCAAATCTAAACTTTGGCATATGTTTTGTGACCAGATTTTATAAGTCACAAAAAATAACCAGTGTTACTCTACTTGTTAGATTTACGTAACTTGATATGTTCTTATTCTCCAGCATGTTTTCCCAGACATTTGCTATTTTTGAAAATAACAAATAATTGAGCATTAGCTCTTTGAGAATACTCAAAAGAGTCTATTTCAGAACTGATAGAAGTTCTAAATGAAGAGTTCAAGAAAGGTTTTTAGCATCAAAACCATGGTGATTGGTATAACATTGTAACTTTAAAATTGACTACTTTGCAGGAGACAACAAATATTAAAAGTTTGGTATGTAAACTAAATACATCAAGTTCATATTTGCACATTGTTCATCATAGAACATGTCCAATACGTACAGTTTTAATATCAAGATAAGGCAATAGTTTTCTTTTGAGCATAGTCAGAATCTAATTATTTTGATTATAATTGTCCCAAGCATGGATTTACAAAGTATGCTATTACACGGTAACCTATTTAAAAGGTTTACAGCCGGGCGTGGTGGTGCACGCCTTTAATCCCAGCACCCGAGAGGCAGAGGCAGGTGGATTTCTGAGTTCACGGCCAGCCTGGTCTACAGAGTGAGTTCCAGGACAGCCAGGGCTACACAGAGAAACCCTGTCTCGAAAAACCAAAAAAAAAAAAAAGGTTTACATATAAACTGTTAGATACTCAATGTCTCAGAATACCTTAAGGCCCAGATATGATTATTTCCTAACTACCCAAACAAAATAAGTACACAATTCTCCTCTTATGGTTTGGTGTCATCATAGTTATTGTTACACTGGTGACAGTAGAAAGAGGGAATTCAGGACTGGGTATACCTTCGAGGTAAAGCAAGTACTTAGTATGCAAAAGGCCCTGGATTCCATTCCTAGTACTGCAAGAAAAAAAAGAGTGAAGAGAAATTTCGTATCTATTCTGAGTAGTTCCTCCCTGTCTTTTACATTTAAGCAAAGAATCACAAACTTCCTAAAGGTTGGCCAGAGCATTTTGATTTGAATGATGGGCTACGGAGGGATGCTTATTGTATTGACTTTCCTTTTTCTCCTTCTCAATTTGTAACGGCTTTAGCTATTTTCCTGGACAATGTGAGTGGATATATTGCCCAGGAGATGCCATATCTTCAGTTGCTGCTTCTGAGAAGAGTACAGGAAAAATTTTCATTTATGATGGTCGAGGAGATAACCAGCCACTTCATATTTTTGACAAACTCCATGTATTCCCTCTTACTCAAATAAGACTAAACCCAGTTTACAAAGCAGTGGTGTCTTCTGACAAATCCGGAATGATTGAGTACTGGACTGGACCGCCGCATGAATATAAATTCCCTAAAAATGTGAACTGGGAGTATAAAACAGACACAGATTTATATGAATTTGCCAAGTGTAAGGCATATCCAACCAGCATATGCTTTTCACCTGATGGGAAGAAAATAGCAACCATTGGATCAGACAGAAAAGTTAGAATTTTCAGGTTTTTAACTGGAAAACTCATGAGGGTCTTTGATGAATCATTAAGTGTAAGTGCAATTAAGTCAGATTTTACTTTTCTAATAGTCTTTATGTTTTGCAATTTCATAAAGAATATTTTTCTACATAGATACATATTGATGATTATTTTCTCTTATCACATTAAAGGTACAATTCAGTTGTCTTTAATCTTGCATTGATGCTCTTCTCTACGTTGATCATGTGATATTTCTTCATTATTCTCAGCATTTGTTGAGGTGATAGGACTGATGTGACAAGAGGAGATCAAGAGTAAACATATGACAGAAGTTGGGATTCAGAATGAGAATGTGGCAAAAAAACCTCAAGTGTCAGTTAAGCTAATTATTTGCAATACTGGCAAAAGAAAACCAAGTGTCAGTTAAGCTAATTATTTGCAATACCGAACATAAGTATAAATGTGTGTATAGAAATTAGTAATTCCACACTCCGCGGAGTGCTTTTTTTGGATTTGAGAGATGGCTACCTAGAGGGAGTGGAAGAACTGCAGTGATTTGAGACTATTTAACTAGTCTAGTATAACAGAGATTGAATGTGAGGTTTTATCTGTTAGTATTTATTAGCTGAGATATTCAGGATCATTGCGTGTGTCAGTGCAGTTGTGAATCACAGAGGCCAAGCTTTGAATGCCAGAATATCGTAAAAAGATTCTATTGAGGCGTTTACCAAATTGGATATTTATGAAATGTATTTATATGGATAGATGACTGTAGAACTTATATCTTTAAAGCTAAGTAAGTCTTCAGCAAAAATAATCATGAATCTCCCACTATTAAAAAGTAGTCCAGCATTCTAGGTAAATTTGGGCACATAAATAAGCAGTACCTAGAGACATGAACACTGAACTCTAAGATCATGTATTCATGACTCAAACGTTTAAGATACCTCTTGTTTTTGTAGTTCTGTATATTTATTTTTCATCGTCTAGAAAAAGTTGAGATTTTAGTTAACATAATCATGAAACACATATAAGTAAATGAGATGTAAGTCTAGCTTATTATCATCCATAATAAAAGTGTTAGCTACCATCTGATGTTCCACATGTCTGAAATGCTGAATAATAAGATCCTATCTTCTGTAAGGTTCTTGGAATACTAACACAAAGTATATTAATGATGTAACCCACATCTTGAAAATGGTGCATTAAATATCAAAAGTAAACCAAATTTCCAAGCTATAAAGGGTTCCCCCAAAAACCATTGTTTTCTAAACACATTCATCTAATATTAATTAACTGCTCATGTCAAAATAACTTCAAACAGTTTCTGATGTCCTAATTTTGATATAGCAAGATAGAGTTACTCAACAGGGCTGGAGAGATTGCTCATTGGTCAAGAGTGCTTTACTGTTCTTGCGTAGGACCCAAATTCAGTTGCCAAGTACCCATGTTAGACAGTTCATATCTACCTGTGTCTCCAGTTCCAAGAGATATTCCATTCTCTTTTGGCCCCCACAGGCACCCACATAAATACACACTACACACATAACTTTTTTTCAAGTTATTCAACAAAATTTAATATTTATCATATTTTCTTTTCATGATTCTTACACAGGATTTCACAGGCTATGTGTAGCTGAATTGCCTGTTATGAACTGCTACTATTTAAGTGATTCACTTTGTTTGCTTGTGGGAGGTGAGGAAAGGGGTTTATACCCTGTCATCTCTGCTGGCCTGGAACTTCCTGTATAGCTCAGGCTATTCTGCCTCATCTTCCCAAATGCTGAGATTACAGGTATAGACTAGCAGGACCAGCTGCCATGTATCTTGACTCCTTATTGTATCTAGACCAAATAGACATGAGCCAAAAGTAGAATACTCCAAAACAGTAATATAAAAATTTTTCCATTTGTTAACTTTTATAGAAATGGTAATATTTGATGTTTATTAGGTTGAATAAAATAAACCATTTTTTCCCTTATATATCTATTAAAAATTTTAATTGCTTATGTAAATTGCATTATATTTCATTGAAAGTGCTACTCTGAGGCTTCTAAAGGGCAGGTGTATCATTTTTGTAAAGAAAGTACTAGTTATATAAACCAACTGTTTTAGTGTGTTTGTTTATTAAGTTAGAAAAATCAATAACTCTTAGTATAGTGTGTTTGGGGGTAGGGGTTGATAAGGATCAAACCCAGGGCCTTAAGCACTTAAGTAAGCTATACACCCTGAAATACAGATTTGCTATTTGTATGTTGTTTTGTTTGAGTCTGGATTACACTCACTGCGTAGCCAGGCTAGAATAGAGCTCACAGTGCTGCTGCCTTTGAATTTAGACTGAGGGAATTACAGCCAGGAACAACCCACATCATCGGGCTTAAGCTATTTGTGATTGAAGTCTTCTTTAAGTTCCTGTTTATAGGGTTTAGAATGCCTCTAAAATTATGTGACTACAAATTCTTACTGGCTTTCAATGTGTACCTTTTCTATTTAGTGCTCAGTTTAAATTTATATATGCACTTGTGAGTATATATGTATGTAGTTATGTTGTTAATGCATAGTTTATTTCCTAGATGTTTACTGAACTGCAACAGATGAGGCAACAACTACCAGACATGGAATTTGGCCGACGAATGGCTGTAGAACGGGAGCTGGAGAAAGTGGATGCTGTAAGATTAATTAACATCGTTTTTGATGAAACCGGACACTTTGTGCTGTACGGAACGATGCTGGGCATTAAAGTGATAAATGTAGAAACGAATCGGTAGGTTCTCCATGATATATGTATTTTAGATGCAGTTATTGGGGATCTTTCCCCCATCAGGGGGACAATGAGAGTCTTGTTGGTTCCAAAGAGAGTGAAAAGGTCCCAAAAACCTTAACTTAATCAAATGTTTTGACTGGATCTTTCTGTGGTCTCTCAGTTGTTTATAATCTTATGTAAAAAGTTTCCACTCGTGTTTATAAAATAAATGGAAAGAAGATATGCATAGTTTCAAAGTTGGGGGGAAGCACAGTTTCTCTTTTTTTTCTTCTTCTTCTTTTTTTTTTTTTTTTTTTTTTTTTTTAAAAAAAGTTCAGTCTGTGTTTTGCTTATTGATTTAAATTATCCAGGCTTGTGTTGAATGTTGCCAAATATTTTAACCACAGAATTCAGCATTACATCCTGCTAGACATAAAGGCAGGGCTAAAATGCATGAAACCACAGTAAGTCTTTTGTGCGAATAACCCATTTGGTGTTAGTACAGAGTATCTACAATCAGATACTATGTCTGAATGTAAGCAAAAGAACTTAGAGAATATTTTGAGAAAATTCTTGTTCTGTACATTCCTACATATAAATAGATTAATCTTGAAGTTCTTAGTAATATAAGATCATTGAAAACTTGTTAAAGAGTTATAATAATAATAGGAACAGGTTAAAACTTTACACTCAACTTTTGGTGTGCGTGGGGTTTGTACTAGGATACCTTGTGATTCCAAACTAAGGATATTCAAGTTATCCCTCATATTAAAGTACATATACTACTATACTTAAATCATGTGTAGATTACTCATAATTCAAACTATAAATTTTATCTAAATATATGTTGTACTATATTGTTTATGGAATAATGACAAGGAAAAATTGTATACATGTTCAGTATAGATGATTTAAAACAAAGTATTTTTAGTCTGAAGTTTGAATCTAAGCTATAGAACCTGTGGGTACAGAGGATAATTGCATTAATGTTGATTTGGGTCTGCTTTATTTGTGGGTGTGTGCATGTGCCAGAAATCAAGTTAACTGTTAAGGTGGAGTTGCACTTCACCTTAATTTTTTTTTAAAACAGTGTCTCTTGCTGAACTTGAAGTTCACTTATTTTGGCTAGACTTGCTAGCCAGTGAGCTCCAAAGATCTGCCTGCCTTTGCCTTTCCCTCCTCCCTTCCCCTCAGCAGAGTTACTGATTTGTGCTTACATGGCTGTGGGCCTTAGGAACTGAACTCAGGTCCTTTTAGCCACTATGCCATCTTCCCCACCCCAAAGTCTGTTTTATCTTTAATAGGACTTTTAAAGCAGTTGTAGGCTCACAACAAAAAAGGGAAGAAGGTACAGTTTTTCCATATATTCTCTGATGGCTCTTACAGCTCTATGCAAAGTAATAGAAACCTACATTGACATATCACATCACCTAAAGCCTACCCATTGTTTACACTAAGGTATTCTAAGCAATCCTTGTTGCTCCAAGCATTTACTATCCATCCGTGTTCTGGGTTTAGCTGTTCTAATATGTTCTAGGTTCTTGTTTGTTTTTCCACCTGATATATGATATGGAATATCTTCCATATACTTAACTTGCCTTTTGTATATATCTGACGTATTTGCTAAGGTCTTTGAAGCAATTCTCACTTTCTTGGTTGCCTTTATTGTTGATCTTAAGAATCCTTCGTATGTGATATGTAACTGTTCTTTATCAGATAAATATTCTGCAAGTATTCAAGTCTGTAGCCTTTTGTTTTCTTGATGATTGGATTTTCTTGACCTAGTAATACCTACCAACTTAAAATACTGTGGGGACGATTAGGTAGAGAAATATTTAAGATACCTTTCATTAGTCCTTTGGATATAAAAAACAGATAGTTGACTTAAATTTTTACATATGTTTCTTTATTTTGGGATATGGGTGCCCATGCCACAGTGCATTCGTAAAAGTCAAGGAGACAACTTAGTGGATCCAACTCACTTTTTCTGCCCTGTGGTTCTTGGGGATGGAACTCATGTTGTCAGGTGTAGCAGCATTGCCTTTACACAGGGAACCAAATACCTCACCCAGGATAGTTGACTTTCATTTCCATATGTCAAGCTGGTATGATTGGAAGTCTTTCTGGGTCTTTTTTCCTTGCATGTTTGTATAATACAAATGCATTTGTACAGGTGTGTCTGCACATGAATGCAGGTGATCAGAGGTTGATGTTAAATAATTTTACTGCCAAGTCTAGCTAGCCAGTTTGCCCTGTGGATCCTGTCCAAAGCACTGGGACTATGGTAAGCCTGCCTGGTTTTTATGTGGCTACTAAGCGTCCAAATTCCATTTCTCAGGCCTGCAAGTCAACTTATCCACTGAGCTCTCTTCTCAGTCTAATTCTGGCAATTGTATTAGAGTAAGTTTATTTGTATTTTTCAGGTGTGTGCGGATCTTAGGCAAGCAAGAAAATATTAGAGTGATGCAGCTGGCTTTGTTTCAGGGAATAGCCAAAAAGCATCGAGCTGCAGCTACCATAGAGATGAAGGCTTCTGAAAACCCCGTTCTTCAGAATATTCAAGCTGACCCAACAATAGTCTGTACATCTTTCAAAAAGAATCGCTTTTACATGGTATGTGATCCTCTTGGAGGTGGCCATTACATTTAGTGTTTTTCCCAGCCTTGCTGGGAGTTTTATTTTCTTACAGAATGTAGTCAATGATAGCAAACTTCCTAAACACCTGAAACACCAGCCTTCAACACTAATATTGTAGAATTTTAAACTAAGAATTGATTTCTAAGTATTTCTGCATTCTTTCCCTTTAGGCTTAAAATCTTTCTGATCTGGCTTCTATTACTATTTGTGCTAAGATAAGAAACTAATAATTATGTTCATAATTATATTTACAACAGTTTTTAACTTTTGATTTTTAGATGTTTTGTTTTTCAACTTTTCACTTGAACATAATTTCTCAGAACTTACACAGTTACTTTCTCTTTAGAGATGTATACACATATGCATATCTATATGCATATGGAATACACTTATGGATTTCCTTGACTTTCCAGTGTATAGTAGAGCAGTATGTTCCTGAAAGAGCTTTCCCTCCTCTGGAGAAGGAAGCTGTCACTTGTTGGGATTGTTGCTCAGTGATCATTTACTTTCCCCACATACACAGAGCTCTGGGATCAGGCCCTAGCACTGGGAGGGCAATACTAAGATTGAGCTAAGCTCAGTCTTCTAAATTGCTTACCAACAGTCACTCCCATTAGGCAGATCGTGTAAAGTACAGAGTCCTGCCCTAGCATTATATCCTTGACACTACAGCCAACTTTCTCAGATCTAATAGGACTCCCAGTCGTCTATAATTGGCTTTTATCACCTCTGTGGCCTTAGCCGTTTTCCTTTTCATTTGCTACACTAACCGGACTAGTTTTAGTCTATTTGTAGTAATTATTATTATTTTAACTATTTTTAGATATTCTTTCTTCCAGTCACTTTTCTTTTCAACTTCTACTTAAAGGCTCAGCTTTAAAATCTTTAACATGTTGGGAGAAATGGGGGTATCTAAGACACTGCTTTCTTCCTCCAGGTGATTTAAAGTTAATAAATAGAGACTACTATGGCTTCACTATTATGTGCATAAAGTTTAATCAAATGGCTGACCTGTTGGAGTGTGCACTCATCTGATGTCTCTGAATTGTAAGCCTCTGTGAGGAGTTCAAGCTAACATAATTGATAAACTATACACACACACACACACACACACACACACACACACACACACACACATATGCTATTACACATATATACTTATATATATATGTAAATGCATAAATGTATAATTGGTTCTTTTAATGTTACTTGCATGTATATGATTTCAGAGCTAATTGGTATTGGATAACCAAGTAGAGGATTCATCTCTGGGGAAAACTATTTCTCTTGCTTTCAACATTCCTCAGTTCTTTAAGGTTGGGAACCTGAGAGACCCCCTTATTCCATGTTAGCATGTCTATTGGTACTGTGATTATTCAGGTCTTATTCCGATAGCCATATTGGTAAGATATCATGGGTGATGCTACCCTATCATTTCTGGGAATTATAATCTTATAGATTTCCTGGCCTCTGGTTCCTTCAATCTTACTGCCCCTTCCACCTCTTCCATGCTCTCAGCCTTAGGTACAAGGCTTACATTGCAGATGTATTCACTGGAGCTGGACACTATATCATCAGTTGCTCTCTGCATTATATTGTAGTGGTTTTTTTATGATTTCCATCTGTTGCAAAATGAAGGGGTTTGCTTGGTTTTTCGGAATGACAGCTCTACTTATCTGTAGATATAACGATATGTATTTAGAATACAGTTAGAAATTATGCTAGTTTTGTAAATTGATGGTTTAAGGTTCTCCTGTAAGATCCATGACCACCTACCTCAGGAAGTTGGGCTTCCAGTACTGGACATGATTTCCCTCCTCTGTGTGAGCCTTATGTGCAATTAGACAGTTGGTGGCTCCTCCAAGATATGCGTGCCACTATTACACCCTTAGGGATGTCATGCATGTTGAGCATTGTTGTAGATCCTAAGTGTCACAGCGAGGTAGGACTGTTGGTTGCTTTCCTCGTTCCAGTACTTTGAAAGCTCACCCTTAGCTGGAGGCTTTTTTAGCTCAGAGCTAGCTCAGATCCTCAGTCCTGTGTCCAAAGTGACTTAACTTCAGCCTCTCCTGAGAGGCAACCATAGGCAGTAGCAATAGCCTATACTGTTTGGGTGCTTTCTTGGGCTCCAGTGACCCACAACTTGTATCTGGTACTGAGTATGGTTTTGGGAGGTAGCACTGCCAGCCCAAATTGTATAACTTCATTTAAACTATAGATTTATACATATACTATGGTTCTTGGGAGTAGTGCTGACATCCCAAATTTTATAACTTCATTTAAATTATACATGTATACACATATACTTATATGTGTTATATGTGTACTTTTAGGTGGATGAAGAAGTTTCTCCCTCTCCTTTGGTATTGATGTCCTCCCTCTCCACAGTTAAAGCTCCCTCTATCCTTTCATGTCACCTGTATCCCACTATACCCCTCCCTAGCCCACAATTCCTTTTTACTTTCCTGCTTTCTGAGGTTAACCTGGGTCTGTTGTGAATTCTTACTTTCCTTAAAAAGTAAAATTTTATTTGTAAGATTTTACTTGGTAAGTTGTTTGATTCAGCTGCTCACATTTTCTTTCTTCAGTTTACTAAACGAGAACCGGAAGATACAAAAAGTGCAGATTCTGACAGAGATGTTTTTAATGAGAAACCTTCTAAAGAAGAAGTCATGGCAGCTACTCAAGCTGAAGGGCCAAAGCGAGTTTCAGACAGTGCCATTGTCCACACAAGCATGGGGGACATTCACATCAAACTTTTTCCTGTTGAGTACGTATAACCTCTGTTGTCTTACATGAATACCAATGTCAATGAGTATATTTGGAGTGTAACTTAAATTTGTTGCCTCCATGAATTTTGAATTATTTGTTTGCATAAAACATTTAATCCTTAACATTATGATATCTAAGTTCTTCTAGAGAAAGAGATCAGTTTTAATGCAGCCTATTGTGAGGACAAAATATGTTGGCTCTGATAGTGCTGCCAGTGATAGGACAGTTGTGTGCACAGGCCCTGTTCAGTCGACAGCACCATACAAACGGCAGACTGGAGGGAACTGGAAAGATACCTAAGTGTATACCACTGGAACCAGTAACTGAAGGTCCAGATGGGGTTTGTGGGGATTTTTGTAGATGTTACTCCCAATGCAAATTCTTCAGGTAAGGATAATAATTTTTCTTTTTTGGTATTTGTTAGATACCTACAATTTTAAAAGTGAATTCCAATTAACAACATAAGGACTTAAATTATTTCTATAGTTGAAAAGTCTTCTGGGGCAGTGGTGGTACACGCCTTTAATCCCAGCACTTGGGAGGCTGAGGCAGGCGGATTTCTGAGTTCGAGGCCAGCTTGGTCTACAGAGTGAGTTCCAGGACATCCAGGGCTACACAGAGAAACCCTGTCCCGAGAAACTAAAAAAAAAAAAAAAAAAAAAAGTCTTATGTACAGTTAGAATATTTGTAAAATATATTATTAATACCAAATATAATAGGATTATCTCTGGCTTTCCTGGATCTAAAAGAGATGATGTCTTTTATAATGTTCTCAATCAAAAATGCTTATTTTGAATATAATAATTTGGTACTAAGTAAAGAACTAAGCAGTTACAGATTCTTGAACAGTCCTTTTTCAACTTCTTGGTAAATATACATTTTTGAACCTGTTACATGAGTACTTGAGGCAAGATTCTCTTGATTCCCCTTTTTATCCTCAGATCTGAGAGGTATTGTGAAATAATGAAAAAAAATCAGGAAATAATTTCATGAGATTAATAATAGACTAAATTTCATATTCTTAGTGAATGATTGTCACTTAAAGTTGATTAAACTTAGATGCCATTTCTATAAATAAGTGCAGGAATCACTGAACTATAACATTGTTTTTATAAGAAAATTATTTTTTCCCAGAAATATGTATTACCATGCGTGTATCTTTTTTTGTTTGTTTGTTTTGTTTTTTGAGACGAGTCAGGGTTTCTCTGTGTACTGTCCTGGAACTTACTTTGTAGACCAGGCTGGCCTTGAACTCACGGAGTTCTACATGCTTCTGCCTCCTGTGTGCTGGAATTAAAGGCGTGTACCACCATTCCTGGCTGCATGTGTGTATATTAAGGGGCTGTCTTTGGGTTTTTAAACTGCTAAATGATCTTGAAATGCCATTATCATCAAAATAAGACATGGTGTAAAGATAGAACATGAGAATACACTACCCGCACTTCCCACTGTCATTGTCCTGAGATCAGATTATGAAAGACTATCCTGATGTGTTTAGAAGATCTTGAGAACATTAGAAAATGGAACTTAAAAAAAAAAAAACTCAGTAATTTCATATTTGTAATATATTATAGGTGTCCCAAGACTGTGGAAAACTTCTGTGTTCATAGCAGAAACGGTTATTACAATGGGCATACATTCCACCGTATAATTAAGGTAAATTATACATCTCATGTATGTATGTTTTTATATAACAGGAGCTTAAGTCTCATGAATCCTTCTTTAACACATGCTACTTTATTAAAAGAGAAGACAGAAATGGATGGTAGAAGCCAAAATGAGTGAATGGTCATGAATGTAAAGAATGTGTCAAGAAATATATACTGACCTAGTAGCTAAATAAAGAAATAAATCTGGAAAATTGAAGAGGAATAATGACATGCACCTCTGAGAACCTGAGGGAGTGTGAGCTTGGTCCCAGAATTTTACACAGCATTGCACAGTGATTGGTTACTGGTAGGTCAAAATGGCAAAAGGAAAAATCAGATACTAAAGCTCCGATGAAGCTAGAAAAATGGTCCACTAGGAAAGCCAGAGTATTTGAGGATGGAAAGGGACGAGGATGAGAGCAGTTGGATAAGATTTTAAAGTTATAAATCCTGTAACTTTCTGGGGACTGTTAGGGAAAGATAATGCATTATAAGATATTTGCATTTTTGTGTCACTAGTTGAATAAGTAGTGATTCAGCAATGGAAATCTAACATTCAAACTTACTATGTGGTTAATATAGTCATGAAATAATTTAAGGAATTAGGAAGATTTCACTGACTACAAATCTCTCTTGATAGAGAGATCAGTGCACTCATATACCCAGATTACATATTTAAAAAAATAAGTATTGTTTTTATACTTTCTGTTACCAGGGCTTCATGATTCAGACAGGAGATCCAACAGGTACTGGTATGGGGGGAGAAAGCATATGGGGAGGAGAGTTTGAGGATGAATTCCACTCAACATTACGACATGACAGACCATACACACTCAGCATGGCCAATGCTGGATCAAATACAAACGGATCCCAGTTTTTTATAACAGTAGTACCAACGGTGAGTATAATACATTATCTATAAATTAAGGTTAATGGTTTATCATCTGAGAATATGAGTTTTACTGGGTATCTGCATTATTCAGTTCTCATACTATTTTATCTGTCCACATGGAAGATGAAAAGAATTTAGAGATGAAAAGTTAAACTATGTAACAACTGAATTTAGAAAACACTATTTCTGTCTAGTAGGAAATAAGATATTTAGGGTACTTGAGTTTCATCTCCAGTCTGCCACTACTAACTTTTTGCAGGCTAAAAGAAATTATTTTACCTGTAGTGGCCAATTTCCTCATCCTTCGAATGTTTAGTGCTTTTTACTTCTATTAAGACAAAGTCATATACATAAGCAAGCCCAAGCTGGCCTTTAACTTGCAGTTCTCCTACCTCAACATCAGCCTGTCACATGCTGGGGTTGTAGATGTGAGCTTCATCCTTTGATTAGAGAAATTAAGACTGTAATTTACCAATTTTAAAACCAAATCTTCACTTTTTTTTGTCTGTAAGAATGTAAGTCATAATCAGTCATATTCTAGACAAAAACTTTAGTGCTGAGCCGTATCATACCAGCCTGCCATGTGCAGTGTAGAGCTGATGAGACTCAGCTCCTTTTTATACAGTTTTCCAAAAGCAGGAAAAATACGCAGTGTTTACTAAATTATACACCAAACAATAAAGGAAAAGGATTTGTAAGTATCTGCCAGGCTCATAGTATAATGTAACACTCACAGTACTTTCTATGTTGGTGCTCCCAGTTCTCAGTGATGAGAAAGAAACACTTAACTGGATAAAAATCAAGTTAAGTAGTAAAGCCACCGTGCACCTTCTGAATTATGCCAAAGTACAGTCTTCTTGAACCATTCCAGGTTGTCTTGCTTCCCATGAGACATTCCTTTGGAAAACATCGGAGTCTTATTTTCAAACCATTTAAAGTAACTTACTACTGGGTAGATATCTTCCAACTCCCTTTGGCCTACTACAAAAATTAATTAAAATTTCGGTATCATATCCTCACCTAGTGATTTGAGCAACCAGATTGAAATTTAAAAAGGAAAACTCTGCCAATTTCTTTTCCTCCTTGATAATTCCTAAACAGTACTATTTAACTATTGTTGGTGGCACTCATGCTAGGTGTTGTAAGCACTCTGCCTTTTTATGCAAGGAACCTTAACATCTTTCTGTTATGGTGGGCAGTCTACTCCCCAACGGATACTACAGAAGTACCTTTTATCTTTTCTGTATAAACTCAGAACAACTTTAAAGCTGAGTATTCATTGTCAAAGTATTGCACTTTATTATCAATATGTATTAAAATTAAGTGACATTTAAATTCTCATTTGTTCACTCAGTGGATATGATTTCATAAATTAGAGTTTACCAAAATTTTCCTCTTTTTTTCTTCAATATAGCCTTGGCTTGATAATAAGCACACTGTGTTTGGAAGAGTGACTAAAGGAATGGAAGTTGTGCAGAGGATTTCGAATGTTAAAGTCAATCCCAAAACTGATAAGCCTTATGAGGATGTCAGCATCATAAATATCACTGTCAAGTAAACTGGATTTTGTTACATTCACAAGAGGATTTATAATAAAAGACTGTTTCACATTTGGAAGTTTAAAACTTGCTGAATATGTAAATCATGTTTTAAAAGACAAACACTGTATTTTTGTATTTTTACTTAAAGGCCTTTTTTGAAAACACTGCCTTTTTTGGACTATTTGTGATTCTCAGGGGCAACAAATTGAAACACACTAAATTGAGGCAAATAACATTTTATAGGTCAATTCTGTTATTATGACTCAAACTTGGTATTAAATAATGGATTCTTTTTTTTAAAAAATACCTTTTTATGTTCAGTGGTCTTTAAAAAGAAAAAAAATAAAAAGTTCCTTAATATTATAAAATACCCTTTCAAATATAAGTGTCAAATGACTGGTTATTTGCTTTTCCTAATGTAACTAATCTTTCTCCCATCAAGTTACAGCTTAATTAAATCTTAAATATACCATCAAGAACAATAAAGATTAGTATCTGACAGTGGATATGACTAATAGAGAAAGGGTAGCTATAAACTTGCTGCAGTGGTTCGTGCCTGCATGTAAGAGGTAGAGGCAGGTCAGCCTAGACTATATAATGCCAGATAACAAATAAATTGTCACAGTAAATGAATTTAAAGTCTACTGATATTCTTCTTCTCCTCCCTTGCCATAACTGACTGCTAACAACTGGGCAGCCTCCTTCAGAAACGTAGAGAACATCTCAACAGAGCTGCTTTAGGACCCCTGTTCCACCATAACATCATTTCACTTTGTATGGAAATGAAACCTGCAAGACTGAAAAGTCTGTCTAAATGTGCCTTACAAGTGTGCTTCTCCTTTTAAAAATAATTTGAGCTTACTCTATAACTTTGTTACATTTACCTTATTTCTTTTTTTTTATTTTATTAAATATTTTTTTTATTAACATTTCAAGTGCTATCCCGATAGTTCCCTATACCCTTCCCCCGCCCCTGCTCCCCTACCCACCCACTCCCACTACTTGGCCCTGGCCTTCCCCAGTGCTGGGTGATATAAAGTTTGCAAGACCAAGGGGCCTCTCTTCCCAATGATGGCTGATTAGCCCATCTTCTGCTACATATGCAGCTAGAGACATGAGCTCTGAGGGTACTGGTTAGTTCATATTGTTGTTGCACCTACAGGGTTGCAGCCCCCTGCAGCTCCTTGGGTACTTTCTCTAGCTCCTCCATTGGGGGCCCTGTGTTCCATCCAATAGCTGGCTGTGAGTATCCACTTCTGTGTTTGTCAGGCACTGGCATAGCCTCACAAGAGGCAGCTATATCAGGGTCCCTTCAGCAGAATCTTGCTGGTATGTGCAATATAGTGTATGGGTTTGGTGGCTGATGATGGGATGGATCCCCGGATGGGGTAGTCTCTGGATAGTCCATCCTTTCATCTTAGCTCTAAATTTTGTCTCTGT
>NC_034600.1:34731390-34866630 GCF_900095145.1 Mus pahari | reverse complement strand
TTCCAAAGGTGCAGAGTTCAAATCCCAGCAACCACATGGTGGCTCACAACCATCCTTAACAAGATCTGACTCCCTCTTCTGGAATGTCTGAAGACGGCTACAGTGTTCTTACATATAATAAATAAATAAATCTTTAAAAAAAAAAAAAAAAACTAATCTTGCTTTATCTAGTCCTAAAGCCATAATGTAAATTTTTGATTAATACTGCCATCAAATGGTAATAATACCTCACTCCTCAAACATTAAGTATTTCACTTTGAGTGAAGAATCATATGCAATTAATGTATTTTCAGATCATTTTATTTGAAATAGGAACTCATGTATCCCAGTCTAACCTCTAACTCTCTATGTAGCTAGTGATCCCAAGTGATCTATTACAGGCACGCACAGACCATCATGCCCAGTTTATGCAGTACTGCTGATGCCTGAACCCAGAGCCTTGTCCATATTACCAAGTATTCTACCAACATGATCTCATTCTTAGTCTGTTTTCTCCTGGATTTTGTATACAGGTGTACATCAGTCTTCACTGTTACCATTTTGTAAAATGTTCTTTATTTTCCTGTGAAACAAGGTTAATTGACCTTATATATTAACCTTTGAAAAACTCAGGAATTTTCACTCTTGATTATGTCAACAATTCAATTTTACCTTCAGTTTTTTTTTTAACTTTTTAATATATATGTTAGCTATATATAAAATAACATATTTCTAAACCTTTGCATTAGCAAATAAAACCTCTCTCAAACATAATAGGTAAGTCATTCTCCATTCTTATGCATTTGTTTCTTTTAGGCATAGCACAAATAATGAAGCTTTTTACTTTTCCTGTGCTGGGATCAAACCCAGAACTTTAACCTTGCTAGACAAGTGTTTCTACTATGCCCAGTTTTAATGTTTCTAGCTATGCCCAGTTTTAATAATGACTTAAGTTGTTAACTAGAATGATACTAAATACACGATTTATTATGCAATTTTTAGAATGACAGAACTTATAACTTAAACATTTTATTGCTTTCTATACTGATTATATATGTAAGTGCAAATAATGGCTTCTGGTGGCTATAAATCATTTCTGAATTACAGACCAGAGCTATATACACTTGACATACCTGTTTTACATATTTCATACAACAATAATTTGATATAAAATAGAAACTCAGAGATATAAGGCAAATCCTAACATATTATACTTAAAACACCTGTTGATTCTTCGCGTTTGATATTTCCCTGAAGAAACTAATACAGTCTTAACAAATGACTACTCAAAGCATATAACTATTATGCACAGTATTGGGAGCCCACCCAAGAAAAAAGTAACACATAAACACTACAGTATATCTACATCACAGTCAGATTTAAGCACAATTTTAAAATTAGTTATATTTTAAGAATAAGAACTACAAAGTTTAGCAAAATTAGAGAAATAATAAAGTTCTTAATTTACAAGAAAAGCAAGTTCACATCTTAGTGTCAACATATTTTCAGTTACCTACTACAGAAAACAATTCAAAGTCTCACAAATAAATGCAACATCTTTATTTTTCACAGTTACTAAAATCAGTCAAATATTAAATAATTTAATTACAAAGTATTACATAAGCATACAAACTACTTGTAACAGCGTGAACAGTTACTTTCTTCAAAAACAGCAAATTATTATATTTTTATTTACATACTGCCCATAATATTTGATGGGCTTCTTATAGTGCTGTTTCCTAAGTTTAAAAAAAAAAAAATTATTTGAAAAAAAATGAACCAGAACATTGCCACCTAAAAATCAAGTCCTATTGTCAGACATCAATGTCCTTGTAACAATTGCACTAAGATTTAGCTCTCAACTTCGTCCTAAAGAGTATTAATAACAGGAGATCTACCTATTTAAATATAAGAAATCATGCTTCCACAATAAGATTATCTTTTACAAATAAACTGTAAGAACACAAAATTTATCTTTTATTCACAACACTGCCATAATAAATGTAAACTTTTTATAAAAGTTTCTTTTACTTTAGACATGTTCTTTTAACTGAGACCTTGTCCTAAAGAGCCTTGATCCTTTTTGTCAAGTAAATTTACTTAACTTGGAAAACCATCTTAAAGAAATTAGCATTCGCACTGTTTGAAAAACCTTTCCTAAGGTATAGGTAGTTTTCTATTTAGGTCTCAATGTGTTTATATAAAGGTGACTGGTTCTTCATGTGACTTATGACACTTTACCAACAAAAGATGCACATTACTTAGCCTAAGTAAATGTGTTGAACAACTAAAGGACCAATTTAGGGCTTTGACCTGGGAAATAAACTTAAGCCCAGTCCTGGAAATGGTTTTTATGAGTGAAGATTAAGCAACTTTCACAGTTTTATTGTTCTTAGTTTAGTTCTGGTCTAATGATCAGGTCCACTTAGATAACATTTCATTCTTACTGTGCATTACACAAAATGCTTTAGGAGAGAGATATAATAAAATTGTAGAAAAAAAACCTGATTTTCTATATTTTATGGTCCCCAGCACTAGTGATGTTATGCTAAATGTGGAAGTAAAGCAATCCTATTATCCCAAAATAGCTTCAATTCTAGTACACAATGCCAAAAACAATAAAAAGGTGGGGTAAAGAAGCCATACTTCCTTAAGTTCTGTTAGGCACTCCACTGGCTGTTTTTTCCACTAAAATAAAGGACTATGGTCTGTGACCACTTCTCTCCCAATATAAGGTCATATATACAGTGAAAGTTTCTAATGCCTAATGTACCTTTTAAAAGTGTATATCCAAGAAACCTCTATTTAACCAATGTAACAGGGTCATTTAAATTTGCCACAGAATATTTTTTAAAAGCAATGGTACATTTCTTGGTCCAGGATTCATATATACACATACTAAATTAATTATCACATTCGAGATGTAGAATTTCTTAGAATGCATTACATGCAAAGTAACTGTTAACCGTAAGCATGAAACAACTGCTGCATTAAAATCAAGCAACATCCAACACTCCAGCAGCCACAAGTTGCCGGGACAGCCAGTCCAACCCTTCATAGAGTCCCATTCCACTTCGAGCATCACAGCCCTGAATATACCAACTCCTTCCACAGCATAGTTTATGGAGACTGAGAAGTTCAGTGATTTCTTCTACTGAGAGTGCCCCAGCTACATCCTAAAAGACACACAAAGTATGATTTTTATCGATCAAGGAATCATTTTTCTAACTCTTACTAATTATATAGAAAACTACTGATAACACTGTGATATAATCCTAAACAAAACCAGTATTCATTTTCAGATTCTAAGATTAACTGAAAGAATTAAGAAAATGTTTTGGTTAGAATTATTTATATATTATTAATATATAATTATATATAATATATTATATATATTATCTAATTATATAATTATATATAATATATTATATATATTATCTAATTATATAATATATATATTATCTATATATATTAAGGAATAAATAATGAAATCAATCATAGCTATGATAGGGTACGTGGCGGAGCCCCCTCTCAGAAGCAAAGGGAAGGACCAGACAGAGGGGCAACATTCAGAATGTAGATTAATAATTTTTTTTAAATGTTACAAAATAAATTATTAACTTTTTCATTCTTGTCTATGATCAGATCTATTAATCTAGGTTTTCTTCATCCTTTAACTGAATTTAATATATAAGTTAGTTTGATGCTTCCTAAAACTAGCCATGCTACTGTTTCTCTTCCTGTTAATATTATTCCTTCACATATAAACTCAAATACATCTATAAGTGCAATCCTATCATAATTTAAACTCCAATCATATGACCCAATCCCCCCACTATAAACCATTCAAGGGATGGAAACCAAGGCCAAGCATATGTTACGTGGGAGCACTACCACTGAACTCCAGTTCCAGCTTTTCCTATTTTTGAGACAAGGTCTTGATACATAGCTCAGGCTAGCTTTGAGATTGCCATATAGGCCAGGCCAGACTAAACTCTTGATTTACCTAAATCCACTTGTACATCCTTTAAGATACAACCTAATTTAGAATAGGTCTCTCCTTATGTCTCAGAATTCTATTAATATTGATGAAGCTATGTCCTAATTTATCTATATTACAATATAACATGAACACAAGAATGCATTTACTTGATTTGTATGTGAATATACTCTACAATATCCAAGGCAACACTTTCCATAGCAGAAATTTACAAGTATCTATCAAATTGATTCTTTGGTATCTTCTCAAATGACTTATGATATGGAATATGCAAACTACTGAAATAATAAATGTTGATATAAAAATTCATTACCTGTTTGTTAGCAAAAATCAAGAGTAAGGCATCTCGGAGTTCTTTTTCCGTTAACAACTTTGCAAGTTCACTGTGTGCTTCACTAATTCTGTCTCTATGACTACTATCAACAACAAATACAACAGCTACAAAAGTACACAGAAATTTTCAAGTTATTTATTAAGTTTAAGTAAATTAAAAAGTATTATTTGCTTTCATTATTCTTGCTAAATCTTATTTAACCTAAATCTCATTTAAAGGCTAGCTACCTACTTAATGTCAGGACTTAACACAATAATTAAGGAAGAGTTTAGATAGCTTCACAGGTTCTCCTCTGACAGGTTTTATAAAACTGAATCTATCAAAAAAAAAAAAAAAAACCAACAACAACAAAAAAAACTCTCCCTCAGAACCCGCCCCCTGAAAATCTAAGATCTCCCTTAAGGCTGCCTGTTCTTTACAATAGCAGAAATGAGAACTATTTAGGGAGAGGCAAACTGCTAGGAGGAAGGAGGAATGTTAATAATGCATACATATGAAAAATGCCATAATGAAACTCATCACTGTGTATGCTAACTTAAAAAGTTAAAAACAATAACACCACTGCTGAGTCTGGTAGCCCACACCTTTATTCCCAGCACTCAAGAGGCAGAGACAGGTGGGTCTTTATGACTTGATGCTAACCTAGGCTACATAGCAAGCTCAAGGTCAGGTAGGACTACATACTGAGATTCTGTCTCAAAAACTTGAAAAAAAAAGTAGTGTAGAAAACTATAATCTTAAAAAATAGAAATACTGGGCTGGAAAGATGGCTCAGTGGTTAAAAGTACTGACTGCTCTTCCAGAGGTCCTGAGTTCAAATCCCAGCAACCACACAGTGGCTCACCATCATCCGTAATGAGACCTGACGCCCTCTTCTGGGGTGTCTGAAGACAGCTACAGTGTACTTACATATAATAAATAAATCTTTAAAAAAAAAAAGAAATAAAAATATCACCATTATTTTAAATAGGTGTATGTAATACATCATTGGAGGGGGCACAAAAGTGTAGAATGGAGCCAGGTGTGAATAAAGGCTAGATGGAATACTGGGATATGTGCTGCTTGGTGCCTAGCCAAAACAAAGCCTCAACAGGTTCCTCTGGGAGTGCATTAATTATAAATTATAGTAGGTTAAATGTTGACCTCAGAGTACACATGTGCTCCACAAATTCAACTTCATTTTACCTTACTGTCACTAGTCATACCTATAGGAATACTGATAATAGACTTCAACATTAATGTCAGCCAAGAGAAGATAAATATGTTTTTTATTCTATAATAATGGCCTATCATGAGAGTAAACTAAAAGTACATATTGCAGTTCTGTTATTTTTTCAATTAAAATGAAATACATTTATATCATATTTTCCTCCCTTTCAAATTCCACCATTATTAATTTAAATAACAATTTTGCTAATTAAATCAGAGCACTTATATACTCATTTTAAGAATATTTTTTAAGTTTAATAAAGAATATCAATCTTGACTCTTACCTTGTGTGTTGAGGTAATAATGTTTCCACAATGGTCTTAATTTGTGTTTTCCACCCACATCCCAAATGGTGAATTTTAGATTTTTGTATTCCACAGTTTCCACATTAAAACCTGTTATTTTGTCAAAACATTATTTTATATTGTATTTAAGTTTAACAATGAATGACACACTAGTCATAAGAAAATCTCTATTCATAGTTTTGAGTTAGCAGTTGTCTTCTTATAGCAATAACTACTGAAGCCAAATAAATTCTACTGCTAGTCTCTGGGGATGTCTGCCTTTAATAGCTGCTATCTGTCTACAGTTTCACCAGTCCTTTCATACACCTGCCAGCTCTGTACTGCTGCCCTCCTCATTCCTAACACTGTCAGATCCTCTAAGCTTCCATTCCCTCTGACGGTCTCATCAACGTTCAGTCCTTTTTGCTATGTCACCATGCACCTTTCAGTTCCACAACCACAACCATCATTTCATATTCCCCCTCTGAAACAATGATGTCTTGGTGCCAGAAAGGAATCACCTGAATAGCAATATCTTGATCAGAGAACCCAGCTAGCTATAAGCCAGTTGCCTATCAATATTCAAACTTACCAATTGTTGGAATAGGCTGCATGAATTCATCTTGTTTTAACTTGAACAAAATGGTAGTTTTTCCAGCACCATCTAATCCTAATGTGACTACTCGAATTTCCATTTTGGGTCCAATATGAACTCTGTTGTCCTGTGGTTTTGAAAAATTGGAAGTCAGAATATAACAATATTTATGCTTTTTCTTTTTCTTTTTGTTTTCAACCCATGTGTAAACCCAGGCTGGTCTCAAACTTTCCATACAGCCCACACTTGCCTCAAACTCATGACGTTAGGTACTAAGATTAGAGTCACAGGCCACCATGCTAGAATTTCCTTTTTAGTTATAAAGTACCTTTATTATTTTCATGCCTCATATTCTTTCTTCAGCTCACTGTAAAAAATTATAACTGTATTATATAAATTGAAATACATATACCCACTTTTGTTTGTTTTTTTGTTTTGTTTTGTTTTGTTTTTGTTGAGACAGGATTTCTCTGTGTAGCCCTGGCTGTCCTCAAACTCAGAAATCTGCCTGCCTCTGCCTCCCAAGTGCTGGAATTAAAGGCGTGTGCCACCACTGCCCAGCCATATACCCACTTTTATTTGTTCAAATCAACAACTTAATCTTCTCTTAATAACATTTTTTTATACTGTACTAATAAATTACAATAGGGTGAACAGTTGTCTATAAGAAATTGCTATGTCCCTCGAACACATGGTCACAGGGGAAAAGTTCCTGAACAGAACACCAATGGCTTATGCTCTAAGATCAACAATAGACAAATGCAAAATTTAAATTTAAAAATAAAATTGCAAAGTTTCTGTAAGGCAAAGGAACTGTCAATAGGACAAAATGGCAACCAACAGAATGGGAAAAGATCTTTACCAATCCTATATCTGATAGAGGGCTAATATCCAAAATATGCAAAGAACTCAAGAAGTTAGACTCTAGAGAACCAAATAACCCTATTAAAAAGTGGGGTACAAAGCTAAACAAAGAATTCTCAAAGAAACTGAGGAATATAGAATGGCTGAGAAGCACCTAAAAAAATGTTCAACATCCTTAGTCATCAGGGAAATGCTAATCAAAACAACCCTGAGATTCCACTTCACACCAGTCAGAAAGCTAAGATCAAAAACTCAGGTGACAGCAGATACTGGTGAGGATATGGAGAAAGAAGAACATTCCTCCATTGTTGGTGGGATTGCAAGCTGGTACAACCACTCTGGAAATCAGTCTGGAGTTTCCTTAGAAAATTGGACATAGTACTACCTGAGGATTCAGCTATACCGCTTCTAGGCATATAACCAAGAGATTCTCAACATATAACAAGGACACATGCTCCACTATGTTCATGGCAGCCTTATTTATAATAGCCAGAAGCTGAAAACAACCCATATGTCCCTCAACAGAGGAATGGATACAGAAAATGTACATTTACACAATGGAGTACTACTCAGCTATTAAAAACAATGAATTCATGAAATTCTTATGCAAATGGATAGAACTAGAAAATACTTCCTGAGTGAGGTAATCCAATCACAAAAGAACACACATGGTATACATTCACTGATAAGTGGATATTAGCCCAAACGCTTCGAATACCCAAGAGACAATTCACAGACCACATGAAGCTCAAGAAGAAGGAAGACCAAAGTGTGGGTGCTTCAGTCCTTCTTAGAAAAGGGAACAAAATACTCACATGGGAGCAAATATGGAGACAAAGTATAGAGCAGAGACTGAAGGAAAGGCCATCTACAGACTGCCCCACCTGGGGATCCATCCCATATATAGTCACCAAATTCAGACACTATTGCCGATGCCAAGAAATGCTTGTTGAAAGGAGCCTCATAAAGCTGTCTCCTGAAAAGCCCTGCCAGAGCCTTACAAATGCAGAGGAGGATGTTTGCAACTAACCATTGGACTGAATGGGATCCCCAATAGAGGAGTTAGAGAAAGGACTGAAGGAGTTGAAGGGGTTTGCAACCCCATAGGAAGATCATATCAACCAACCAGACCCCTCCCCCCTCAAGAGCTCCCAGGGACTAAACCACCAACCAAGGAGTACACATGGCTCCAGCTGTATATGTAGCAGAGGATGGCCTTGTCATCATGCATCAGTGGGAGGAGATAGGTCCTTGGTCCTATGAAGGTCCAATAGATACCACAGTGTAAGGGAATTGAGGGTGGGGAGGCAGGAGCGGATGAGTGGGTGGAGAACACCCTCACAGAAGCAGGGGGAGGGGGAATGGGATAGGGAGTGTGGGGAAATCAGGAAAGGGGATAACATTTGAAATGTTAATAAAGAAAATATCCAATACTATATATACATAGAAAGGGGAGAGAGAAAGAAAAGAAACTGCTGTATCAGCAATGGACCTGCTGCTATGTAAGCATGAAAACCTGAGTTCAGATCCCCAGCATGTACAAAAGCTTTATGTGGTAATACACGGTTGTAAACCCAGTATTATCCTTCTGAGGGAACCAGGAAGCGAAGACAAATGGAACCCTAGAGATCCATGTTGACTGACAGATCTTGTCGCAAAACAATTGTATGGCACTTGACACTGACCTCCAGGTACATGCACACACGTGTATATGTACGAACATGGACATATAAATATCACACAAATTAAAATCTCAAGAAAGGATAAATCAATTAAGAATAAATGTTGCTGTTAAATTTCCAGAAAAATGTAATACAATGCTGATATATACTTTTCCAGATACATGCCATATTGAATAAGAATAAAAGAAACATATTTTTCATGTACTTTTTGTTATTTCTCTACTGGTAGGAACCAAACTCAGGGCATAAACCTGTAACAAAAGACTCACAAACAATATATCCCAACCATCCAAATACACTTTTGAAAAACAATATTTTATAGAGATAATACTCCTATTATTTTCACATGCTATATATTATGGCAAGTTTTTTTCATTTTAATATATGCTGACCAAACTACTGATAGTTTAATTATAATTTCTGAATAATTTAACCAGTCTGTTAATTTTAAATAATTTCTGACTTTTTCATGTTTACAAAGAATTCTAAAGTGAAATATATATATATATATATATATATATATATATATATATATATATATATTTCACTTTAGAATATATATATATATATATATATATTCCTAGCTATAAGGCCTGAATTTCCTTTGAATAATAAAATGAAGATTAAAAAGTAAACATTTACCAGATTATGTTTTAAATTTATGTAAAAATCTGTACAATCCTTCTTAACACATATGTGCTATATGTTGTTAGAAATTGTTATTTTGCTTCCTTTTTTAGTAGTATTTTCTTTACTTTTATGATTAAAAATTTTCCTGACTTTTAATCCCCCTTTTAGAATATTACTTTCTTTTTAAATGTTAATATTTTTTAGAAACATATGAGATGTTCCTTTAATTCTACTTAAGCTATAATGTTCCATAAGCATCACCTTCATCTATATATGGGTTCTGAAATGTAGTATATACTATATCTCAGAAGCAAAATAATGTAAAGACTAAAATCCAATGAGAACCCTAGATATTAGCTAAGAAGCCATAGGGCCTGGGCCAGTCAGTATAAAACCAAGAAAACTGCGGCTGGAACTAGTGAAAAGCTTTCTTACAATGGACAAGACCAACTATGATCCCTAGTATTGCAAACAGAGATAAGTTGAGGCATTCTTAGTGCCCATCATTGTTCTTTGCCTTACCAAATATAACAAGATATAAGCTAGAAAATAAAATTCTAGTAAACTGAATTCAACAACCAATAAATTAAATGTGATGTGTAAAGAGAAAGTCATCAGTCTTAAGAAAAAAATATAATTCTTGACATACTATAACATGAACTTTTAGAATATTACATTAATCTTGAAAACAGCAGGCCACAAAAAGATAGATGCTATTCAAATTCACAGAATAAATAGGAGAATGGTGGCTAGCAGGGATCAAACAGAAGATCTTTAAAGTATGTGTTTCAGGTTTGTAAGATAAAAAGTTTCTGCACCTCTGTTTACAACAGTACTTAACAGCATGAAACCATCATTTTAAAAGGGGTAAGGTTAAGGCTGGGGCAGTGGCTCAGTGTAACTGTGAGGAACTTGTCCTCAGCACCCACATCAAATTCAGGGTATGGCTGTGTGTACACCTGTAATCCTAGTGCTGTGGAGGACAGAGAGAGATGACTGTGGCTTACTGTCATGCAGTCTAGCTTCCAGTTCAGTGAGAGACCCTATCTAAAGGGATCAAACCAAAGAATCATTTAAAAAAAAAAAGTACGCAACATCCTCCTCTGGAATCTGCACACACTCACACCCCAAACATGAACACATAAATAGATAAGATGGTAAAGCTGTATATTACATGTTTTGGATGTATTAGATTATGGTAATTTTTTATAAAAAATAACTTTTATCTAAAAATTAAAGTCAAATCAATTGATATGAAGTGATCTTTAAGATGTACACTTTAGTAAAAGGCATTCCACCTTTAAAAGTGGAGAAAGTATATAAAACAAACATTTGTCTAGTTTTTTAAAGATGATTAATTAAGAAAAGTGTTTTTATAGTAAGCAGAGACAGAGTGTCCCTGAATGACTTCTGCATTGCAGGTTCGACTTTCAACTACGTAAACATTTTGCATAATTAGGTGACAAAATTATTTTTTAACTGTTCCTAAAAACAGGAAACAAAATAGAGTTCTTAAGTGTTTTTAAATCACTGGAACACATTATAAAAAGATAACACTTTAACCGCATATGAACCTTCTTTGGAGTCTCTCTCTCTCTCTCAAAACAAAAACAACTAAAAATTTGATTAGGAAACAGGCATGGTGGTGCACACACATAATACCAGCAATTGGGAGTTAGAGAAAGAAGGTTCAGGCTACACAGAAAATTCAAGGTTAAGTGATATTGTCTCAATATTCTTTTACTTTGGAAAAAAAATTGAGAAATTTGAATTATTAGCTGAATACCTGATAGTACCAATAATGTATTAGAAATGTAAAACTAATATGCTTTGGGTACAATTCCAATAAAACCAGGAAATAAGAACAGAGAGACTTAGTCTGATTTGTTTCTATTCCCCACTGATTACAGTTTTTCTTGAAATCCTACAACTCAAGAATTTCCTAGTGTTCTCTTTAAGTTGATTTACATTTCTGGCTACTCACAATTTGCAGAAAGCATGGGTAAAAACAAAGGGCAGTGCATCACCTTTGTAAAAGTGACTGGGATACTGGCATCCAACTGAATATGATCTGCAACCTCTGTAAACTGCTGCTGCTGTTTCTGTAGTGTTTCTAGTAATCTCGTGATTTCTTGTTTTGCCAAGACAACTCTGCAATCATCCTAGAAAAGGAGATGATATTTCTCATAGTTTTTCTTTTAAAAATTGGGGATTTTTATCAACTTTCAACAAAAGACCTTTTTTTTTTTCTTTTGTTTTTTTTTATTATTACTTTATTTACATTTCAAACACTATCCCAAAAGTTCCCTATACCACCCCCCGCCCCTGCTCCCCTACCCACCCACTCCCACTTCTTGGCCCTGGCCTTCTCCTGTGCTGGGTCATATAAAGTTTGCAAGACCAAGGGGCCTCTCTTCCCAATGATGGCTGATTAGGCCATCTTCTGCTACATATGCAGCTAGAGACATGAGCTCTGAGGGTACAGGTTAGTTCATATTGTTGTTGCACCTACAGGGTTGCATCCCCCTTCAGCTCCTTGGGTACTTTCTCTAGCTCCTCCCTTGGGGGCCCTGTGTTCCATCCAATAGCTGACTGTGAGCATCCACTTCTGTGTTTGCCTGGCACTGGCATAGCCTCACAAGAGGCCGCTATATCAGGGTCCCTTCAGCAGAATCTTGCTGGCATGTGCANTAGTATCTGGGTTTGGTGGCTGATGATGGGATGGATCCCCGGATGGGGTAGTCTCTGGATAGTCCATCCTTTCATCTTAGCTCTAAATTTTGTCTCTGTATCTATATCCTTTCATGGATATTTTGTTCCTTATTCTAAGGAGGAATGAAGTATCCACACGATGGTCTTCCTTCTTGGTTTTCAACAAAAGACCTTTTAACATTACAGTATTAAAACTAAAGTTTAGGAGCTTAGCAGTTGGTAAAAAGCTTGCCTCACAAGCATGAGAACTCAAATTCAATTCCCAGAACCTATGTAAAAAGCCAGGTAACATGGTACTTGCTTGTAGTGCTAGGAAGGTGTAAGGTACATTACTGTCATGTGTTGTTTGAGCTCACTGAGTGTCTGGCTCAGGAACTGGGTTGCTTCCCCACTTTAGAGCCAAGTCTATTTATATTAAGTGTCTTCCAAGACCCCTTGTCTGGGAATGGGATGGTACCTTAACTCTGTGACAAGTAAGAATGGGAAGAGCAAGAGATCAAGAATGAAAACATCGTATCTGTTAGGATCCTATTGCTATGATAAAACACCATAACCAAAAGCAACCTGGAGAGGAAGGGTTTATTTCTGCTTATAGTTTCACATCACAGTCCAGCACTGATGCAGAGGCTACCGAGGAGTACTGCTTACTGGTTTGCTCCCCATGACTTGTTCAGTCTGTTTTGTTACAGAACCCAGGGATGGCATTACCTACAGTGAGCTGGACCCACCCACATCAATCATCAATCAAAAAAAGTGTACCACAGGGTTGCCCAGAGGCCGATCCATTACTGGGCATTTCCTCAACTGCTATCCCCTCTTACAAAATCACTTTAGTCTCTGTAAAGTTGACATAAAACTAGCCAGCACACATCATGTTCTTAGGAACAGCTAAAAGACAAATCATTCTGAACATGTTACTATTGTTTACCCTGTGGTATAAAAGTGTCTAGAGTGAGAGAAGTATGAAGTTCAACCATAGGAACCTCATCCATGAATAGAAAACTCAATTGGAAACTCGAGCTGCCTGCCTTAACTTATACAGTTTATTTCTGCTGAATATTGTGAACACATAATTTGCTGATGTTATCTCTACCTCTGGCTATTTGTTCTTTTACTTGGAACCCTCACCCAAGGAGACACTTTGCTTTGACCAGAGGTCTATCAACAACTGCAGCTAGCTGCCTTCCTGGGGCTTCCCCAGTTTCTACTGAGTGTAAGTCCCAGGTTAGACTGTTACATTTTCACCATTACTTGATTTATCTGAAAGCATCATCTGCTCTGCTAAAGATTCTAGCTGGCTACCTTAAACGGGATTCCCCAGTCAGTGTCTGCTGGATGTTTTGAGCACCCAGATTAATATTTTTCTTGTTGTTTATCTGACTGTCTATCTATCCATCAATCATCCTCCTACCTATCAATCATCTATCACTATTTATTCTTTTAGTTTGGCTTGATATACACTTAGTAAACTCACTCATTCAAAACGGAAGAAAGGGCTGTTATAAATCATTCTTCAGACCACATACACACTATCACTATTTATTCTTTTAGTTTGGCTTGATATACACTTAGTAAACTCACTCATTCAAAACGGAAGAAAGGGCTGTTATAAATCATTCTTCAGACCACATACACACTATCACTATTTATTCTTTTAGTTTGGCTTGATATACACTTAGTAAACTCACTCATTCAAAACGGAAGAAAGGGCTGTTATAAATCATTCTTCAGACCACATACAACAGGAGTGAAAAATAGGAGTATCCCTAAGACTCAAGAAGCCAACCGGGCATGGTAGCGCACTCGGGAGGCAGAGGCAGGCGGATTTCTGAGTTCGAGGCCAGCCTGGTCTAAAGAGTGAGTTCCAGGACAGCCAGGGCTACACAGAGAAACCCTGTCTCGAAAAACCAAAAAAAAAAAAAAAAAAAAGACTCAGGAAGCCCATATGAAAAAGGAGGTACACAGCACTCTTCAGGATGATACCTGAGACTGTCCTGTGGTCTATATATGTACATCTGGACATACATATATACTTTCACAATACAGATGTAGATGCACACATATACATACATACATACATACATTCTTTTATTATTATTTTGAGACAGGATCTCATTGTATAGTCCTGGCTGATCTTAAATTTGTAGATCAGGCCAGCCTAAAACTCACAGAGATCAACCTACCTATGCTTCCCTAGTGCTAGGATAAAGGCATGTGCTACCACACCTAGCTATGTACACTTTTTTAATTTTCAATTTTTTATTTGCATACATTTATTAATAACTTCACAGAATATTTACCATCAACATGAACAAGAATGAAATGACAAATATTTGAAGAAGTAGGAGAAATGGGGAAAAAAGGGGTTTTGGTTTTTTGTTTTTAATGTATGAATGTTTTGCCTGCGTTTTTGTCTCTGCATCACATATGTGCAGTGCCCATGGAAATGCAATAAATCTATAAGAAAGAGCCCATGAAGCTACAACTGAGCTTTTCAAAAACTTGGTCTCCTTATTCATGAACTGATAGTCACAGGAACCCAAGTCAAGAGCAACGAACAGCAAGTTGCCTGGCTTCTGGTTTCTGTTTCTTGCACCCTATTAAAAAATGCCTAACATGAATCTAGAGGACACATCTAGAATCTAGAATATAGATACTTGCACAATTCTAGCCCCAATATCAAAAGTAGAATTTACAAAAGTAACACTAGAATTGAAGGACACCGTAATAAATGGCACGTATATTGTGATAAAAACCTTGGTCATAAGCTGGACACAAAGGAAAAGGAATCTCAAGGAGGAATTGCTTCCATTGGTTTGGCCTGTGGGCATGTCTGTGGGGCACATTCTTGATTGTTAATTGACGTTAGAAGGCCCAGTCCATAGTGGGTAGGCCTGGGCTATATAAGGAATGTAGCTGAGCAAGCCAAGGGAAACCACCCTATTACGTAGCATTTCCCCAATTCCTGTCTCTACCTTCTTTCCTTAGCTTCCCTCAATGATGGACTGCTCCAGTAAGACAAATAAACCCCTTTCCAGCACCAATATGGTTTCTGCCAGCATTTTATCATAGCAATAGAGAACAAGCTAGAACCACATCAATCTCGAAAAGTCAATATGACAAGGGCTCAACAAGAAACAGGGCTAATAATGAGCTTGTAGGCCGGCAATACTCTGTATAATGAGACTTGTAAGAAAAATTGGTTAAAGTTCTAAAATGTAATCTGAAATCAGCATAATTATTAGCAACACAGAAGTAAAGACGAGATATAGATTACAGTTTTTCAAGAATTCCTAGAGCAATAATTATCCCTAAATCACTCACATGTTACATTTTTGTTAGTACAACCCTGAATCTCATTTATTAAAAAAAGTAAATCATCTGTAAACTAGGTAATGTATTAAAGATCCCAAGAGTAAACAACTAAGTTAGACTTTGAAGGAAGCCTCCCACGGAAAGAAAGAACACACTGTACACTGAGAAGCAGAACATGTGCAAATGGCCATGGCATGATTGAAGAATGACATTACAGAGTCCTAGAATCAAGACCTTTGGGACAGGAAAAGCATATGGACAGGAGGATACTAATGGGGTGGTGGAACAATGTGAAGTTAGAGACCATGTCCTAAGACCAACGCTAACACACTCGGCAGAACCCAGTCACTAAGTTAATAAACGAGAAGAGCACATCTCTGATAACTGTGTACTTGACATTAAAGGCACAGCCTAACCACATGGACATTACCGACCTGCTGCAAAGTCTTTTCACAATGGAGACAGGCTGTTGAAACCTGGGACAAGAGAATAGTCATATCCTCTTGTTGCTGCCTAAGCCAAATCAGTTTTTCTCGAACATGGGCATCAACAACACTTAGAGCCATTTCTTCTTGACGACAAAGAGTTTCGTGTAAATCAGAAAAATAAGCTCTAACACATGATCGGGCATTCTCTGCAGTACCTGGGACCTATGAAGACACAAGTCAATTTTTTTTTTAAACTTTACTGCTTTCCAACTTACTGTCCCTGAGCCTGATCCTCCAAACCCCCAAACCTTAACTCTTCTGCCCCTTCACTTCTAGCTTCCCTCTTTCTTTCTTCCTTTTTTTTTTTTTTAAAGATTTATTTATTTATTTTATGTATATGAGTACAATTATAGCTGTCTTCAGAAACACCAGAAGAGGGCATCAGATCCCAAGAGTAAACAACTAAGTTAGACTTTGAAGGAAGCCTTCATTACAGATGGTTGTAAGCCACCCTGTGATTGCTGGGAATTGAATTCAGAACCTCTGGAAGAGCAGTCAGTGCTCTTAACCGCAGAACCATCTCTCCAGTCCCCACAAGTAAATTTTAAATACTTTATATGTAAGATATTAAAATTTAAATACCATCTACACCCATATAGACTTTAATCTCTCATTAGACCTTTCTGTTTAACTATGACTTCGAATATTTAACTGTTTATAAATCGTATCTAAAGCAAAATGGAATCTAATCTCAAGTTTTCCCCATCTCCAAACCTAATAACCTCTATCTCAGGAAATAGTAACTTCATCCAAGTCATTCAAGTTAGACAGAGACAGAGACAGAGACAGAGACAGAGAGACAGAGAGAGAGAGAGAGAGAGAACAATTTATCCTTAAAATCTCTTTCATATTCCATAACTAGTCTTAGCAAATTCTGGTGACTATAAACCATTTCCAGAATCTAGCCATACGGCCACCACCTCCAGCAAATTGGTCCTCACAACAATTTCTCATCTAATGACTCAATTTCTCATTTCTCTTAACTTCCTGACCAAATTACCCACCAAGCAATACTGACAACTAATGCTTTTCTTTAAAATCTCAAATCCCTCTTCTTTGTTACTGCTACTTCAGGACTGCAGGACATAAGCATCTCTAAACTAGATGATTTCAACTGTGTCTTAATAGGTCTTCCTGTATCCGTGCTACTTCCTTCCAATTCACTTTCTATATTTAACAGCAACAGTTTTTAATGTAAAGCTTGCTCCTCTGTCAATATTTTCAGAGCTCACAATTACTCTGAAGCTGAAGTGCTCAAGTCTCCAGCATGACTAATAGGTTCTGCAGTGACTTACTTGGTCTTTAACTCTTCAATTTTTCTTCTTGTCAAATCCAGCTCAAAGCTCCAAACACTCCCAACCCACTCTTCTCTTTGACGGAATTCCTTCAAATCTGAGTTTAAACATCCATAAACTACATCATAAGTTATACCTCTTATATACTACCAAGTATTCTATATTTCCCTACCCACAACACAAAATAATTATCAAGCTTAAAACTTTCTAAGATAGATTGTGGACACCATTATGTGTGCAATGTCCAGTATAGTACTAGCACGTTGTAACTGTGCAATACTTACTAGAAGATGCAAAGATGAGAATGAGAAAGGTTAAGAAGATAAAGAGGGAAGAAAAGAATCCATACATGTTCTGTGTGAGCCATTCCAATTCCATCTTCTACTATTTGTTCTCCTCCTTCAATGTGCTGAACAATCCCAACTAATTTTCTGGAATAATCTGAGATTTCCTCAGTGAAGGTCCTTATGCAGTGAGCCATGTCTAAAATTGATGCTCGAATCTGGTTAGCTTCTGGTTCCAGTACTGAATGCTATAAATACAATGCAATTATAGGAAAGAATACATATTGGTATATAATGGTTTACAATGACGACTTAAAATCCTTTCAATATAAATGAACATCAATCACAGTAGCTTCATAACACATTTCAAACAAGTACAATGTAAGAAGACAAAAAAATACTAATTTATTTTCATTCCTTTTTAAGAGATCTATACTACAAAGAAATCAGAAGTTGGAAGTTCATGTATTGCTATACAAGAAACCAAGAGATTGTCCAAATTATATCATAAGAGGTATATTGTCAAAGCAGTACAGTGTTTATAAACACATGCACACAAATATTAGACTTTTTGTCCCCTGCTGGAAATAATCATGAAGCCTCTCTGACGTTATACCTGGGACGTTATTCAGAAATTAAAATCTTCAACTTTTTCCATGCTACTGAGACCAACTCATTAATCACTTAACTTTCTTCAAGAGCTAAAGTTTATTTATGTCTTTGAATAAATAATCAGGTCAACAAAAACAAAGAAAGGCTGGTAAAATAACTAGTCATCCAACTGAATTAAGTTCGTACCTTGTGACCTTGGTGTTTTCCATATTCTTTGCAAACACAGCACATGAGTGGACTAGTTTGACAACCTTCTTCCAAGCAAACAAACTCAATGGCATGCACCTGATGCTGACAGCACATGGTTTTCTCATGAGGTTTATCAGCTAGAGGCACACGCCTATGCTTTGCTAATGTCTTTGTAGAATGAGTAACTTGAGAACACTCTGAGCACAAGTGAGTTGCACACACAGTGCAATATACAGATGCAACGTGAGCTTCATCTTCATCACAGCGAATGATGCTCTAATAAATAAAAAAATAATGCCTTAAAATTGAATCCACTCATTAAAACATGGCAAATTTTAACTACAAAAACTCCACAATCTTTTCTACTTAACTTACCAGGCTTATATATGCTATTTTAAAAGGAAGTAGGTTAAATCAATCACTCTATATAGAAGCAAAGAACTAAGGAATTGAACGAAGAAAACCAAAGTAAGCAAAGCAAAATGGTCTTCAAAATATGTGGCTTCTAGAGCCAAATGGAGTTCTGGAAACTTTAAACCATGATGCAACAATGCATTACTAACTAATAGAGAAGGCAGGCACAGAAAATAAACAGCTACAGCTTAATCAACAAATCAGTGGGATACAGCTTAGCTAGTTGGCCACCTGAGTCCTTTAACCAACTAAAGTTCAACTTCTTCAGCAAACTATGTTTAAACCCTTTATTGGTTTGGTCTGTTGGACCCAAAACATGCATTCAGTATCTATGGCCTCACACAAATTTTATTTAATAATGAAAATATGCTGGTAAGTATAAAGGCGATGTGCTACCTATCCATCTAAAAACTTTTTATTTTTTCAGCAAAGTAAGAAGATATTTCTGAGACTAATTATTAGCATGGGATATGATTTGGAGGCAAAAATAAATTTATTCTCATGAATACCCTTTTTACCACCAGTGCTAAGTTGAACCAGAATCTTATGAATGCCAGACAAACAGGCTGCCATTGAACTACATAGAAAAACATCTCATAGATTCACAGACAGTACAAAGATCTCTTCCATCTAACTTTCAGAAGTAGAAGCACAGAAACATTATTCTTTAAGACAGACCTAATTAAATTCCATTGCTTTAGTTACTTGCCATGAGTATGCATAAAAAGAAAAGCAGCACTTGCTGTATAAATAACCTGATACTAAGGTATGGAATTAATTTTGAAAATATAAGATACCCTGACTTAAGATGTGAAATTCTGATCTCAATAGATTTTAAGATATTATATATTTTTTCCAAACATATACAAGTACATTCTAATAGCTGCACAGTTGAATGGATTACAATCACGACTAAAAACAACAAATTTAGAAAAGAAGTAATAAGCTCTTTAAATCAGCTGCTAATTATTATTTTCAATTTTCTTTAGGTATCAAAAAGCATTTTGTTTGTCTGTGATCCTGGTGCTCAAACCCAGGGCTTCTTCCATAGTAACCAAGTACTCTGCACTGAATCATACCAAAGTCTTTATAAATGACATTGGAAGTGTGTAAAAATAACTTTTTAGATCATATGGAATGCTTTGAAAACTTCTGTATATTAGAAAGCTGTAGTTGGCAAAGGAAATATTTTGTGTATTTTTCCAGAAATAATTAGATAGTACACAAATGATATCATTTATTGTAAAATTAAGTTTTAAAAAGACCCAAAGACTGAAACAACTTATTTTGCAATAATAATGTATATTTGTACCATAAAATTCTCCTATCTTCTGTTTTCTAGACTTTACAAATAATTTATGAGATCGACAGTACATTATATTCTAATGTTTTAAAATAAAGGCAGAAGGTACAATATATGAAAGACCTGCAAAGCTTTTTTTTTTTCGAGACAGGGTTTCTCTGTATAGCTCTGGCTGTCCTGGAACTCACTCTGTAGACCAGGCTGGCCTCGATCTCAGAAATCCTCCTGCCTCGGCCTCCCAAGTGCTGGGATTAAAGGCATGTGCCACCACTGCCCAGCCCTGCAAAGCTTTAATAGATGAGTGATACTTCAATTCAAAAATCATTTTTCTAGCTCATTTTAAATAGAAAGAAACCACCAAAGGGAAGTTGCAATCAGTCTGTTGGAGTTTTTTCTTCTTAAATCAAATATGCAGTTTTTAACGTCCAAAACTAACACTATTAACAGCTATTTACTGCATATATTCTTTTAAAAAAATTATTTATTATTATACACAAGTACACTGCAGCTGTCTTCAGACACACTAGAAGAGGGCATCGGATTTCATTACAGGTGGTTGTGAGCCACCATGTAGTTGCTGGGATTTGAACTCAGGACCTTCAGAAGAGCAGTCAGTGCTCTTAACCGCTGAGTCATCTCGCCAGCCCGCAAATATTCTTCTATACAGAAATCTTTCATTTGTTAAATAAGCTGTGCAGGCAATTCTTAAAATGCTAACAATGTGTTGTCACTTGTTAATAGATTGTCTTGACAATACTTACCAGATACCTGCTTGTCAGGATAACATACATCAAGCATACCATTTAACTTTTTTCTTATTGTTTTAAAAATATTTAATAGTAGCAACTTCCTCAGACTTCACTGTTACATTTAAACTAGTTCTCCTCTAACCTAAATGTCTCTCATAAAGTCTGTCTATGTTTTCTTGTACTATGCTGCTGAGGTTCAGTTTTAAATTTTCTGTATTAATATAAGCATTTCTCTTACTCTCTTATAATGCTCTACCTTAAAGGTTTTTCCTTACACATAACTAAATTGTCATAAGGGAAAGCTTCTCATAAAGCAGATTAGGCAAAGAACATCAACAAATTTAATTTGTTTTATTTTTGAGAACAGTGGCCACTTTAGAATTGAAATGTAATAAAAAAAAACTTGTGTTTCTAAAACCTCACAGATACAGAAAATAAGGTACAAATATTGGAAAATATTTTAGAAGAAAAAAAAATCTTGTAATAAATATTTCAACAAGTCCTATCAGTACCTCTCCAGATATCCCAATGGCTTCTTCTGCAGCTCCATACTGACCAATATGACCATTTTGCAAACGTTCTAAAAGCTCCAGTAAAGCAAAGTTTTTTTTCAAACCCCATACACCTGAGTCTCCTAGAACAAATATGAAAACAAAAGTAAATGTAAGAAAAATGGAAATTTAGTCAATTTACCTCATACCTAGAGATTAATTTCTAACACACATAGTTCAGTCATTAATGTCTAAAAGGTACCAGGAAAAAGGCTTGTTAATGTTACTAAAAAACTCATCACTACAAGTAGACACATCCTTACAAGCTTATTATTTCACTTTTGCTATATAAATGAAAACAAGTATTTCAATATTTTTCAAATATTACTTTACAGCTACCTACAGTAAGAAATACATTTTATATCACAATCCAGGTGCACACATATACATGCATGCCCATGTGCGCACGCGCACACACACACACACACACACACATACCCCAGAAAAATAAAGGTCCACCAACTAGGGGCTAGGGAAATGGCTTAGTCAGAGTTCAGATCCCTCAAATCCACATAAATGGGTGGGTATGATGGCTCACTTGTTATTCTGGTATTAAAGGGTAAAGACAGGGGATCTCTGGAGCAATAGTAATGTCACCTGCATACAGGCCAATAAAACACAGAGTCACACATATGAACACATATACAAGAATGAATACCACATATGCATTAATAGATTTTTTTTTTAAACTTGACAAACGAATACATGTATAGCAGTGTGCAAAATAATGCTGTGTTTTACTCTATTTCTTTTTAAAGGTATTATAGGGGGAAGAAGTTTAGCTCAGTAGCAGAGTATGTACTTAACATGTGCAAGGACGGAGGTTGAATCCACAGTATACACACACAGTTCTTTCTAAAGCTATCGTAGAAGTGAGTTTGGCTCAATGGCAGAGAACATACTTAGCATATGCAAGGCCCTGTATTACACACACATACACACACACACACACACACACACACACACACACACACACACGGTGAAGGTGAGGAGGAATAACCTATTGACAATCAATCATTTCAGAACCACAAAAATAAACTATAATCAATTTATAAATTATTGTATAAAACATATAATGGACATAAAAATTTCTTCTTTAAATAAACTGTATCTAAAAGAGCTAAAGATTCTCCACACTTTTTTTAACCTGTGGCTATCAATGACTACATAAATTCATCACAGTGGGGGCTTAATAACGGTTCTGTGGTTAAGAGCACTAGCTACTTTTACGAAGGTTCCAGATTTGACTTCTAACACTCACATGGTGGTTCACAACGACCTGCAATTCTAATTCTGGGAAACTAAACACCCACTTCTGGTTTCTGAAAATACTAGGTGATATACAGATGCAGGCAAAGTAGCCATAAACATAAAATAAAATTAATTTTAATTAAAAATGACTCATCATAGAGCTTCAGAACAAAGCAAGAAAATGAGCCCTCTTAGACAAGCCTCTAGAAAAGTTTGAATAAGGACAGTTCCCTTACCCAAAATTGAACACATAAGTACATGTGCATAATCAAGCACACACATGCAAAAACACCCACTGTTTTGAGCCTACAAAAATAGCCAAATCGTTCAGCAATTAGCATCTGGTAAGTTTCCACAGCACAAATGCTATCTGATATTGCTGGCATCTAGAAAGTGTTTGTTAAAATGGAAATGTAAAAGATATTGCTGCCATCTAGAAAGTGTTTGTTAAAATGGAAATGTAAAAGATAACGGCAACATGGTCATCAGGGTCCTTGCCTGTCATCTTTTTTTCCTTAGAAACAAACCAAAATCACTCTGGTTTTTTTAAATGAAGCTATGTTTATCTCACCTTTCTCTATAATCTGAGCACTCAAGCAAGTCTTCCTCAGCTTTGCTGCCCCTCTGCAAGGTCTCTTCCTTATTTCTCTGTGTCCCATGTATTTTACAAAATGGCCTACAATGGGTGCCATTTCGTTGCGGTAAATCTCCAACCCAAATATGCCCCGGCAATGAAAACACAACACAGTTAATATGAATACATGCTGTGCGCCTACATTGGGCAGATCTACCTCTACACAACCATCTTCCACATCTATGAAACCCCTTAGAACTTGCAGTTTCTCCAGGCCATGTGCTTCTGCTCAGCTGTTCTTCTTCCTCCTCCTCTGCATCCTCTCCCTCTTCCATTTTCTCTTCCTTCTCTCTCTCTACCTTCCTCTCCACCTTCCCTTTTATCTGCCCAATCATCAGTTCTTCTTCATTTTACAAATTAAGGTGGGAAGCAGGTTTACCTGAGTGCTTGTTCACAACCACTCACAAGAGAAAGGAATTAACCTCAAAAATAATTTGCCCTAGGGCTATCGCAACATTTCCCCCTTTCTACCCAATTAAAAGATTATTTTATCTCATATATAAATGAAGATAACTGCTACTATTTTGTAATTTATAAAGTACAAGAGACCTAACACCCAGTCCATCATCTTTGTTAATTAAATAGACCCTCTGTCATCTGTCCTTACCTAAAAGACTATAGTTCTGCGCCTGGCTATGTCTTGGCTCTAGACTGAATGCCATCTGAAAACCATCCTCTCAAAGTGAAAAACCTGGGTTGGCCAGGAGACTATGTAGGTTTTCAACCCCATCAGAAATCCAAGAACGACTGATATTAACTGAAAATATATAGGAAGCCTAACACAGCTTCCAAAACTTAGCCAATTTATAGAGACCACTGATGACTTGGACAGTCCCTTACTTTAACACATTGGAACATTGGTCTTCATCTTCTCCATTTATATAAATATTTAAGCATTCAGAACAATCATTTAAAAAAAATGGCCTTGCCGGGCAGTGGTGGCTCACGCCTTTAATCCCAGCACTTGGAAGGCAGAGACAGGCGGATTTCTGAGTTCGAGGCCAGCCTGGTCTTCAAAGTGAGTTCCAGGACAGCCAGGGCTACACAGAGAAACCCTGTCTCAAAAAAAAAAAAAAAGTCAAGAGTAAAAATTTGGTTTCTGTGACATTTGTGTTTGAATAATTTTTCACTTTAACCTCATATAATTTTCCTACCTAGGTCTGTTACTTGTCGATCAAATGGGCAACGTATTGCTCTTCCATGCAGAGGCAAGCGAGTAAGACAGTCATGACAGACTGTGTGGCCACAGAGGAGGAGGCGAGGAACTTTATCTCCTTGCAAAGAGAAGACATCTTCACAAACCCCACACTCCAGAACCTGTATGTGAAACAGAAACGTGTGCCCTGTAAACACTACTGAAACAATATTCAAATATCTTAGATTTAAAAACAATTGACCAAGCCAGGCATGTTTCTTAGTATTTTAAAACCTAAAAAAGAGACACCCTTGCTTTCTTCTATAGATAGATACATTATTCAATTTTTGACATATAGTATGACTCCATTAATCGTTTATAAGTTTATGCTATTTTCTATGTGTAGATGTGTGTGCACACATATATATAAAGGTGTGCATATATATATATATATATATATATATACATAGAACAAGTATGGAAGTTAGAAGACAACTTGATTCTCTAATACATTTAGACTTAGAAACTGAGATGGAAACTTCTTTTACTATAATTAAACTGGTAATTTGTAGTTACCTTACATACTGGTAATAATTCAAAAGAAATTTAAATGTGGTATAATTCACAGGGGAAAAAAGAGATAAATTAAATATCTGCTAAATGTTAAAGCAAACTTTACATTATGAGTTCAGTCTAACTCATTAAAGTACAAATAACTACATCAAGATATTTTTTTTCATAAAGTTGTTAAAGCTTTGTATTAACAAAAATACAGGAAAACAATTTCACTGACTGATACAAAAAGTTTATTGAGTAATAATAGCATCCATGAACACAATTTAGCAGTACTTAAGGAACTTATCTAACCTACATCATACATACACGACAAAATCCAAGGGCTTTCTTCCTTGTTGCTATTGCTGTTTCTGCCACTGGGAAATCTCAGGATCCTGCACATAGTAGGTGAATGGTCTACTACTGAATCACATCCCCAGCCCACATATGACATAACCAGTGTGTAACTCGTTAAAGCACTATTTGTATCATTAAATAATTAAAAACAAGCAAAGATACATATAAATACTAAACTGAAAGGTTAATTACAGTGCATTCATATGCCGTAACTACAACCATTATGTTTTTCATGTATATATGCAGAATACCACATGAATAAAGTAAAAAGGAAGTGTTAAGGAGAATTAGACATGATATTCCAATTATAGGGGAAAAAATGACAAAGTATTCTGCAGGTATTCCCATTTGGCAAAAAAGCACAGTACAAAATATTTAATCTCAAACACAAAATATGCTTAATGAGGGCTTCTCTAAATTTCATTAATATAAAAAGTTAATTGATTTAACAACAATAATATGCAACTGATAATAAATTGTGGCATAAATTCCTCAAAAACAAACCTTTGCTAGAGAGTCAGAGACAGAAAGAGATATCTACCATTTAACGAGTTAAAAGAATGTCCAACCAGACTTGGTTCACTGTTACAAATCCAAGTGTCCATTAAAATTACTTCTGGGAATTAAAAAATGTCCTGACGTCAACACACTCAGAAAGAGTTGTTGTTTAATCTCTTGGCTACGGATAATCTTTCCAAGCTACTCCCTAAACTACATGCCCCTTTTAGATCTAGATTGGGTTGGGGAAATGATCTTCACATACTTGCACTTAATTTTTAGTAAAAGTAGCTCGTAAACATACAGTAGAATCTTCTAACCAGAGAGTTATGCACTCCATACATCTCGTGTTAAAGTCTAAATGTGCTGCATTTGGAGAGTTCAGAAGTTTTCATTCTCTACAATTCAGAGGCAAGGGGCAATGTTGAATGGCAGACGTTGACAACCAGTAAACTCTGGGCCCTTAGCACATACTGTATTAACTTACATCTAGGGTTTCTCCCAATTAAAATGCGAATTAACATCTACCTTTTAAATAGATATTAGCGAGCTGAACCATCTAACATAGTACTTGTCTACTGCAATGAGTGTTTAATACAACCAAGTCAAGCAACGCCTGTTGAGGCACCCCTACAAACAGAAGACCAGGGGAAAGACCAAAGAAATCCAGGTTAACTTTCACGAGATGCTTTTCACAAACAGCCCCACGGACAACGTTGACACTTGAGTTGGAAGACCAGGCAACTTCAGCTCCGCGGGGGCAAGGACTGCGGAGGGGCAGGAAAGGCTTGTAACGCCCACCGGAGGCCGCGCAGCCCGCCCGGCCAAGCCTGGGCCGCACAGTCGCGGCCAGGTCTCCAGGACGAACCGAAGGGAGGCCGCAGGTGGAGAACAGAGCACGCAAGTTCCCTCACCTTCACCACAGCCGTCCCCCGGCTGCCCTGCCGCCCACTGTCTACTCCGGCTCCGGGCTTGTTTACAGCGAGGGCAGCCATCCTGGATGGAGCGGCGCCACAGCCGCAGGAGAGCCTTTTTACTGAGAGGAGGGGTTGAGCGTCCTACCCAGAAGCCTCGGCGCATGTCGCCCTCACGCATGCGCAGGAGAGAGGGCGAGCCGTTCCGCCTCTTCTGACCTTTTTTCCCTCCCGTCAGTCATTGGCTGTACGTCTTGCGCGTGCGCACTGTTGTTCATGAAAGCGTCTGCGAGTAATGGAGAGAATTTTTTTTTTTTAAAGTATGGAACATAAATAAAATTTTATGGTGAAAATGACATTCCTGTAACAATATTTTTTCTCTAGAACTGAAACGAATCAGAATAAAGGAATGAGCTACACGCCCTCTGCCCCGCGTACACTGCGAAATTTGTATAAGATGAACTACAAATCCCAGCATGCCATTACAGTAGCTCCCTCCCCCCCCCCGCCCCCCACGGGGCCAAGTAAGCTTTTGGGAAGCCGCGAATTGTCAGCGAGAAGTGGATCGTTGTAGTCCGCCTGAGTGGTTGAGGAAGATGTGTAATTCTCAGCGAAGGAATGACCGTGGTAAAAAGATTTCACTAAGGCCGTAAAGGATTTAGTGGCAAGAGAATTTAAGTCCTCACAAGCAGAAAGAAGTCGGGCGTGCGTTTGAAGGCCGATCTTCCGGGATTTGTGCCTTGCACTTTCCTTCCAGACCCGGTGAAACTTCAGCCTGGGTAGGCAGAGGTCAGGAGTGCCCCCCAAGATGGAAGTGAATCCCCCCAAACAGGAGCACCTGCTGGCGCTAAAAGGTAAACTGTTGCTAACCTGAGACTCTTGACTCTGTTGTTTGCCTGTCTGTACCCTCACTGTGTGAAGGAACCCCGGGCACTCGCCTTCCTGCTCCTCCTGGAATGAAATGCGAACCTGAGAGCTCTGAGGGCTCTGCTTCCTCAGCCACCACATTTTATCCGCAGAAGCTCACGCCTCGGCCCTGCCGCAGAGATCTCTGTGAACCAGCATAAATTTCAGCTGGCATTTGATTTTTTTTTTTTCAAAAATTACTCCTTTATCTGTCCATGTCGCAGGGATGAAGTTACCAGGTTTTAGGTTATCTGTAGATAGTGTGGCACGATAATACCAAGGATTTGAAATAAGTGGAACTACACCTAATACTTCTTAGATTTGTTGAAATATATTACAAATTAATTCACACTGTAGTGTCGTGTTTGTGGGAAACTTGTCTAGAATATCTTAACTTTAACTGTCTATACGCAGAAGTTTTGAATACGTTTTAATGATTTAATTTGACCAGAAAAAAAAAAAAAAAGGCTAAGAGGTCAGATTTTCCTTGAATTTGCTTATCGATATACCTTTCATTTAAAAACATTTTCAGCCTTTTTTTTTTTTTACGTTTGCTACTGCCACAATGCACTTTCTTGCTTTGGGGATGTGAAGTTATAAAGTTAACAGTGCCTCCGACTGATAGGGAGAAATGCTTACAAGACATTTGAACTAGATTGAATTGCACTTAACCTTCTTCAAGGCATCCCTTTCAATACACTTCACATTCCTCCCCCATTCTCTGTGAACTCCATACACATCTTACATTCCAGAAGCTCACCAGTTCCATTCCTAACATACAATCATGTTTTGATGTCTGCAGTTAATATGTCTGTCTCTGAATGTGGGACTAAAAAGGTTTGCAACATTTATCAATAAAACAATGAGACCTGTAGGCTTCCACAAGATCTAGACTAAAATAGATTATATGTGTTTGAAAGGAACTTACTATATATTCATTATCTCGATCTTACATCTAGTGTGTGGGCTAGATATAACTTATCTTTTAAGGTCTAGCAACTTTTCCAAGATAACATATCTAGCAAGAGATCAAGGCAATAATTCAAAAATCATCTTTCTAAGATATTGTTGCCTCCTAGAAAATGAAACAGCTCTTTCATGGATCGTTATGATTTCTATATGAACTTAAAACACTTATGAGTTGCTAAGTGTGATTTCACACAACTTAGAAGCTACCAGAAATTTCAGTGGTAGGGAGTTCTGTTTGTTATTATTCTTCATTTGTAGAAACACAAGATACTTAGTGAATTGACCTTAAACTCTCAGAATAGCTGAGAATGACCTAGTGTCCCTGGTCCCCTCGCCTCCACCTTCCAGATGCTCAGATCACAGATGTGCATCATTATACCCAGTTTATGGTATGCTGGGATTTGAACCCAGGGCTTTGTGCATGCTAGGCAAGCACTCTACGGACTGAGCTACGTCCTTAACTTCCTTTTGTTTTTTTCTTGAAATGAAACTAAATTTTACATAAAAAGAGCTCTCAAAATTTCACTTGTTTCTTAAGTATATCACTGAATATGTTCAGACAACAATAAAAGAATTCTTGGTGTCCTACCTTACACTGAAAAAGTGTAAAGAAAAAAAAAACTCATTAATTCCTCATCCTTGATTGTAAGCCAGAAAAGGTCAAGAAGTGATCATTATCAATTATTTAAAGAATATGTCATCACATATTAAATCTATACTAAAACTTAGTGAATCTTAGGGGAAATATGGTTATTTTAAGGCTATAAAAGGATTTATTATACACTTACTTCTTAATTCTTAAGAATCAGACTGTAGTTTTGTTGTGGCATCACAACAGAAATCAGGGTCATAGTTATTGTAGCAGTGTAAGAATATAAATTAGTTCCCTCATGTTTGGGGAGTAAAAGATTTTGTGTGTGTGTGTGTGTGTGTGTGTGTGTGTGTGTTAGGATATAGAAGAGCCTCTATTATACTTAGCCTTGGACTGGTTAGGAACCACAACTTATAGATCAGATCCTGTTTGGCTCCATTCTTGAGGCCTCGTGTGCTGGAACTTCTGGTCACTGCTTGAATTTGGGACATCATGAGAACTTCTGTGTTGTGTTCTTACTCTACATTGGTGTCCAGGGAACTAACATCTTAAAGCTAATTAAAACCATCTTTATGTGCTCGCTTTGGCAGCACATGTACTAAAATTGGAACAATACAGAGAAGATTAGCATGGCCTCTGCGCATGGATGACACACAAATTTGTAAAGCATTCCATATTTAAAAAACAAACAAACAAAAAACATCTTTATATAGAGAAGACTTTGTCATATCCCCATTTTCTATCTGGGATTAATATGTAAAGTTAATCCATTTTCATATTTTTTGAGATTTACTACTGAGAAAGATGTATAGTAATGAAATATTTTACCAATGAAATATTTATTAATAGAATTCATAAAAATTTAAAGTATACACACATTAATTTTATCCCAAATATATATTTTTTAAGCTAGTAAATTTGAGCAGAGCAAGGTGGTGTCCATCTTTAATTCCAGCAGAGGGGAAGCAGAAGCAGGAGGGTCCTGGTCTCCATGATGAGTCAGGACGGGCAGAGTTTCATGGCGAAACCCTATCTCAAACAAATCAAACAAAACAAAATAAGAAACCTAAGAATTTCATTTTTCTGAATTTTAAAATCACAGTTTTTTAAAACTTTTTTAGAAGACAACTTCTATTTATATGGATATTTTGCCTACATGTTTGTCTGTACAATGTATTTATGTATGTATACCGTGTGTCTCTGTGTGTGTTTCCCATTGAAGCCGGAAGAGACTGTCAGGTGGAGCTGGTGTAATAGATGGTCATGAACCATCTTGTGGGTAAGGGAATTGAACTAGAGTCCTCTGGAAGTGTTCTTAACCACTGAGCCATCTCTCCAGCCCCCACTCCCCCGATTTTTTTTTTTTTTTGAAATATTATGTGATGTGATAAGAATTACCAAATATTTGTTTCTTTTATGGTTTTAGGACTATGAATACCAAACATTTTAATGATAATATTTCAAAATCCTATATATCCCCTTAGTTAAACGTGTTGGCTATCAGCATTTTCAGCCTAGTTGTAATCTTCATTCCAACCTCATTCAGATACCTTATTGTCTAAGAAAGTTTTCAAGTGTGGGGTTATAGTCCCATCTGCCATAGCACTTAGTAACAGAACCATATGCAGAATGGATTCTGATTTCTCCTCCCTGCCCATCCATATGCAGGCTGTCCCTACCAAATCTTATTGTTTGCAATGTTTCTACTTTAGGTCCTGTTTCTTCTGATTTGACAAGAAAGACAATTTTGTAATAATAAATTACATTCTAGCTCTGAAGAAGAATTCAGCTGAGAAATTTTATCTTCATTAAGAGTTAATGGATAACTACAGAATGACCACTGAAGTAATATTACATTATCGACCATATGAAAACGATCCCAAACAGCTGGCAAAAATTGCAGAAAATGTAATTCAAGACTTTCCTACTCACCCACTATCAAAATTTATTCCTTGGTTTCCACATGATGAGTCCAAACTTCCACTCAAGCCTGAAAGATTACCACCAGTAATTTCTGAAGAGGCTGCTGAGAATGTGAAGCAGTACTTAACCGTTTCAGAACCTAGTGTTAAATCCCAGAGCTATGATTGCACAGTAGATCTTTTGGAGTTTCAACCTAGTTCAAAAATGCAGTACTTAATCCAGTCACACACACTGAAGGAGCAGACTAATTCAGCAAATTTGGATAAAAGTTCAGGAAAAGAAAAACAGCACAAGAAGAGATGCTGGAGTGTTTCACTTGCCAGCAAACATTGTCCAGAAAAGATTTTTCCTTTGTCTAGAAAATTGCAAGCTAGTTTAAAGACACTACATTTGCACTCCTTTCATAGAGCAAGGTGGACTTTAGAATACAGTGTTTGCAACAACCAGACTCTGGAAGATATTTGGACAAAACTCAATCGCCTTATCAGGCACAATGAACTTCCTTCTTGCAATGCTACAATCCAGAGACAGTTAGGCCAAATATGGGTGTTCTGTGATATTAAGTACTGTGAATATGTAGGAAATCTCCTTAAAGAAAGATTATCTCTTATTGGGAAAATTAATTTATTTGTACATAAATATGGTGTTATTTTTAGTATGTAATAAATTTTGATTATCAGAAAAAATATTCTGAATGAAATATGGACTGAAATTGTGAAATGAATAAATTTTATTGATCATTACATTTTTAATGACTTAGATTTTGATACTTTTTTTATAGTATGAAGAAATACTTATATAATATGTGTAAAGTTTGTGTTCAGTATATACATATCACATAATTCCATGGCTTGTCAATCAAGTCAGGAACATTCCAGATTATGTTTATTTGCGTTCTTTTAAGTGAACTCTGATGAATTATTGTTTGTACTAAAATTGAAAGTAAGTGTTCTAATCTTTATCCCAATGATTTGAGTTTAAATGGTTTTATTTTAATGAATCCTTAAAAATCCTTATTCACCTAAATACAATATGAACTGTGTGTAAAATTAAAAGTCTTATCACAGTATGTCTGATTTTGTATTTTTCATGATTTATTACAAGGTTGCCAATCAAGAGTTAAAAGTTTGGAAATCATATCACTTTTGTGATAGTTTTGTTATTTTAAAAGGATTATAGCAACTCAAAAAAATAAGTTACAATGAGATTATAAGCAGTTTTTAAATCCAAGAATTAAAAGAGGCTTCTTTGTTTTCATATGTGAAAAATTTGAAGTTTTCTGATGTATTCCACATGAATTGCTGCATCTCCAAATTCTCTGAGAAACAATGAAAGTAAAAACAGGAATTGGCAGCAGTGATAGTGTTCTCCTTTAATCCCAGCACTTGAGAAGCAGAGGCAGGCAGATCTTTGAGAGTTCAAGGCCAGCCTGGTGTACAGAGTATGTACCAAGACAGCCAGGGCTGCACAGAGATCGCCATCTCAAAAAAAAAAAAAAAAAAAAAAACAGAAAAAGGGTGAAATTAAAGATTTTTTTGCTTCAAATAGTATAGTGATTCTTTTCTTTTTGGTTTTTGGANCTCACTTTGTAGACCAGGCTGGCCTCGAACTCAGAAATCCGCCTGCCTCTGCCTCCCGAGTGCTGGGATTAAAGGCCTGTGCCACCAGGCCCGGCTAGTGATTCTAAAGAAAAAGTTCATTTCCCATTTACCTAGACAATACTTAAGGCGTTATCAAGACCTAACAACTTCGAACCCCCTGTTATTTCCTAATAGTCTTTTATTTTTAATTACATGTATGTATTGTTTGTTTGCATGTGAACACACATGCCATCATGCATATTTGGAGGTCAGAGAAGAGCCTGAAGGATTTGGTTGGTTATTTCTTCCCACCTGTAGGTCCCAGGAATTGAACTGAGGTCATTGTGTGCTTTTATCCACTGGACTCCTTGTCTAGCCCCTCTAAAGCCTTTTAAGATGTCAGATCTTTGAACCTAGTGCTACATGTAGATCCCTGGGGCTGGGTGACTCTTGCTATTAGCTGCTATCGTTAACCTCCCTTCCCTTTCAAGATCCCACTGTTTAATCACACATAGAGCGTGCTAGGGAAACAAAAATAAGTGTGGAAAAATAAATCAGCGAAAGCCTTTGGAAAAATACAGCCAGCACGTACTCTCTAGGAAAAGGGCAGACAGGAGGTATAGAGAGAAAGCTAAGATACAGAGTCATCCAAATGATAAGCTTTGGTTGGTTGGTTTGTTTGAACTTTGACCTGGTCTTAGACAAATCCAACTTCATTGCCCAACCTAACAAATAATAGGTATGGGTTTTGTGGGTTTTGGATCTTTTGAACCAATAACTTACTTTACCATTCAAGCATAGATATAAAATTACTACCTAATAACTAGTACTTAGTTTTCATTTCTCTGTCAATGTTTCTTGTGTATGCACATACAGAGGCCAGCTCAGGCACCTTAGACATCAACTACCTTGGTTTTTGTTTTGTTTGATTTGCTTTTATGGAGACAGAGTCTCTTTGACCTGAAGCTTGTCATTTAGGCTGGGTAAGCTGGCCAGCAAACCCCAAGGATCCAGATGTCACTACCACACCCAGCTGTTCTTACATGGTTTCTGATATCTAACTCAAGTCCTCATGCTGGTACACAAGCTCTTTACCAAATGACCCATCTCCCAGCCCACTGGCAGAGTTCCTTAAATCTTGCTTTTGTAGGTAGTTTGCTCTTTTATACCTAACGCCTTCAGTTCTTGAGATCCATTAATTCATTATAGGATATAGATGGTTGTAACTATGACTTTGATACTGGTACATTTGATTTTGTCATCTAGAAAAGTACATTGAAACCCTAGTTTGTTTAAAAGCTCGAGGAGAGCCAGTCATGGCATAGGCCTTTAATCTCACCACTGGGGAGGCAGAGTTAGGTGGATCTCTGAGTTCCAGGACAGCCTGGGCTGCTAGTGAGACATACCTCAAGCACTAAAGGAATGAGCGCGAAGGGTAGTGACTTGTGATTACAATATTAGCACTTGAAAGACTGAGGCAGGAGAGGCAAAGTTAGTTCAAGGCTAGCCTGAGCTTCTTGGCACATTCTAGGTCATCTAGGGCTGTGATGTGAGACCTTGTCCCAAAACTTCAAACAAGAACAATAAAGTTGGAAGAATGAGCTGTTTATATAATTCTGCTTGCCCAGTACGTGTCTCACAGATTTGCACTTAGGCAGGACATACAGCTGTGCACATGCCTGTAATCCCATGCTCAGCCAAGACTGGGCGATAGAGGATGTGAGCCCATCTAGGCCTCATAAAACAATCTCTAGAATCAAATCTTTAAAAAGCAAAAGAACAACAAAAATGGGTTTTGAACTTTAGCTATTTACATTTAAAAGTACCTTTGTGTACCTCTCTCAGGGTAGCTATCTTCATGTTATATTTAATAATTTTAACTTTTTTTTTCTCTACTTAAAAGTAAGAATGGAGGGGTTGGAGAGATGTCTCAACCATTAAGAGCACTGACTGCTCTTCTAGAGGTCCTGAGTTCAATTCCCAGCAACCACATGGTGGCTCACAACCATCTGTAATGGGATCCGATGCCCTATTCTGGTGTATCTGAAGACAGTGACAGTGTACTTATATAAATAAAATAAGTAAAATCTTAAAAATATGTATTTTTTTAAAAAGTAAGAATGGAGACTGCAGAGGTTGTTCAGAGGTTAAGCACACTTATATATTGCTCTTGCATAGGAACCAGATTCTGTTCTAGGGGCTCACAGGCTTCCAAACTCCTGTTCCAGATGACCTCATGCCCTCTTCTGACCAGGAACTCACATGGTACACATATACACATCCAGGCAAAACACTCATACCAAAAAAATCTTAAAAACAAAACAAACAAAAAAAAAAACATAAGACTGAGGTTGGAGACACCAATACTGTATCTTGAGCTGGTTAACACTGGAATAGAGTCCTGCTTGAATTCCCTGGGATATTTTTAATAAGACATTTCACCCTTGTGATCCCAAGTTTATAATCAACTGTTTGGGGGATATGCTTTAAGCAGTATGAAGTCACCCTGGTTCTAGCTTAGGTTCTGCCATTGACGTATTTTATTACATATAATCTTTAATGTGCAAAATTACCTTCAACAGACATTCTTGTATGTGTAATATAGATAATATTTATAATGTTAGTACTCATCTTTCTCAGCCTTGTATGTGTAATGGAGATAATATGTATACTGTTAGCACTTATATTTAGTATTAAAATGCATTGTATTAGCATGAACTTGATGAATACTGTGCACTTGACTTGAATATTAACCCTAAACAATTTGAACAATTTGTCTCTCTTCATTGACAGTGATGCGATTGACTAAACCTACTTTGTTCACCAATATTCCTGTAACGTGTGAAGAGAAGGACTTACCTGGTATGTATAGAAAGGGTGAAACTTGAGCTAGCCACACTATCTTGGAAGATGCTTGCCTTTGCCTGTCTTACACTTACCGCTTGATGAATCCTGTGTTGCCTGTATTTAGATTATATGAAGGTGGTTGTCTGAAAGATTGGGCTCCTTTATAATCTGCAATTCAAGATGATATCTTTTAATAACAAGAGAACTTTTAGTTTAAGATACATTCGTATTTCTATCACTGTCACAGTGTTCCCTGAGTCCCCAAATATGTGTTAGTATTCTGTTTAGAATTATTGGTGTTTCTACAGTGTATTTATGTTTTATGACCCTCAAAAATGAAGTATTCTGTGAAATCAGTTTTTTTTCTTTTGGGGGGGGGCTTGTTTGTTTGTTTGCTATTTTGTTTTTTGGAACAAGGCCTCACTATACATATCCTAAGGTGTCTTGAATTCTTGGTCCACCTGTCTCAACCTGGCAATACTGTGATTACAGGCATTCACCCTGTAGCCAGAATTTTCTGACATGAATTCTGTTATACTACAGATAAGAAAGGACATTTTACATTATAATGTATGTTGAATTTTAATATTATAACTCAAGAATGAGTGTAAATATTATATCTCAGTTTTTGTTTTTGACACAGAGATTCATATATCCCAGACTGGCCTGGAACTCATCATTTAGACTGATCCTAAATTGCAAAACCTCCTGTCTCTCACTAATAAGTTCTAGGATTTCAGGCTTGCATCACTACACTCAGTTGTAGTGGAAAAGTTAGAAATTAAAATTGTATTTTTGTTGAGATTAAAAAGAAATCTGACACCCTCCTCACCCCACTGCCCATGGTGCTAGGGGGTCAATCCAGGACTTTACTGTTTTGGCTTAGAGACAAAAAGACCACTCAGCCCAGCCAAATCTGAACCGAGAAGATGTAATAAGCCAGCTGCTGACCGCCTGGAGAGAAGCGTTCTCATGGAGCATCCTCAAGTCCATATTATAAGGGGCTTTTAAAGGCAAAAAACACCTAAAAAAACAGTATCATATTTGACAATTGCAAGAGGAACTAAAGCAAGCAAGCAGTTTAACAGAAGCCAAAACACAAAGTTAGTTGGAACAGTTCAACCCTGAGTTTCCAGAACAGGCTTGGGGGGGTCACTTTCCCATGGGACTTTTCACAGAAGGTGTAGAAAAGGGAAGATTAATTTCAGGTTAAATCAAAGATGGCGTCAGGTAAGACAAGGTAGAACAAACTGCCCAATCACATTATGAATACCAGGCAAGTGCTCTCCCACTGAGCTGCTGCCCTCTGCCTCCTATTTCTTTACATAAGGAAAACTTGATTTAAAGGTAGGTGTTAAGAGTTTTGTTTTTCTCTTCCTGCAGGTGATCTTTTTAACCAGTTAATGAAAGATGATCCTTCAACTGTAAATGGTGCAGAGATTTTAATGTTGGGAGAAATGTTGACTTTACCCCAAAATTTTGGGTAAGAATGATAGATTTACATAAAATGTTTTGCAGTCCCTGAAAACTGTTATGTCATGTTTTTATACAGAGTGGAAAAGTACTGCTTGTGCAGTAAATAGTAAAAAGATATACATATTGCCCTTCTTCTTCTTCTTCTTCTTCTTCTTCTTCTTCTTCTTCTTCTTCTTCTTCTTCTTCTTCTTCTTCTTCTCCTCTTTCTCCTCCTCCTCCTCCTTTTTTTTTTTTTTTTTTTTTAAGAAAAGCAATGTAGAACAGAGTCAGTAATGGTTCTAATATGATGATAGCATGTGAACTTTGTTCTTTGGGTTGTGGCTAAAGATGTGAGTTTTGTATATGCTAGGCATGTGTTCTATCACAGCACTATCAACACGTCCCCCAGGCCTAGGTCTTATATGGGCAGTGACTCTGTGTATCTTTAGTTACACTAATCAACGTGTATGTCATTTTCAGAACGGTTCTTAGTGGGCCTCATTCACACCCGTTTCTTTATAGAAGATATCAGACTTGCTAGCTAGTCAAAAACTCCTAAGTGTTTTTATTTCTTTTCTTATCCTATATTATCAATGAATTAAAACAGAAAATTTGAGCCAAAAAAAGAAAGGAACTTTTCAGGTTTGATACGGTATTTTTGTTTTGTTTTTCTAGGCTTGCAGGGTGTGATCATAAACCAGTGTCTTTCAAACTTGGAAATGTGTGGATGTAAAACTATTAAAATTATATAGAATAAGGGGCTACAAAGATGGCTCAGCCATTAACAGCACAGGCTGTTCTTCCAGAGGACCTAGGTTTGATTTCCAACAGCCACATGGCTGTTCACAACTGCCTGTACCTCCAATTCCAGTTAATCTGAGTCTTTCTTTAGGTTTCCACAGGCACTGCATGCATATGGACCACAGACGTAGTTACAGGGGAAACACACATACACATAAAAGTTAATACAGAAAGTTAATACAATATTTAAAAAGCTATGTAGTGTAAAGCCAGTAATCATTTTCTTAGGAAAATAATGACTAAGTTCTCCAAGGTGAATGAACTTGGAACTTCTAGATTTATAGCATAAGTTATTTAAAAAATGAAAATGGCATTTTATAGCATATTCAGATACAGATCTTCTGACGGTGCAGCTCTGATTACAGTGACCATAGTTTCCAGGATGGCCAGAAACTTGGGTAGCAGTTGATAGCTGTATTATATTGTCTGTAATTACACTCTCACTTTGAAGTGCAGTAGGTAATGAATCAGCAGCCTAAGGAAGATGAAGGATGCTGAAGAAATACTTCCTTGACCCTAAAAAAAAAAAAAGTACCCTAAAAGAAAGATTTCTCTGACCCTTCAGTAAACTTTCTTCCACCTGAAGTTCTTCCTTGAAAGCTTACTTGATTTTCTTAAGGACTGAATGAGTTCCTGCTTAAAATGCTATTTTATTTCATAGGAATATATTTTTGGGAGAGACCTTTTCCAGTTATATCAGTGTTCATAATGACAGCAATCAAGTTGTAAAAGACATATTGGTGAAGGTAAGCAACACTGTTATTTGCAAAGCATTTTATTTGGATAAAAAGTTTTATTTCTGTTGAGCCTTGGCAACCTCATTAAAATGCATGGCTAATACTAGGATTTTATTTTAAGATTTATTTATTTATTATATGTAAGTACACTGTAGCTGTCTTTCAGATACACCAGAAGAGGGTGCCAGATCTCATTATAGATGGTTGTGAACCACCGTGTGGTTGCTGGGATTTGAACTCAGAACCTCTGGAAGAACAGTCAGTGCTCTTAACCACTGAGCCATCTCTCCTGCTCTCGCTCAGGCCCTGCTCGCTCCGGCCCCTAAAACTAGAATTTTTAAATGTCACTAACTAACAAACACTGATGATTAGCTAATAGACCCAGACTTAGGAAATTCACAGAAACATTTTCCTTCTCAAGGTTTCTGTTAGCTTAGATCAGAAAATACCTATTGGTCTAAATAATGCTTGTAGAGTTTGTATGACTAACATTACAGTACTTGAGAGGCCTAGGAAACTTGCCAAAAGTCACTCTCCAGCTGCAGGCAGGTTCGGTAGAGAAGAGGAAGACAAGAGGGTCTTAGAAGATGAGCAGGACTCAGGAAAAGTATAGGGCAGAGGAAAACAAACTCTTGTGTTCCAGGTCTGGTGGGAAAGATGTTTACTGTGGTGTCTTGAAAGCCAGGCTAAGATTTTAGCAAAAAATAAAAAAACTTTTTCAAACAGTAGGGTATGGGCTTTTACTAGAAGTAGTCAGTCAGCTTGTGTTAGAAATGCTGGCAATACCACCGTGTAGAATACTTCATAGGAAATGGACCAGTTGGAAGACTCTTGAAGAAGTTGAGAAAATGAAAAGCTAGAATTTGCAAGTCCCTTCACAACTTGAAGTGTTTTCAAGAGCGAAAGAGCTTAGATAAATAAAAATGTTCTATGTGGATGAATGGGTAGAGAAATGTGGTTTATATATACAATCGAGTTCTGTTCAGCTGTAAAGAAAAGAGATTTCTATCATCTGCAAGAGAATGAGTGGAACTAGAGATCATCATGTTAAAAGAGATGGGAAACTGCATGTTTTCACTCTGCAGAATTAAGACTTCAAAATTATATGGTGTGTGTGTGTGTGTGTGTGTGTGTGTGTGAGTGAGTGTGTGTGCATGCACACATGCACTCACCTGTACATATTATGAATCTAGACAGGCCACTGAGGAGGGAGGGAAGGAGAGAAGGAAACAAAAGGACAATAGAAAAGGGTAAAATTACATATTTCATTTTCATCTCATACACTGAACATAGGCTTTAAATGATGCATATGAGACATGGAAATGGGGGAACTATTGTAGACCATTGTGAGGGGAAGAGGGACAAGAGAATTGATGGGAGAGTAGATATTAACAAAATCAGTGGTACACATGAATGAAAGTATCATATACCTGTTATTTGTACCCTTAAATTCATTTTTAAAAAATTTAAAAGTGTATGGAGAGAAGTTGATTCAAAGCTGTCTTTCAACAGGGAATTTGGATTATTATTAGAGTGTTTCTAAAAGAGAACTCTTAGCTGCAGTGGGCTTAAAGATGATCTGTAGTTTTAAAGTTATAAAGGATCTCAGAAAATAAATATTCGAAGCCTCACATATTAAACTTCAGAAGGTAGATGCAAATACATGCGTCAGTTATGGACAGGGTCTGGCCTTTTATCAGATTAAGGTTTGGTAGGGTACACAGCCTGTTCAGTAAGTCTTAAACTGAAAATGGGTCTTACTTTGTTTTTTATCAAATGATTGAAAAGAAACAACATTCTATAATATGTAGAACTCTTATGAAATTCAAACTTAAGTGTCTGTAAATGAAGTTTCTTGACAGGGCCACCCCTGTTTGTTGCTGTGTGGTCTGTGACCGACTCCCAAGTGCAATGTAAGGTCTGTAGTTGGAATAGAGACTGTGGCCTGAAAAATCTAAAATATGTGCCACATGGCCTCGTAAAGGGAACATTTCCAGCCTGTCTATTAGTGTCTTCCTTAACACCTCTCCAGAAAGCAGAAACTCCACAGAGCCAGGGATTTTGGTCTGATTTATTGTCTGATAGATTTTCAACTCCTAGAACAGGTTCTGGCATGTAATAAGTATTAGGAATAAATAATTTTTCAGTATACCATTATTAATAATGTCAAGAAAGAGAAAGAAGTCATATACACGGTGGTTGTGGTAAATGATAGTAAATAAATAAATAAATAAATAAATAAATAAATAAATGACAGGTAAACTTAGCCAGTGATCTCATATTGTTTATAGGTTAGAAAGCCAATGCAGCTGAGTGATGTCCCCTCCCCTGTCAAAGTGTGTACAACATTTTGAACCCCTGCTTCATTGTATATGAGCTGTGCTCACTCCAGGGGAGCTATTACTTTTCTATGCCTGTTCTTCATCATCTATACACTTAGGTAATACTAGATCTGCAGAATTTAGAATTAAATGACCAATGGGCTACCAGCCAAGACTTGTACATGGTAAGTTCCTAATATTTGTGGGTTACTACTATTTCATAACTGAACATAACAAAAGAGATACCATTAGTAAATATACCACCTTAAAAGGACCAGCACTAACAAAGTTGGTTAGAATTAAATGCAAAATGGAAAAAAAAATAAGAGGCTACAAAGCAGCCTCAGTTGGTGAAATGATTTCTACGCTTTGGTGTGTTACTCCATCCCATATACCAAGTGACTTGGAAAGCTGCTAGCTTTGTGTGGGGCCTGGAACAGGAAGAGACTATTCTGTTGGGAAACCCTGCTAATTAAGGTTGAAGTTTACCATGTCCAGACAGCTCCCATGATCCTGGAGCAAGTGGGGCATCCTCTTTTCTACCTTATCTGGGGAGCTACAACCCCTACACTGTACCTGAGGAATGTCACATAATCCTTGACAGAATTATAGATTAACTTCCTGGAACCCATCTCTAAGCGAATGAGGTGTCCTAGAACCTTAAACTTCAGCCAATGAAACTTTACCCTAAGAACAACCCCTTCCCATTTTCCAAGGTTTATACAGTCCTTGTTCACCCCAAATAAAGTGCACAGACTGTTTTGTTGAATATCCTTTAAGAGAGCTGTTTCATTGAATGTCATCTAAAAGAGCTGTAACACTAAAATCTTTGGAAAACACGCTCCCCACCACCACCACCACCACCACCACACACACACACACACACACACACACACACACACTACCAGACCAGGATCCAGGAGCCTTTGGCAGGCCCCAATATGTGGATCACAGAAGAGACCTTTGGAATTTTGGAACAAGGCCATCATCTGCAGACAGTGATTCTCCCTTTGGAAGATAGCTCTTTACCTGCTATTTGGCCTTAGTGGAAAGTGAATGTTTGACAATGGACCACCAAGTTACCATGAGACCTGAGCTGCCCATCATGAGCTAGGTGGTATCTGACCCACCAAGTCCTAAATTAAGACATGCACAGCAGCAATCTTATTTTCAAATAGAAGTGGTATTTACATGATTGGGACCAAGCAGGTCCTGAAGGCACAAGCAAGTTATATGAAGAAGTTGCCCAAATACCTATGGTTTCTACTCCTTTTACAATGCCATCTGCTGCCAAACATGCACCAATAGCCTCATAGGGTGTTCCCTATAATCAGCTAACTGAGGAAGATACTAGGGCCTGGTTTAACTGATGGTTCTGCATGTTGTTTATGAACTATCCAGAAGTAGACAGCTGCAGCATTACAGCTCCTTTCTGGGACAACCCTGAAAGTCACCTGTGAAGGGAAATCTTCACAGTGGGCAGAATTCCAGTCAGTACACATGATCATAATTTTTGTTTGGAAAGAGCAATGGCCAGATATGCGATTGTTCATTGATTCATGAGCTATGTCAGTGGATTAGCTGGATGGTCAGGGACTTGGAAAGAGCGTGATTGGAAAGTTGCTGAGAAAGACATTTGGAGAAGTAGTATGTGGATAGATCTCTCCAAATAGGCAAAGGATGTAGACACTTGTGTCCCATGTAAATACTTATGAAAGGGTGTCTTCAACTGAGGAGTTCAGTAATCAAGTAACTAGTATGACCTGTTCTGTGGACAGTCAGCCTCTTTCCCCAGCCATCTCTATCATTGTTCATGAGCCCATGAACAAAGTGACCATTATGCATTAATTATTCATGGGCTTGACAGCATGGGCTTCCACTCACCCAGGCTTGCTTGGCTATAGCTGCTGCTGAGTGCTCCGTCTGCCAGCACGTATACTGTCTGATTTTGTGTGTGTCAGCTTGACACAAGCTAGAGTCATCAGAGAAGAAGGAGCCTGAGTTGAGGAAGTGCTTCCATGAGATCCAGGCAAAACACTCATACACATGAAATTAAAACAAAGTCTTAAGGAAAAAAACCACCCATGTTGTAGCTGGACACTTTGACTACAGTTCCAGTACTGGAGAGGTGGGGCAGGGAGGCCAAAAGCTCAAAGTCATACTTAGCTACACAAGTAGTTTGAGGCTAGCCTGAGCTATCTGAGACTTTGTCTCAAAGGAGAAAAAAACAAAAACCCTCATATGTTCATACTGATGATTCAGGCTAGTCTAGCATGAAAGGTAGCAGTGTAGACTTACTTCCCTGCTTTCTTGTTTGTATTTTTACTCCAGGGATGAAAACTTTTGTTATCTGTACCATATATACATATATACCTATTTACATCAATACTTACATACATGCATGCATGCTATACGCATGCATACATGTATGTACATGCTTGTCTAATCACAGCATGTACACAAAGGGAATGTCATAGCCCTGTGAAAAGGAATGCATGAGCTGTATGGCATAGACAGTGGTCAAGATTCTGGTTTTCAAATGTATTGGGTTGTCTCCCTACTTTTCCTCCAGCTGTGCTTGTGGTCTGCACTCTGGCACTGTTAAGTTCATATGTTACCATTTTATTGGTATTGGATTTCCCCTACTTTCTGGTTGGTTTCACTGATGATTGATATTGCAGTGTGTCTATATGTAGTCTTGCCGTGGTTCCGAGCATAAGAAGTGTACCTTCCTTTATCCCAACTTCCTACTTTTTATTCCTCCCTTGATCCTTTTTTCAGTTTCTTTAATAATATATATTAATTGTATATTGTTTCCTTATGAGATTTTCATATGACACACACCATCACCCCTCACTAGCCCCTCTCCTCCCCTCTCCCTGGTCCTCTACCTCTTCCCAGACAACCAGTCAGCTATCCCCATTCTCCTCTCCCCACGCCCATCCATTCCTATAAATGTCTAACAGCCTCATGGACTCCTTACCTCTTTCCTTCAAGGCGGATCTCCAGACGAGTTCTCAGCGTTTAAACCTTTCAGCCTCCAATGCTGCTGTGACTGAACTTAAACCTGACTGCTGTATTGATGATGTCATACACCATGAAGTAAAGGAAATTGGGACGCACATGTAAGAATTAAGTTTACTACTTCTCAAAAACTTTTACTCATTTATTAATTTAGTTTCCTTTTTCCTCTTTTTGTCTTTTGTATATTTTTAATATTTATATATTTTAAATATATCTATAGTAAACACATAAATGTACAATATATTTAAGTATATTGTATATTTATATATTTTAAACATTTATTCATTTATTTATGTTTTACCTATTCACTTTTTATCCTGCACATTGCCCCCTCTGGTCATCCCTTCCCAGAATCCTTCCCTCTACTTCCTCTCTGGGGAGTGGTGTACCACCTGTGTACCCCCACCCTGGCACTTCAAGTCTCTCTTAGACTAGGTGCTTCCTCTTCCACTGAGGCCAGAAAAGGCAGCTCAGCTAGAACATATCCCATGTACAGGTAACAGCTTTAGGGTCAGCCCCTGCTCCAGTTGTTCAGGATCCACATGAAGACCAAGCTGCACATCTGCTACATATGTGTGGGGAGGCCTAGGTCCAGCCCTGTACATCCTTTGGTTGGTGATTCAGACTCTGAGAGCTCCAAGAGATTTAATATTTTAAATTTTTTGGACTGGCACAAGGAAAAATATTTGTGTCCTATTGACCTGCCCAGGAGTAGCTTGAGGGAGAAATCCGGTGTAAGGCCAGTCAGAATTTAATTTTACCACTAGGGATCCTTTAGTAAATCCTCAATTAGGAAAACCTGATTTGGGGGGTCTTGCTTTAATAGATTTCGTGAAAAATGCATTTTGCCCTAACGCCAGTACTATTTAAGACCAAACCACGAAATAATGTTTAGATGCTGAAGAGTTGTCACGGCTCCTGTAGTGAGGTGAATCCGAATGGCACTTGTAGTACTCTGTCCAGTCTGGGTGTAGCTGACCTGNCTGAGAGAAAAGCCAAACAGTTGAATAAGAACAGGATAACAAGTCAGCTAGTACTTTAATTGGTTGCAATTTAGCAAGCCTCAGTTTAGACCATAGTCTCAGGTGTGTGGGGGAAGCTAGANCAATTTAAGATTTAACTTTAAATCAGTTTTATTTTACCCACCGATACTTAGGTAACTCACAGTTCAGCATACAGACCTTTTGAAAGTTGTCATACTTTGCAGCATTCTGTGGAGAGAACACAAGCTTTTCCCTACCCCATAAGGGTAGCTGTTTAGAATTAGCCATATAACAATTGAGATTTAAATAATGTACATAGGGATATTTTCTCCCTTTCTTGTTAAAAGGAAAAGTTTTTAAAAGTTTGCAGTACCTAGAAATAAAGGCATTTATTTGTAGTAAAAGTGCTTGAAAAAGCAGTCTTTGCAGGAGCCCTCCTGCCGGGTTTTAATCCCTGGCAAAGCTGCGGCCTTGGGGCTGCAGCAGCAAGACTGCTAAAGAAAAGACGAATTTAGCAAGCTATAATATAATACATTTAGACATGAAACACAACGGCCACTCATCCAGACAACAAACAAGAAAACACATGACTTAACACCTAGAGATTTGGTGCACCAGGCCTAACAGCGAAAACCAGACGTCTCTGTACCTTGGTCTGTCTCTAGGATACTACCATAGATTTACTCTCTAGGCCGTGGCCAGGAGGATTTTAAAAATTTTACTTTTAACCCAATTCTTTCTTGCCTGAGTGCAGTTCAGGACTGCGGACAAAAAAAGCCTGTACGTCTCATCCCAGTGCCCACTGAGAAAATGAGGTGTCGGGTTAAACACTTCATCCTCAAATAAATTTTGTGCGTCTACCTTTTCAATCCTGGGGTGTATCCTTACATACTCACGCACTCTTGGAGCTCCACCAGTGCCTGAAGCTTAAGTCTCTACAGCCACGTGGGTGCCACTTGTAAGTTTCTCTGTGTAGCCCTGGCTGTCTTGGAACTCACTCTGTAGACCAGGCTGGCCTAGAACTCGGAAATCAGCCTGCCTCTGCCTCCAAAGTGCTGGGAGTCCAGGTTAGTTGTCTCTGTTGGTTTTCTGTGGAGCTCCTCTCCCCTTCATGGCCCACAACCCTTCCTCCTCTTCTTCCATAAGAGCCCCAAGCTCCATCCACTGTTTGATTGTGGGTCTCTGCATCTGTCTGAGTCAGATGCTGGGTGGAGCCACTCAGAAGACAGCCGTGTTAGACTCCTATCTACAAGCATAACAGTATCACTAATAGTATCAGGGATTTGTGCTTGTCCATGGGATGGGTCTCAAGTTGGGCATTTCAACCCTCTGAAACTATTTAGGCTTCCAAAGCTCCCAGGAACCCCTAAAGCCAGTCAACTGTCTCTTCAAAGTAGTCCTCATTTCTCCTGTCTCTGTTTCTATCATCAACTGTGCTTCTCTTCATTGTATCCATTAAAGCATGTAATGCAGGAGCATTTTACATACAGAGTTGTACCTAGTTATTTGATCAGCGGTTTTCTACCAGCTCTATTGAAGGTACTTTTTACTGTATACTCTGAGGTTGATATGAACTTTGGATTAGAATTCCCTAGAGGTAAGTTTTCTGAACCTTCATTTATTAATCACTTAGCACTGGAGAGATCCCCCACTAGCCTTTAGAAATTCTGATTTCTCTATGCCTTACAAAGCTATCTATAACATATTCTACCACCTATGTCAGTCTTGCTTCTCTTCTTACACTGTAGTCACGTGGATCTTCTTTAACTCCAAGCTCATTCTGTGGTATGACGTGTGTTTGCTTACAAAGAACTACCTGTGACCTTTTGTTTAATTTCTTATATCTCAGAACTAGATGACTTTCTCAAAGAAACTTTCCCACATTTGTATATAGCTTGTAGAACCTGTGGGTTTTCTATCTTTTGTCTTTACAGTTGTTATGGGTTAACATATGAAGTCTATGAAGCCTGTGTATCCCAGTGAAATACCAGAATACAGTGGTTCATCTTCACTGAAGTTGAACCTCCTGGGTAGTTGTGTAGCCACTATCCCATAGGAAATGGATTAAACCACTTTAGAAGACCCAGAACTCAATGCTAATCTCAAAAGCTATAGGTCCTATAGTGTTTCTCCTGCGGACACTTCTAGGACAAGTATTGTGCAGGGGTTTGGTTTTATTGCTGGGCTTTTGGTGTGTGTGTGTGTGTGTGTGTGTGTGTGTGTGTGTGTTGTGTGTTGTGTGTGTGTGTTGTGTGTGTGTGTGCTTGCACGCATGCACACATTTGTTTGGGTTTTTGTTGTTTGCATATAGTTTGGGGTGTTTTATTTTGTAAGGATGGATTATCACTGTGTGGTCAAGTTGCTCTTAAACTTAATATGCATCTAGGCTGCCCTGTAGCTGATGATTCTCCAGCCTCCCCTTCCCCTACCAGTATTTGAGGCATATGGCAACAACTCTGGTATTGGTGGATCAACTCACTTTCTACCCACTATTATCAATATAAGGCAGCAGTATAAAGGAGAACCTAAATTACCCAGTTTTACTACATTATATAAAACTATTTAAAAAATTAATGTATTTCCCCATCATTTTATATGTATATCTATGGTATATGTATATATTTCTCAAGCTTTTATGCTTCCCAATTCACTGAAAATATTGTTCTACATCAGTCGGTATCCTTAAAGAAATGCTTTTCTAAATATCTACCTCTTATGTGTTTAGTCAGTGTGCTTTGTTTACAGAATATTTTCAGTTTTTTGCTACTATAAACAAAATAGAATTCATATTCCTATAAATACTTGAAGTAGATGTTCTACGGGAATCAACAGTCTTAAGGCTCTAAACCACAAGAATGTTTCTAAATTCCTTTCACCATCTGGCAATGTAAAAACACTTAAGTTTCCCTAACTCTCACCAGCCTAAGGGATTCTTGCCAACCCTTGTTAGATTAAAAGTATTACCTCATTGTTTTAGCATCTTTGACTATGTGTGTAACTTACCATTTCACAGTTCTATTAACTAGTTACAAGACTGTAACATCTGTGTATTCTTTTCATAAAATAGTGATGTATTCCTTTCTTCACATTTTGAGTGATGCATTCCTACATTTCCTGATTGAGTTAGAAAAACCATTTGTATGTTAACAATCTAGCCATCTTAGTGTGTTACTAGAAGTATTTTTTTTCCAACCTTTTAATTGTTTTAGTGGGTTTTGTTTTCTTGAGACATAGTCTCGTGTATCTGTGGCTGGCATAGAACTTAGGCTGGCATAGAACTCACAGAGATCCACGTGCCTCAATTTCTGCCTACCAAGTACTGGAATTAAGGTATGGGCCACCACACCCAGGTGTCCTAGTGGTTTTTATTTAATCTTGCACACCATTCCCCATTGTAACATGTTGCCTCCTCCTGGCATTTCCTTTAATATGCATATTTTTCTAGTGCAAATGAATTCTTCCCCTTTAACCATATGCTTATTCTGGAAAATATTTGGAATATGTTCTACTTCCAAAGGAAGAAATTTGAAGTTCTTATTCTAAAAAGGATAGGTATCTTCTTTTTTTTTAATGTGTGTGTGAGAGAAACTGTAAATATAGTTAGTACGTGGAGTGTGTGCAGTAGCAATGGAGGCCAGAAAGCATGCCTCCTCGTTATCTTAGCATGCTGAAATTGACAGGAATCCTTTGCCCAGCAGTAGCAAGCTGGGAACCATCTCCTCATGCCATGTCATTTCTCTGCATTCATGTGTATTTATATCCATATACTAAAACTTTTTTTCCTACTGTAATCTCATTTAGTTACAATTTCACATTGTTGACTTTTTTTACATTTATAAGTAGAATTGAAACATGTTAGGTTGATTATTAAGACATCTTTCTGTTTCAGCTTGGTGTGTGCTGTGAGTTACACAACTCAGGGTGGAGAAAAAATGTACTTTAGGAAATTCTTCAAATTTCAGGTATTGAATATGGCAGAGATAAAGTTGTTCTCAGATGCCTTTTATTTTCTTAGAAGTGTAATTATTCCTCTTTTTCTGAGAGAAACAAGTTTTAAATAGAATGAATAGCTCACATCTTGGATTCATTTTATAAATTAGTGTTCAAAAGTCAGACTAAGTTAAATTCAAATGAATTATCACCAATGTAATATTTTTATAATAAAATGAAGCATTTTATTGAAAAATAAAAATTTGTTTTATTAATGAGACAACATAAAAATCTAAAAAGGGATAAAGTGAATACAAAGCCTAAGTAAGATTACTAAAAATAGCGTTGGGCTGGAGAGATGGCGCACTGGTTAAGACTGTTCTTCCAGAGGTCCTGAGTTTAATTCCCAGCAACCACATGATGGCTCACAACCATCTGTAATAGGATATGATGCCTTCTGGTGTGTCTGAAGATAGCTACAGTGTACTTATATGTAATAAATAAATCTTTTTTAAAAAAAAAAGAATAGCGTTAAATTTTGAAAGAATAATTTAAATGAAAAAATACTGATTGTTTTACATGAATATTTCAGAAACACTACAAAATCTTTAACAATTAAAATTAGAACATAGCTTTGAGTCATTAAAGCCTGTGGTTTAAAACAAATAAAAATACTCGCATCAGAATTTCCTGACTGATGTGCTTTGTTTGAACTAGGTTCTCAAACCATTGGATGTGAAAACCAAATTTTACAACGCAGAGGTAAGTGTGAGGCACGTAATAAGACTTTAGTTAAACGTGATAATCTCCACTGAAAGTCAGAGCTAATTTCCTGTCATGTTGAAGCAATGCTATTATGACTGAAATATTTGTGATAATGAGCCTAAATTCCAGTAAGAAATGGCTTTTGTTGAAAGTGTTTCTTATTCTGCTTGTTTCAACCTACATATGATCAGTATGCCTCAATCTCTGTCCTGGTGATTCTCTGGGGCATTCACCCCTTTTCAACAACTGCCCTACAGTCCACATAACGGTGGGGAGGATGCTTGCACACACTGGCAGCATGCTGAATACTTGCAGTGACTTCCTGGATGTTTCTAGATTCGGGTGATGGGTGAAGACTTACTGTCCATGGGAAAAGAAGGGCAGCAAGTGCCCCCTGGGAAGTCCATGTACCAAGCAGAGCCAGGCCCCCAGTGCTAGAAAGCTTACTGGGGGAGCCTCGAAGGGCAGAACTGGAGAAAAATGGGACCCAAAGAGTAGAACATGCTCTGTTCTTTAGCCTAGAGAAAAGTCTAGTAGGATTCATCCTAACATTAAGGATTTTATTGTTTGGATTTTCCCCAAAACTGTAAATTACCTCCATGGCTGTAGAAAAATGATGTCAGGTAGATGGTGAGTTAAAGCCAGTCTGTGATGCCCAGTGGGCTAGAGCTCACCCTGGGATATACAGTGAGGCTCTTGTCATGAAAAGTCCTTTTAGCCCTCCTATAAATTGAGAATTATTCATGAAGATCCCGTAATCAGAAATGTGCAGCCGTGTCCTACTGTCTCGCTCAGGATAAAGCTGACATTGTGGCTAGACTTAGTTAGCAGGCGCAGTAACTAACCTACCCTGTAGATACATAGTGGAGGAAAGGGAAACCACATGTAGTTAACAAAGACAAGCTAGAACCGTTCATAAAGTAACAACGGGGTAGAAGGCTGAAGCACACTAAATAGAAGCAAAGCATGGGAAAGTACTGTGATCTCAGAGGGCTCCAGAATATCAGGCTAGACAAGCACACCTGGCCAGGAGCAGGAACCAGTCAGATTGTGTAAACCACATCCTGGGGAATGGCTGATATGCAATTCTCCATGATCCCTGGGCCTTGTATTTGTCAAACATGTTTTGTTACTATTTCTAATCATGCTAATGTGAAACTGGTTTCATGAAAGATTTTGCTTCAATTTTCTAAGCTAGGAAAGACTTACAGGGAGATATACAAATTAATAGATAGGAGTCAAACATTTGGTTACCTGCTGAGTTCAAAGCCCTGTGTCAGATGGGGAAGTGAAGTAAATATAAGCATACGGCTTTCCCAGCCTCATAAACCTACTGTGGTGGTAGGGACTGCATAATATAGTCATAAAATAGGTAATTCCCTATAGCCCACACTGTGATGTGTATTCATACTCTAGGAACATAGCAGTGACAAATTACTCCCAGCTGTACATTTGATGAAGGAAGTGTCATTTGACATTGGACATAATAAATCTAATTTTAAGTATATATTTATATAATGCATACTAGACTGAAATCTAATAACAATGAGAAGAAAATGAACTGAATCGTCTGGAAGGGTCTATCTCAGCATTTCCTTACGTATGACCTATAGTAACTATGGTAACTGTAATCACCCCAGGTCCTCCTCTAGGATAGGATTCCAGCAGTAGGTCAGTTCAAGAGCAGCTTTATGATGTTCTGTCCTAAGTGTGGAGGAGAGTGTACTTCCTGGGGTAGGAGAGTGGCAGGACGGGTGCCAAGTGTGTGCCAGTGTGCCAGTGTGGAAAGCGGATCGGCGGCCCCGCTCTGCCCTCAGGCTGCCCTTCCTGTGGGTGGCAGTTGAAGTACTCGCCTAGTCCTCTTCTCTGCCCATTGTCACATAACTGTAGCCATGTCGCCTTCTAGGAAAGTAGTTTGTCATATTTCTGTATGTTGCTTCCTGTTTACTTTCTTGTTTACTAATGCTGTCTTTAGTAAGTAAAAAAAATGCAGAAATGCATTTTATTTTAAAGTTATTCTTTTTCTTTAACATTTAACTCTGATTTTTCTAATTTTTCTTTTTTATTTTTCCATTAGAGTGACCTCAGTTCTGTGGTAATTTCATTTTTTATTATAAATTTATATGCTTTTCTCACCCCTTTTTGACTCTGCCTAATTAATCTCTCTCTACAAAACATAGTGGAAAAACAGTTAGTTGTGAATACTCAATCTGTGACTTCCAAAAGAGAGTACACAAGTTGAGCATACTTTTTTAACTGTTCACCTGTGAGAATAAATTGTCACATTGACATGATTGCATTCTCATTTGTAGTGTCTTTAGTGCTTTTTATATAGAAGACACCTATAATCTCATTCTCTTTTATCTTTGGGATTTTTAAATATCTTGCTTTGAAATACCCAGTTATCTTCCCTTCCTTACATAGAATATATACTTGAAATTCATTTTGAGGTGTACAGTGGTTGTACATCTGTGCCTTTAGCAAAAGCAAGCAAAAGAAAGCAAGGTTCCCACAGTGGCTGAATTCATATTTTCCACTTTCTATTTACAATAAGCAGTGTTTGCTTATTATCTCCCTGTGTATAACAGCCTCAGCAGCCTCAGCACTAAAGCCTTGCCCTCATTTTCCAGACGTTAAATGACTTGGTACTAACTGTTCAGACTAACTTGATTTTCCATTATGATGCTTTCCTTTCATTTTATCTAAGCTGTTCATCATGTTATACAGAGAAATGCATTTTAAAAATTGAAGTGTGGGCCTTTGGTTATTTTAAGAGCAATGGATTTATGGGATATATTCACTTATCTTCTCAAGGAAGGGTAATAGAAAGATGTGTTTGGATGGCATGTTGTTTGAGCCAGCTGTGGTGGTGCAACCGGGAGACAGAGGCAGGCAAATCTGTGAGTTATGGGCCACCCCTTGGCTGTGTAGTTACAGGACAGCCAGAGCTGATAGGAATGCTCTGCCTCAAGTAGAATAGAATAGAATAGAATAGAATAGAATAGAATAGAATAGAATAGAATAGAATAGAATAGGAGTAGAATAGGAAAAAAAGAAAAGAAAGGTACATTGTTTTAATTTGAGCCCGTGTCTGAAAGGCTAAAGAATCAGTTTTAGGCACATTAAATTATAATTTCACTATATTTTACATAATTTGTCACTTTTCATCAGCATTTAAAAATGCCCATAATTCTTCAATTTGAGGGCATAGTTAATTTCAGACTTCTATAACTGAAACTTTTGGGGAAAAATAATTTCTGAATACCCTTGGTATAACATCTTTATTTTTTAGTCACCCATAGGAAACCCAGAACCCAAGAAGTATAAGATTAAAGATGTTTAACAGAAATAAGCAGGGGATTCAGTGTTTTTGTAAATTGAATATTTAAGTTACCCACTGACCAAAATGAATGACATCATTCTGAAATATGTCAAAGTCCACAGAATACTCTGTGACAGGTTTAGAAGCCAAACTGTCATCAGGCTATTTACGTACACTTGTTTTAACCTTAAATATCCGTATAAAATGAACCCAGAAGTGACTAAGACCACTTATAAGTTACTTTAATTTTAAAAATTATACCCTAGTGGGTATAATAAAGGATTATTTATAGCTAGTGGTCTCTATCTAAATTGAAGTAGTTGCATGATAATTACGTTATTCCAGAATACTCAACTGAAGACTTGGTTGTCTTTCCTCAGCGCTATCTGAGTGCACCCATTACACTGAAATTCCTTATAACAGTTTAGCATCTGGTCAGATTTAGATTTTGCTGTTGTAACTGGAATGCTAGTCAAACTCATGCTTTTGGAGTCCATAAAATATATTCAAGTTATCCCACATCCATTGTTTGACAGGGCATCTGTGGACTAACACCTCACTTTGCTCCTGGTTATTGTGTTAGGAGGAAGATTTCTTTTCTTGCATTAATTGTGATAATTTTGATTTGCAGGCATGAACTAATCACATTTGTGGTTAATACTTTTTATAAAAGTAAGATATTTTTTATTAAGGTTAATACTTTAAATACGGTGACATTTTGGTGGATTTTTTTTCCATATCCTCAGACTGATGAAGTATTTCTTGAAGCCCAAATTCAGAATATTACAACCTCACCAATGTTTATGGAGAAAGTTTCACTAGAGCCATCAATAATGTACAATGTAACAGAGTTAAACTCGGTGACCCAGGCTGGAGAATGGTGAGTATGAAATGTTTGCTATTATTTGGAAAGATGCAGGCTTTTCTAGTGTAATAGATTTATTTTATAATAATTGATGGACATAATGTTTTAGAGAAGTTTTAGATTAATCAAAACCTTCCTAAGAAAGCAGAAGTCCCACAAGCAAGCTCTCCTCGCCAGTCAGTTTCTTTCTCCTCTTGGTTTTTGTTTCCTCGTGTGCCTTTGTCTTATTAGAGCCAGTCTCCCTCCACATTGCCAGGCTAGGCTCAAGCTGGCTTCTACCACAGCTTACCAGGGAGCATCAGACTCCGTGCACCCAGGTCTCTTGTCCTGTGTTAATGTGGCACATTTTATGATCCTTGGGCCAGTTTCGATTCCTAACACAAGCAAAGTCCATACATAGTTGAAGTCTACTGTATGTGATGTACACAATGTAAGATTGGCCAAGTAGCGGCACATGCCTGCCGTTACTAAAGAGCTCTCCTCACACATGCTTGTGCCTCCCTCTTCATAGAAATAAGGAGCCCACCTTTCCTTATCTTGTGTTGCACTTTTCAAAAGCACTTGTTCTCTCCTCGACCCCCAAAGTGGGCTTTCTTTGTAAAGAAAACTCTGTAGCCCAGGCTGGCCTGCCTGCCTGCCTCTGCCTCCTGAGTAGGGAATCAAGGCATGTGCCCCACCGCCTCATTGTACTTGTTCTCTTACTGTTCATATTTCATCCAGATCCATCTGTTACCCTGCAAGTGATAAACCTAAACATGGGAAGGATAGTGGAGAACATACTAGGGATTAACGTTAGGGTAAGCATGAATTTGACAAAGAAATATCTCAGTATAAGAAGAAATGGACATCACAGTAGATGGCTTTAGTGATTTTATAAAAGTATACATGTCTTTCTATTGCTGTTTGGGAAGATAAGGGACAAATAAATGTGTTATTAATGCAGATGAGGGAGTATTGGGTGGGTGGGTGGCTGATTTTCTTAGTAATGACATACGCATGTGGTGGTTAGATATAAAAAAGTTAATGATCTCCTTTACTTTCACTGAGAAAACAAGTTTCCATTCTTCCTTCATTTTGAAAGCAATTCCTTAAGTTAGTGTGGTGTATCTCAAGGGTGGCAGTGTAGATAATGGAACAGCATTTGCTGGACCCTGGGTTCTGTCCCAGCTCCACACAAAGAAAGAACATGTTGCTCTGTGTTTAAACTGGTTTCTCTCTGTCCCTCCCTTTCTTCCTTTGTCACGGAGAGAGAGTACTGGGGATGAGCCGGCGCCTCACACAGGATGGGCAAGTGCTGTTCGCTGAGGTAGCACAGCTTCTTTTTCACTTCCTATTTGAGACAGAGTCTTATTAAGTTGCCCAAGCTCTTTGAAAACACTATCTCACCAGGCAGATGTTTCTTTTTATTTGAGTTGAAACCTCTGACGACACGTAGATATCTGGGCAGCAAATCACCCAAAAGAATTAACCGTATAAATAGTGTTACTTTCAGAAAGATACTTAATATATTTTTCTGTCTATTTCCACACTGGCCAGTGTATCTACATTTGGGTCCAGAGGATATTTGCAGCCAATGGATACACGCCAATACTTGTACTGCCTAAAGCCCAAGAAGGAATTTGCAGAAAAAGCCGGCATCATTAAGGGAGTGACAGTAATTGGGAAACTGGATATAGTGTGGAAAACAAATCTAGGTGAAAGGGGACGGTTACAGACCAGCCAGCTTCAAAGGATGGTGAGTCCAGAAAACATTGAGTGCGGGGTTGGTGTGAGAGGGCAGGTAAGTCTTACACTTCAGCACTGAAGAGCAGAGGCCATGAGTCACTCATTTCTAGAAAATCCTAGCAGTTGTGTTGATCCATAGGTAGAAAACTAGTGCTGAGACCAATGGAAAATGTTCAGGTGTTAGTTTCTATTTAGTATATAAGTTTTTTGTCTCTTTTGGGTTTTTGTTGTTGTTAATTTCACCAAACAGGACTTAAGATAACTGCATATGAGTTATTCTTATCTCTCCTAAGATATGCTTTCAGCTCATTTGATGCTCAATACAGTGAGGTATTCTGGGAGATGTCATGAACTTCATAGGATTACAGCACTTACCAACTCAGTCCACACTTCTGTTGTTTTTGTTTTAAAATGGACTGTCATGTGTACCCCTGGCTGGTCTGGAACTGGACAACACTTTGAGATCAGATCCCCTAAATCCTAACTCATTTCTTGTCTAGAGGCAAGATTCGTCTTAATTCTACTGAGTCTGGAGTAATTGTATCAATAACAGCCCAGGCCTGCAGGGTCCTTGTAGCTGAGGTCACAGCAAAAGAGGTTAGTGTGAGAGCCTAGGCCGGAGCCGCAGTCTGCGCTCAAAGCACTAGCTGTGCCTGTTGAGTAAAGGTGCAGGCACCTTCATTAACTGTGAAAGGTTTTTCTAATTGTGTGTTTTTACTGTTACTTTTTTTCACAGGCTCCAGGTTATGGAGATGTTAGGCTGTCTTTAGAGGCCATCCCAGACACCGTAACCCTAGAAGAACCTTTCCATATTACCTGTAAAATCACAAACTGCAGGTAATGCCAGTGCGTGGAGATGGGCATCCTTTTATACTTCCTTCCCAGGGCATAGTACTAAAGAATGAGCCAGCAGGGTCTTATGTGGTGACAGATTAACAAGTCACATACATTTCTCTGATAACCTCTGTGATAATTTCTTTAATATTAAGAAAAAACATATAGGTTAGAAATTGATTCTGACTTTTGCACCTTTTGCCTATTTTCTTTGGTAGTGTTCTCTAAGACAGTTTTGTTATGTAGCCCAGGCTGGCCCTGCCCTTGTTTTTGAGACAAGGTCTCCCTGTGTATCCTTGCTTGCCTGGAACTACTATGTAGACCAGGCCGGTGTTGTTAATAGAGATCCAATGACCTGTGTCTCCTGGAGTGATGGCATTAAAGATATCTGCCCCCACACCCAGCTGTTAAGCAGTTTGGGCAGTCAACAGAAGAAGCAAAGGATATAAAGCCTAGAGTCATATCGCAGCCAAGTCAAGTTGCTGTTTCTTGTATGATTTGCAGCATACTGTCAGTTTGGGTATTGCAGTAATATTACAGCAGTGAACTGCAGCTCTTCCAGAATCCCTGTGCAATCACTTCAATCTCATACTCAGTCAAGCACTTAGATGTAAGGAAATAGGAAATAGCCTTCAAATACAGAAATGCTTGATTCTCTATGAAGCTACACACATAAGCTACACTCACTGCTACAGTTGTTTTTTGAGACACTGTCTCCAACCCAGCCTGGCACTGAGCTTCTCGAAAGCTGAGGAGGACCTTGAACTTCTACCCGCACTTCCCAGGTGCTAGGTAGGATTCCAGGTCCACACCAAAATGCTGTTCGTGAAGTGTTGGGATCAAACGCAGGATCCTAGCCTTGTGGATGCTAGGGGAACACTACCAACTGAGCTGCATTCCCAGCCCCTCAGACGGTTCATAGAAAATTTGAGTTTAGTTTTGTGGTAGCATCCATTTATTGCTGTTCCTCATCACATCTGACTGGCCTGGGAATTATTCACAAGAGGCAGATCTCACACCTTTTCCATACCATGCTTGCAAATCATAAAATCTCTGTGAACATGCAGGCAAAGATATGCAAATATAGAACATGCAGGCAAAGATATGCAAATATAGAACATGCAGGCAAAGATATGCAAATATAGGGTATGTCCAGGGGATTTTAGTTTTGAGGGTTTTGAGTGTTTCAAATAAGCTCATTGACTAACAAAGTACTGTTAAGTTTTTTAATTAATGTTTTGATGTTTATTTTAATGTAATAATTCAACTAGGTTTTCTAACTTACTTAAGACTTTCAATTTCCTCATGTATAAAAATCTGACCCAATCTAGACACATGTGTATACAGACACAAAACATGCAATAGAAAACATCACAGCAGCAGAGAAGAGAGAGTGGGGGTGTGGCCCAGTTGTTGTCTTCCTAAGTTGTGCAATGCCCTGATTTTGATCTCTAGCCAGTATTTGTAATACCAGCACTAGAAAAGCAGAGGGAAGAGACCAAAAGTTCAAGGCCATCTTCATCTACCAAGAGAGTCTGAGGGCAGTCCAGAGTATAAGAGACTCAGTCTTAGGAGCAAGCTGGCTCAGTGGGTTACAGCACTTGCTGCTAAGCATGAAGACCTGAGTTCGAGTCCCAGAACCCATCTGCTAGAGTGACTGAAGAGTGAAAGAAGGCCAGCTCTTGCTGGTTGTCCACTGACCTCCACATGCACAGTGTGGCACATGCACACCTGCACATAGCACACACACAAAACAAATGGATGGGAAAAAACATGTACTACATTGTTATAGAATTGACTGAGAAAATCGTATTGTGAACACTCTCTAATAGAGAGCATTTTTAATTGATAGGGAGATAGAAACATGTGAAAGCAAATATGATTTCAATATGTAAGCTAAATCTTAAGTCAATACTGAAATCCTTATGAGCCAAATCCTAAGGCACACAGAAGCCGAGGAACTGAAAGTAATGGAGAGACTAGAAGTCTGTTCTGAGCCTGGCAGCTCAGTGAACAGGTAAGCTGATCTAGTGCTGCTCAGCAAGTCTTGTCAGGGAACTCAGTGAGCAAGCGTGAGTGGCTGTTACTTAGGATCCCTGTCAGTCATTTCCTAAGTTAGCCGCATGCTAAAAGAACAGATTTTTTTTTCATGACAAGGACTAAGCAGCTATCAGTTGTCCTTCTTCCCTGTGGAGTTCTCAGTATGAGTAAGAGACATGGCAGTAAGATGAAATTCAAATGCCTGAGACTAGACAAAAGGCAAGGCCAGCACTGGCCCGCAGCAGGGAGCCCACTGGGACCCTGCTGTCCCTTCATCTTACCTATGGTGTCTTTTGGAGACATTACCTCTTTGTAGTCCAGGCTGGCCTCACACTGGCTGAGGCTGGCCTCAAACTTCTAATCCATCTACTTTTAACTCCCAAGTGGTCCCTCGCTCCTTCATTCTCTCTTAGGCTGAGTAATGACATGCTCATTTTAGGAGTGTGATGGCATCTGCTTAGGAAATAAACAGATTTATCCTGGTTTCCGATTGCTTCAGCAGTGAGAGGACGATGGACCTCGTGCTGGAGATGTGCAACACCAACTCCATCCACTGGTGTGGGATCTCAGGACGACAGCTGGGGAAGCTGCACCCCAGCTCCTCGCTCTGCCTGGCCCTGACACTCCTGTCCTCGGTACAGGGGCTCCAGGTATGTCCTCTTCAGTGATTTCAATGGGGTGGGCTAAGTCATCATTTCTGATAGCTGTATTTTCCATGGTAATTATCAATGAGTGAACACTGAGGTGCATCTCATTCATTCTCATATTCATTCTCTCTCTCTCTCTCTCTCTCTCTCTCCCCCCCTTTCTCTAGAGTGTCTCTGGCTTAAGACTCACTGATACATTTCTAAAGAGAACATACGAGTATGATGACATCGCGCAAGTCTGCGTGGTCTCAGCAGCCGTGGAAGTGGAAGCCTAAAGAAAATCCCTAATGTCAGACTTCTTGTTTAATCACATAAGTGCTCTCTGTATTTCGTCAGCTTTGTGCAACCACCAGTAGTGAAAATAAGTACATGTTATTTAAATTTGTTTCCTGTAAAACAGTTAAATTTTAAATGTTTGTTGTAAATACACTAGTTTTATCTTTTGAATTATATTCTAAAGGAACAAAACATTTCTTTATTTTCCGTATGTATTTTGTGTCCTTTAAGATAGCTGTCATGTTTTTGTTTTCAACAAGCTCATCTTTGAGGCTTTTTGTCTAACAAGTATATAAGTCAGCAAACCTTCTGTAAAGGGCTGGGTATCAGGTGTCTTATGCTCTGTGGACAGATGAGTTCTGCCATCTGAGCAGGCTAGCAGGTATGTCCATGATTGATGGCACCTGCTTGCTAAGGTCCCTAGGCTACACACTAACTCTGCTGGAAGACACCATTTGGTTTAGGATTATCGAATTTCCATAATACTTGATGTAGAAAGTTAGTTGAACTAATCATAGTCAACTGCGGTCTCTTTCCTAGGTGTTTAGTCAATAAAGAGAGGCCTGTGTAAAACAATTCAGGCCCCTTCCTGCAGCCTGATTATTTCCTAACTCATACAGGAGAAACATTTTAGTTGTTTTCAAAATCGTTGTATGGTTGCCTGTCTGTCTTAGTGTACACATACCAACACACATTAACAGACACTCAAAAAAAGTAAAAATAAAATAAAAAAAGAAGACAGAGTCAATAGGGGTGAGGTGACAAATGGTAGCAAACAAAATAAAACAAAAAGCACTGGGAAAGATCTCTCCTGTCACTTGAGGGGAGGTGGGGCACAATGAAGGTAGTTTTCAGCAAGTATCATAAAACATTAGTTCATGTCAAAAAAGGTTTTAAACAACTGTGAAATGCTGAAAAGAAGAACATCTTGACAGTGGCTGGTAGAAAAAAATGTGGTAAGTAGAAAGAAAATGCCCCCTATGGGCTCACAAAGAGCAGCACTACTAGGAGGTGTATTTGTGGGAGTAGGTGTGGTGGCCTGCCTCTTTCTCTTCCTACTGCCTGCCAATTCCAGATAAAGAACTGTGGACTACCTCTCCAGCACCAGGTCTGCTGCCTGTGTGTCACACTGCTTCCCACCATGATAATGGACTAAACCTCTGAACTGTAAGCCACCATTAATTAAATGTTTTCCTTTTTTCTAAGGAAAAAAAAATAACTAGACACTCAAGAGCAGGTCAGGATTGATTGACTCAGTTAGCTTTTAACAATGTTAGTAATTATTTCTCTTTAACCTAAAGACTCCTGGGGGGTTCCCTACTGAAGAATGAAGAGCTTATTTTCATATTATACATTAAATGATTCCAACTTCACATCTGATTTTTAACTCTCTATCATGTACTAATATAAAAGATTTCTTTGTCCATTTAATCACAACCATTCGTGGGCTAGAGAGATGGTGATGACCTCTTCTGGTGTGTATGCAGACAGCAACAGTGTACCTACATACATGAAATAAAAAAATAAAAAGTTCTAAAAATATATCTAACTCTTTACAATGGAGGATTGCATTAAGTCAAAGACAAGACCTGTTTTCTTAAATGCATAATTATTTATTGCCATGACAAACTGTTTGGTCCAAAATGAAAGGTGTATTCAGAAGTCTTTCCCCTCACATACATTAGTCATGATTGATGAATGTCTGTGCAAAACAAAATATAAGCAGTGAGAACTGAGGTCCATTCCTTTAGGATGACAGACTGGTCAAGTTGTATTTATCAGCATCCTCTTATGACTGAACCACTGTTTCATTCCGTCAGAATGTATAACTTATTCTGCTATATTCTTTGAGTTACAAAGTCTCTTCTGTGTATAAACAACATAGCTGTGTACTGTTCATACTTTAAATAAAGGACAGATAATGCCATCTTATAAAGGATCTGAGTCAACTATTATAAAAACTAGATTGACAATTTGATACAGTAAATGAAAATTCCATTTCCATAAAAAGGACACATTGGATTTTGCATAGCAAGGTAACAGCTTCAGCTACTCCAGTGAAATGAGTTCATGGAAGTCAGGCATTCCTAATTAGAACATATGGAAGTATTCAGTGCCCTGTTTCTCTTAGCAAGAGAAGGAGAAGAATGCTGGGGAAGTGTCTTAAAGTTTTAAGACAGCTAGACAATCAGACCATACCAAAAAAGTCTTGAAATAGCTTGCAGTATGATGATTCCGGTGTGCTGGACAGACCTGAAAAGGGTGTCCTATATAGAAAGAGAATCTGTGGAAGTGGGAGACAACATCTGGCTGGCTGTTCCTTCCCAAAGAAACAAAACTAGAAACATGCAGTGGAAGACCCACCAATTTCTGTATTTCACCTAAGAAGAACTGCCTTCAGCAAGGGCATTAGCACATGAAGATCGTGTTCCAACGCTGTTAATCCTCTCCCGAGTACTACTGCTCACATGACCTGGGGACTCTTCCTTGTCTGCTTTCCAGAAGAGTTATAGAGAAGGGATATCATTCTCTCCTAAGACCACTGAAATCATCTGAGCCCTATTTTTTTTTTTCCTGGAAGGGACTGAAATTTTCTTAATAGAGGCAGGCCTATTCAGCTTATCTTCTTCACAAAGATTTGTTTCCCAAAAATCTAGATTAAGTCATGAAGTTTTCTAATTGTCCATTTTGTTGTTGTTTGGGTTGTTTTTGTTTTTTACTGGGGTGTTTGGGATTTTGTTTTTTGTTATTGAGACAGGGGGTTCATGTAGCCCAGGCTAGCATCGCACTCACTGTGTAGCCAAGAGTGATGCTGAATTCCCGGTCCTGCCTCTTACCGCCTATGTGCTGAGGTTCACCGCCATTCCCATTGCATGCAGTACTAGAGAAGGGGTAACCCAGGACCCCACACATGCTGGGCAAGCACTATGCACTGATCTGTGTTCCCAGTCACTCTGGTTGTCCTTTAACAGCTCCAGGATCTGTTCTGTGGGGCATCTGCTCTCCGTTCCTATTTGTTTCCTCTCTATTGCAGTGATGGGATGGGAACAAAGTTTTTGGTTAATAAACCAGTTCCGTTTGAAATGAGTCTTCTCATCCATCAGTGCACCAAGAGTCCCCCCCATCAATATCTCATGTCATTCCTTCCTACTAACCACATGCCAGATGCACTGTGGCATCCAACTTAAAATAAGATAGTTGATGTCTCCTGTTATGTTTAAATTGCAATAAATTAAAGTTAAGCATAAGAACCGACATGCCAAGCCAAACTGCACCAAAGGATTACACAAGTGAGCAATGTTAGAGATGGATGCTTCTGTTAGCCATTAAATAATGGTAAAGTAAAAATCATCATCATCATCATCATCATCGTCTTTGATGGGCACATAATTAAATTCCACTTAGGAAACCCATAATCTGGGGACATGTCAGTAGCTTCTTTAAATGTAACTAGATACTGCCCTAGGTAGGTTTACCAGCAATGAAATTGTGGCAGTTAAGCTGTGATAATTAAATGGAGCAGTTATGTCACTGACCTGACCAGCATCATTAAGGCTTTCTAAGTATGTTTCATTATGTACTTAACTGGCCATGCGAACGCTATCAACACAAAGCTACAGACAAACTTAGTTAAAAATCTATGCAGAAAACCTGAGCACACTGCCTTCGCTTTCTGTGCATTCACAGTATCTTCAAAGCGCCACTCGCAATAGACACGCGTCACTGATGGTAGCAGTGCCAGCGCTTCTCTCTGACGTGCTGCCAAGCACGTGTCTTCTAAACCAGCGTCGCCCCTCTCGAGACCACTGTCTAGGGAAACCTGCAGCTAAAGAACTTTCCAATAAATAGCCCTACTATTCAATAAATATACTCTGTACTAAGTCTAATATACAAATATGATGATAAAAGTTTTAAAATGGATGGACCCTTGTCCCCAGGCTGTATTCGCCCTTAACAAGGCTACTGATCATTGCTTTCCAAAGGAGTCTGGATTACGTTAAAGTCTGCTTGTGGTAAACTATTATCTAAACAGATGTATTCTCTCAGGTTTACACAGGAGACTTTCCTCCGTTATTTTCAGACATTGTACAGGGTGGGTTTTGTTACTTTGTTTTTGGCTATTATCTACAAGTGTACACGTCAGAGTGTTTGTACTGGGGCGAGGGTCCTGGTCAAGTCAGGAGTGTTCTTCCGTACTGCTGCTGAAGGATCTGCTCCGGATGTGGTTTCTCAGCTGCTCTATGAGTTCCGGATTCTGTTGTTGTATCTGCTGCGCAAACTGCTGCCCCCTGCAGGACAAAAGCGGAATAAACTGAACTGGAGCTGCTGTAGGACTTTCAAAGGGAATTTTTCCTATGAACACAAGTTTTAGAGCCATATTACCACTGTTCTGCATAGCATTATTACAGGACAGAGAGTTCCCATGGGTGTGTGTATGGTGTGTGTTTGTGTACATCTCATGTGTGTACTGGTGCACACGAGGGCAAGTGCACATGTGGAAGTCAAAGGACAACTGTTAGTATTGGTCCTTGGGTGCAGTGCGTTTTTGTGTGTTTTAAGACAGGGTTTATTGACTGGCCAGAAAGCTTTGTTATAGAGTAGGCTAGCTCACAGGCCTGCCAGCCCCAGGGAGCCTCTGTCCCTAGGTTCCAACCCTGGAATTACAAGATGTGTCATCACTGCCAGGTTTTTGATTTTTTGGTTTTCAGTTTCGTCAGGGGATAGAACTCGTGTCTTCCTGGTAGCAAGGCAGGTCCTACCAACTGAACCCTCTCTCCAGCCCAGGCCAGAGGCTTCTCCTTGGGAAACAAACAGTCTCTTGTTGAAGATGAGGAAGAAAACAAAACACTGAAGATAAGATAGAAGTGCCTGAATTGGATGTGATCTACCTGTGCACTATTTAACCAAACAGCTCTAAAGCATGCTCCTTACATGTACCCAAACACAGTGCACCAGTCTTCCCAGGTTCTCAGGACAGGACAGAACAACTCCCAGGCTGGGATCCTTAGAGAGGTCAGTGAAAAGGGATTTTTTTCTTTTGTTTTTTTCAAGACAGGGTTTCTCTATGTAGCCTTGACTGTCCTGGACCTCACTCTGTAGACCAGGCTGGCCTCAAAAAAGTGAATTTTTATAAGACAAAGTTTTAAAGGCCTGGGAATGAGGTTCAATGACAGGACTTCTTTTAAAAGTTTATAAGCATGTATGTGTGTGTGTGTGTCTACATGTATGTGTCTGTGTGTGTGTCTATGTGTCTTTGTGTGTCTGTGTATGTGTGTGTCTCTGTATCTGTGTGTGTGTATGTGTGTGTATCTCTGTGTGTATGTGTGTCTGTGCGTGTTTGTGTGTGTGTGTATCTGTATGTCTGTGTATGTGTTTCTGTGTGTGTGTCTGTTTATATGCATGGTGTGCAAGTGCACAAGCCTAGGCCAGAAGGTATGTTAGGTGTCCTCCTCTGTCATTCCCTGTCTTTTCCTGAACTTAAACTTGCATTTTATTAAATAGGCTGGAATCCAGAAAGTCCCAGCGATCCCCCTGTCTCCACCCTTTTGGAGCTAATGCTACAGGTATGTATGGGATGCCCAGATTCTTATGTGGGTGTTAAGATTATTATTCTCATTATTGTGCAGTTAGCGTTCTTAATCTCTGAGCCATCTCTCTAGCCCAACAGAACACTTCCCTAGCCTGCCTACAGCTCTGGCTTCAGTCCCAATACTCATTAAACACAGTTATACACAACTTTGAAACAGGATGATAGTGCATATCTATAATCCCAGCACTAAGGAAGAAGAGGCAAGAAGATCAAGAGTTCAAGACCACCCCCAGCTATGTAGTAAAATCAAGATCAGTGTGGTCTTTATAAGACCCTGCCTCAGAAAATAAAGACTTTAGACAGTTTGTAGAAGCCACCATTGAGGTTCCTTGGGTCTTCTCACTTTTCTGAGTCCCGATGAAACTCCTTTTGTTTCTGTCTCTTTCATTTGGATGCTGATCGGAAACTATGCAGAATTTTTCCGTTACTCTGGACTTCCCTAGTCTTCCTCCATAGCTGGACTCCCCGCCATTGGCCTGTGGTGTTACCGCCATGCGGCCGACCTCCACACTGGCTTAACTCAAACAGCAATGGGGTTTTTTTTTGGGGGGGGGAGGGAGTCATTTGTTTGTTTGGATTTTTGTTCTAATTTTTACTTCTCTTTTCTATTCTTCTCTGGGTAATGGCTCAGATTTATAGCTTGCCTATCCTGGGGTTTTTTTCCTTTAAATTCTAATAAGATGGTCCTTGAAATTACAATAAAATAAGTTTATCACAAATCCTTCAGTTTGTGACCTCAATCACATGTATTAAGCATGATAATCATGCCATTTAAGGGTCACTCTAAAAGTTCAGCATCCTAGGTGGTGATTGGTTTTGAGAACAAATTAGAAACTGGAACTGTGGCTTCCTATAAACTTGGCAGGGGCAGTGGCAGACACATATTCAAGATTAAATGTCTTGGACATTCTGATGGACAGTGACATGCTTACTGATGGACAGTGGTGTGCTTACGTGTGTGGAGTCAGTTTCCAGTGCCCCAGAAGCCCCGAAGTGTTCTGAACATTAAGGATGTAACACGCAATGTGACCTTAAAACTCACTTTACTTCTTTCATGGTGCTAGGGATTAAACCCAGTGAGGGCTCTACCACTAAAGCAAAGGTGGTTTTAAGCCAAGTATGTGGCCCATGTTTGTAATCCCAGACCACTCAGGAAGGTCACCTTCAATTGGAAGGCAACATGGGCTACACAGCAAGACTATGCTTCAAAAAACTGAATTTAAAATATGGATCTGCACCTAATTAATACTTATTTTCAGTAGGCATATGACTACCAATTAAATCCCAGAGTAGTTATTCAAGCTTACAAAATTAAAAAAAATAAACTCATTGATGAAATTGAAGGATAATTGCTTTATATATGAGATCATGGTGAGTGTGTATCAATGAGCAGGGCATCAATACTCAGGGACCCCCTGTAAGTGTACAGCAGGACATCAATCCTCAGGGACCCTCTGTAAGTGTACAGCAGGACATCAATTCTCAGGGACCCTCTGTAAGTGTACAGCAGGACATCAATCCTCAGGGACCCTCTGTAAGTGTACAGCAGGGCATCAATCCTTAGGGACCCTCTGTAAGTGTACAGCAGGAAATCAATCCTTAGGGACTCTCTGTAAGTGTAGATGACAGTCCTGACATCCTATATGACCCTAAATCCATACTAGAAACAACAAAAATTTAGCTGGACCTCAAAAGACTAAGTGACTGTCTTGAGCTCTCGGAAAGTTAAGGCATGTTCCTCGGCAACTCCAGCTACCAGTTATGGATGGGAACTACCTACTTTCTTGGTTTTGTTCTATTTGCTTGCTTGCTTGCTTGCTTGCTTGCTTGCTTGCTTGCTTGCTTGCTTGCTTGCTTGCTACAACGAGTTATCAATATGTAGACCTGGCTGGTCTGGAACTCAACAGAAACTCCACCTGCCTCCGCTTCCCGAGTGCTGGAATTGAAGGTGTGTACCACCCACCACACCAGAGTTCTGCCTACTTCTACTGCTAATGACTCCTTCTAAAGATCTGCTGGAATGTGAAAATTCTATAGAAAGGAAAAGAAAAAGTCTGTGAGCATGCATGATTTCCCCCAAAGCATGTCGAGCTGGCCACAGACCAGGTCTTCTACACCCCTACCCTTCACTTCCTACACCCCTACCCTTCACTCTGAAATGCGACTCCAATTTACTAACTTCTTAGAAACGTCACACGTTTAGTTAGGCAAGTGATTTTAACAGGAAACAATTAAAATGAAGGCCGAGCCCTCAGAAACAAACTTTAAGGCATCAAATGCCTGCTTGTTGTTTCTGTTAAAAAAAACTTTGAGCCGGGCGTGGTGGCACATGCCTATAATCCCAGCACTTGGGAGGCAGAGGCAGGCGGATTTCTGAGTTCGAAGCCAGCCTGGTCTACAGAGTGAGTTCCAGGACAGCCAGGGCTACACAGAGAAACCCTGTCTAGAAAAACAAACAAACAAAAAAAAACAACTTTGGGCTGGTTGGCTTTTTGTCAACTAGACACAATTCTAAGCATATCGAGAAAGAGAATGTCAACTGAGGAGTTGCCTCCATCAGATTGGCCTGCAGATAAGTGTGGGATATTTTTCTGATTAATGATTAATGTGTGAGGCTCCAGTACACTAGAAGGGGTACTACCCTCGGACGGACAGAGTCCTCGGTTGTACAAGAAAGCAACCTGGGAGAACCACAGAGAACAAGCCAGCAGGCAGCACTTCTCCATGGTCTCTGCTTTTATTCCTGCCTCCAGGTTCCTACCTGGAGTTCCTGCTCTGACTTCCCTTCATGTGTAAATCAGGCCTTTTAAAAAAAGATTTATTTATTTATTATATCTAAGTACACTGTAGCTGCCTTCAGATAGCACCAAAGAAGGTGTCAGATCTCATTACAGAATGGTTGTGAGCCACCATGTGGTTGCTGGGATTGAACTCAGCACCTTCGGAAGAGCAGTCAGTGCTCTTAACCACTGAGCCATCTCTCCAGCCCCTCTGGCCTCCCTTCATGATGGACTATAAACTGTGAGCTGAAATAAAGCCTTTCCTCCCCAGGCTGCTTTTGGTCACCTTGCCTTACCCATTCAATAGGACACAAAGCAGGGCAAACACTCACGCTTGGATAAGGCTAGACAGGTCTGTGAGGCCTCCAACTCCGGCAGCAGGTCCTCCAATGGCGTTTGTCATCATCCCTGACATTCTAGGGTAACGAGAGACAGACCATGGAGATCAGCATGTATTCCTCATGGGAAGAAAATGTCAATGAAATACATCAATATCTTCGAAGGGACTGGGTCAAATGTGTGAGTGACTGGAATTCAGTGCCTTTTTATCAATTCTGATGGCATGCTTTAATTACCCCTGCAATAAGAAGGGAAATGGCATAAGGAGCCCTTTATACTTACAGCTGCTGAACTTGAGGGTTCTGCATTAAACTTGCAGCCTATAATTGAAAAATAGTATTGCCCATTAAAATGACAGCAATGCATAGGGACGTTACAAAGATGCTGTGAGGGTGGAGGAATGAAGCCTAATGGTGCACACCCTAACATGGGGTGGAATTTTAGTGTGCTGTACAAAGGAAATGGGATGATCCAAAAGGGAAGGTACTAGAAACTGCTTCCTTCACAGAGTAACAACGGCAGGTTGATAGATCTCAGAACTCCATGTTAAAGCATGATCAACCCGGTCCTTTTGTTATTTATCCTCTGTAATTTTCATCAGTTTCTATTTTCATTTTTTGGCAGTCCTGAGGGTTGAACACGACGCATATGTCCTTACACTGAACTACAGTCTTAGCCCTCACTTTGTTTACGTGTTTATGTATTTATTTATTTATTATAGCAGTGCCGAGAAATCAAACCGAGTTGTCAGGAATGCTATCTAAGCACTCTGGCACTGTGGCCCACCCACGAGCCTACACTGGCCCCTTTTTAAGAGTCAAAGATGTGCCTTTAACCCTCCTCTTTTGCAGCTCCTACACGGTGCTTATTTTAGTATATAGTAGCTTACAGACTAAATTTAATCTGAAGCTAAATTCCATTTCATATTACAATAATATAACCTGAGGCCTAGAAATGAGCAAGCCAGGTTTTAAAACATCAGAGACTTACAAAGGAGTATGTATTTGCCAGCGAATAGGTAAGAAGGCCAACCAAATTGGTAAAAGACTGTGTCTTTTGGTTGAACTAAGGACTTAAGGATTGTAAAACACATTTACTTGAACAAAGATGAACAGGAGCTGATTCCTGCATTGCAGGAACACAGCGTATGGTAGAATATATGTGCTTTTGTTTTGAGACAGGGTCTCCCCATGTAGCCAAGGCTGGCCTCAAATTCCTGTGTTCCTAAGGCTGGCCTCAGCCTTCCTTCCACGTTCAGGTATTGCAGACATGCACCACCATGCCAGGCAGTAGAATGTTTACATACAAAGTATGCAGTCAGTAACTCCAGGGGTACTGTAGACTCTGGTAACACCCTATGCCCACCAGAACATAGAATCATGTTTGCTTTTCAAAGAACTGTACGTTATTTTTGTTGGTTTGAGGAACTAGAGATTGTTGGCAGGACTAGAGATGTGGTTTAGTTGTCTAGGAGGCACGAAGTCCTGGGTTCAGTCTCCAGCACTGCATAAACTGGCTGAAGTAGGGCTCGCCTGTAATCCCAGCACTTCGGAGGCCTGAAGAGCAAACATTCAAGGTCACCTTCAGCTACATACTTTGTTTGAGGCTCGTTGAGGCATGTTTGAACCTGGGCTACATGAGAGCCTGTTTTTAAAAACATAAAAACTCTTAAGACAGAAAACAAGGCCAGCAATATTGATGGGCAAGTTTGGATGATGGCTATAATCAAAATCCTTCAGACAGCAGTTGATAGATATATCTTCCTAGGACCAGTTTTATACAACTTTAGGGTTTTAAATTACATTTATTTCTTTATGAATTGAAAGAGAGAGAAAGAGAGAGAGGGGGAGGGAGGGAGAGAGAGAGAGAGACAGAGAGAGAGAGAGACTGTGTATGTGTGCCACAGTGCTTTGTATAAAGGTCAAAAGGTAACTTGTGGAAGTCAGTTGTTTTTTTTTCCACCATGTGTGACCTCAGATCACCAGGATTATGTGGCAAGCACTGTAACCTGCTGAGTCATCTCACTAGCCCAAGACAGTGGTTTTTAAACTTTCAGATTTACAAACTGGCAATCTAAAAAAAAAAAAAAAGCATGAGTTTTGTCTTATAACGTGTGCATATCCACACAAACACCGACTTTTATATTCTAGTTTAGGAAGGTATGGGTTTTCTAAAAAAGACCCTGGCTTCCTCCGAGTTGAGGTACTCCTGTCTTAGCCTTTGCCATGAACATCTGCCACTCACTGGAAACCTCCACATTTGTTTTTTTTTAAAAAAAAAAAAAATCTGGATATGGAGCCTGCACTCCCAGTGAGGCTGAGGCACTTGTGCTCAAGAGCTATGGGTCAACTCCAGCAACTATTGAAAAATTCCATCTCCCTAAAAAGAATGGCAGAGAAGGAGATCAAATACATAGTGGACAGCAGGCAGTAGATCAAAAAAGAAAGAAGTATACTCACCATGGTGATGAATGCTGGGTTATTTATCAAGCTAGCCATGTCAAAGCTCAACCCAGTTCCTGTCTGTAAAAGAGTTAGATCTGAGATTCATTCCAGCCACTGTGATGTTAATCAATTGTGAGTGACAGGATCTGTTCCACAGAGACAACTTACAGGACTGGCTACCTCTCTTAACTTCTGTTCTGCTATTTTCAGATTTGACTTATAAGAATCATTTTCAGGATCGAGATCCAGTGCCTTCTGGTAGCTTGTAACTGCCTCTTCAAACTTATTCATGGCAGTGAGGGCGAGCCTTTGGAAAGAGAGCAGAGTTATGCTAAAGAACAGCAGAAGGTCTTATGCTAAGAGCATTCAGGGACCTAGCATTCAGTTCTAAACCTCATTATGCTATGGTTCAGAGAGAGAGAACAATCAATTCTCCCCAATTCCAAGGTCCTGTAAGCTTCAGTTGTCTCCTTTCTGTTCCATTACACATGTGTCCCACACAGTTCATAAGCTGAGAGCTCAGACTGCTCACCCTTCTGTTTTCCTTAAGACTGACATGTAAATGAAGTAGCTTGCTTTACGAAACTCTAGGCCGAACTAAACCAAGATTTGGGCTTGCAATCCTGGGATCATGAAAATCCATGATGCTGACAGCCTTTTCAAGGACTCTAATGAACCAGGAGTGTCAAACCTTCTGACCTTATAACAACACTGTCGCCTACAGATGTGTGGGGCTGCATGCATAACTACCCTAGGACACATGCAGCCCACAGGCCTCAGGTGGGACACACCTGCATCTGAATGCTATGTACTTGAGAGCGTCCCACATTCTTCCTTCCTAAAACACTTGAACAATAATGACTATTAGTTTCCCAATTTTGTTTTTACTGTTTCACTTCCTATAGCTTTTAAAAAAATATTTGATTGATTGATTGATTGATTGATTATTGGAGGAAGTGGTGCCAGGGGACACATGTAGGGAGCAGAGGGCAACTCTGTTGACTTGCTCTTTTCCTTCCACGTTAACAAGGGCTTTGGGGGTTGAACTAGAACTGTCAGGCTCACACAGCAAGTGCCTTAACCTGCTGACCTATCTCACTGGCCCATAGTTTCTCATCTGTTAAATTAAAAGCAGAATGTAGCTATCAGGTGACTAGTCCTGAACACGTAACTTGTTAGACAAAATAAGGATCTTCTGTAACTCAAATAAAAACTATCGTCCCAGGCACAAACTTGAGTATTACTAAATTTTAATGTTTATCATTCCCTACCTATAATTTACTTGAAAAATACATCAGAATTAAGCAGTAATAACTACGTATAAAAAGATAGTATTGGGCTGGCGAGATGGCTTAGCAGGTAAGAACACTGACTGTTTTTCTGAAGGTCCTAAGTTCAAATCCCAGCAACCACAAGGTGGCTCATCACCACCTGTAATCTGGTAATGAGATCTGACACCCTCTTCTGGCGCATCTGAAGACAGCTACAGTGTACTTATATATAATAATAAATAAATCTTTAAATAAAAAAAAGGATACTATTAAGTGTCTTGTTTGTTCTTCAATTGTCATTTAAACAAATTAATCCTTTCTTTTCTGGATTACCTCACAGACTTCTTACATAGATAAAGTTAGAAATTCTTTATAATCCAAGTAGTTTTCTATTAGTCAACCTTGAAGGATCCTCAACAGAGTTCTTAATTAATCATCAGCAAAGACTGAAAGCCTACTGTGTACCAGGTACTACTTTAAATACTCAGCACTCCACAATTTCTTTAAAAGTTCCTAAGTTTAAGAAAATCTCCTTCCACCTGAGCAGCACAGGCAACAAGCATGCACCCAGAATGGGCAATATTAAGGAAAATGACAGCAATGCTTGCTCAAAAATGGCCACATGCAGAAGACATGAATGGCAGAAAATAATCACAGAGAAGTTGGGAGAGTACTATCAACCCAGACACAGAAGCAAACTCAGAGATGCTAAGAAACATGCAGGTCTTGTATGCTGAAAGCATAGGAAAAAGGTACATGAGGATGGGACCCAGGAAAGAAAGTAGAGGGGGCAGCTGGCTCCACTGGGTCATATGGGACTTCTTTATAGTTCAGACTTTTTACAGTTACAATGGAATGACTATTTGAGTTATGCTTTTAGGGTTTGCTAGGGAGGTGTGAGACAAGGTCTCATGTGGCTGAGGCTGACCTCAAAGTTGCTATGTAGCCAAAGATGATCTTGATCCTCTTGCTTCTACCTCCAAAGTGCTGGGAGTATAAGCATGCAACACATACCCTGTTTATGCAATGCTAGGGCTCAAATCCAGCATGCTAGGCAATCACTCTGTCTATTTAGATATTCAACTTTTCTGGGTTAGACTTTTGAAAGCTCACTCTGGCTTCTCTGTAGAGAATTGAGGTAGAGAATTGAGGCATAAAGACCAGTTAGGAGGTAACTGAAGCAGAGTAGGTAAGAAATGGCAATCTGGGCTAATCCTATTAGCAAGCTAGTCAACAACTTAATCCAAGATACATGGGGAAAATGAGACTAGACCAGATACGCCATCAGATTAGATAGATACAGACCAACTCTTCAGCTTTGGGCCAAAGCAATGGGTCCATGAGTTCTGATAGAAACACATGAAATTCAAAATGTCTATTAAATACTCAAACATAGAGATAAAAAGGAATGGAATATTTGAGTATGGAGTTCAGACATAGAACTCAAAAAGAGTTCCAACAACACATGCAGTTGGATCTCACTCACAGAAATTAAATCCCATAAAGTCTCCATGAACACGGAACTAACAAACACCAAACAGTGGTTTCCAGGGACAATACATAGTTAGGGACCTATGAAACTTACTTGTGTTTTTATGGTCCAAGCTATGAAGTGAGTTTCTTCACACAGTTCCTTACAATGCCCATCAGTCCTGAAATACCCATGACTGACCTCAGCTCCATTTTGCTATATTTCTTTCTATTATATTTGTCTTATTATCACACAGGGGACAATGTTAGTCAGGATATCCACCATCAGACCTGAACCACAACATGTATGATTCTCCGTGGCAATGCCTTGGATGTTGTCTGGGCACTCACCCCATCCTTCCATAGGCCTTGCTGTATTTGGAATCAATTGCGATGGCTTTCTCGCAGTCCTTGATTGCGTCTGTGTAGTGACTTAATTTGCTTTGAGCAGCAGCCCTGAGGGGGGAGACATTACAATAAGGCAGCAGTCCAGGCTTTTCAGGCATGAAACCGCATGGTTCTGGTCCCAATGTTTACAACACATCACTCTAAGCCCAACTGTCTGATTATACAACAATTTAAAAACAGCTTAAAACATCTGGAAGAAAAAGTAAGCTCCCTTTTCCTTCCCCTTTGCTTTAGAAAATACAAATGTGTGGGTTATTACAACCCTATTTATGGCCTCTCAGTTTGCCTGAGATGCAAACTGAAAACATGGAGGCATTTGGAGCACTAGGGAGGCATAGAGAGGGGCAGCTGCTATGAATTGGTCATTTTAATAGTAAGGTTAAAACATACCAAAAATTTCCAACCCATGACAACCTCTCCCATTCCTTTACTCCTGACACAGCCTAAACTTTACCCTTCAGTCTCTCCAAGGTCATCATCATCTTCAGCAAACCCCAGAATCTACTTCAGAAGAAGGCTGAAGAGACCAACTCTAGGCAAACAGCATTTGCCCATGCAAACATCTAACAATGAGGACCTGCTGACAGTGATGCTGACTTGGAAGGATTCACCCAGGGGAGGAAAGGGGAGGAGAAGCAGAAGCCCTAGGATTCATACTCAGAGGTCAACAAGGGAGTATCAGCAGCCAAGAAACATCTGCACGAGGTCAGGTGTGAGGGCCAGAGCATAGGATAACATCTTAGGTTCTCACTGCTCCACCCACCCCCAGGGCATGCTGCACCCTCTACTCCTAACACAGTACCTCCCAAACTTGAGGTCCCTTCTAGTAATAAAGGCAGAAAGTCCTTGGGGGAAACAGTTACAAACCCAAAACTTGACTTAGATTCCTTTATGGTCAACAGACAAAAGCCCATGGCAAACGTGCCCCACACTCTCCAGCTTGCTAAGCTTGCCCACAAACTGAGAGGCACTTGTCAGTCTCCTGCTCCTGCATTCTCTTATACCCATGTCTGGTGTCTAAATTGCCCAAACTGTTTGTTTGTTTGTTTGTTTGTTTAACTACCCAGTCAACCTTCTGTCTTCAACAATAAGTTCTTTCAGAGACTTCCCGGACTCTCCAGTAACACATATCAAAACAATAAAATGAGTGAAAATGTGTGTGTGTGTGTGTGTGTGTGTGTGTGTGTGTGTGTGAGTCAGACACCTTCAGGTGTCAGTTTTCACCTTTCCACCTTTGAGACAGGGTCTCCTCCAGCAGGGAAGTTGGCCCTGAGCCTCTGAGAGCCTGCTGCCCTCCCCTCTCCTCCCCAGGGGCATGCTGGGACTATAGATGCTAATACTACATAGTTCTGAGATCTGAACTCAGGGTGCTCGGGTTTGCGGGAAACGCATTCAAATCACCAGACGTGTGAAGCAAATGTTTTACCCACTGAGACAGTCCCCTAAAGAGGACTAAAACACTGTTCCTCACTGACCTCATCATGCCTTAAATGTTCTAATTTCCTCCGGCCATCAAAGTAAAGATTAGGAGTATCTACTTCTGTCATAGCTAATCTTACAGTCAACTTCACTGCATCTGGAATTAACTAAGCCAGAACAGCTGGACACACCTGTGTGGGATTTTTAGAAGTAGAAGACCTACCCTAAATTCAGATCATTTGAAGTTGGAAGACTGACCCTAAATCTGAGCTACATCAGAAGACATGAGCTACACAAAAGGGCACGAAGGAAGGAAGTCAGCTTTTGCCTTAGTCTCGGTGGTGAGTTCATCTCTTCTGTTCCTGGGGCACTCCTCCCTGGGGTAAATTCTTTGGAATTTCAACACAGACTGAAAATGGGTGGCTCTCTAGGATTTCTCTCGGACTCCAGCACTAGATTGGGACTGTTGAGACACCCAGTCTTGTGGACTGAACAACTACTGGAATCCTGGACTTTCTACTAGGAGATAGCCATTGTTGGACTACTTAGCACATAGCCTGTAAGCTACTCTAATAAATCACAGACAGACACAGACAGCCAGCTGGCCGGATAGACGGATGGACACACACAGGCACACAGACACTCATACACATACATATACACACCGAGGGGGGAGGATTAATTTTTTCATTCTATCAATTCTATTCCTAATACAACTATTATTGTATCCCATCAACACTGAATATCCAAAGTAAATGGCCAAAGTGTTTGTTGGCTCTCCATGAACAGAGTTCTAGAGAACCCATCCCATAGAAAGGCAGCTAGAAGAGACACTGAAACCGGGAATACAGACCTTCCAAATTTTCTGTAAGAAATATCACATCATGTGTAGACAAGCTCTGATATATCACATCATGTGTAGACAAACTCTGATATATCACATCATGTGTAGACAAGCTCTGATATATCACATCATGTGTAGACAAGCTCTGATATATCGCATCATGTGTAGACAAGCTCTGATATATCACATCATGTGTAGACAAGCTCTGATATATCGCATCATGTGTAGACAAGCTCTGATATATCGCATCATGTGTAGACAAGCTCTGATAAAAATTTTGAAGATCAGCTTTCACAACTAATGTGCGCATTAATGGCTGGCACACATGTTCTTCAGAAAGTGGATTTTGAGACAACAAAAGACTCATACTTTTGCCAGACATGTGGTATACATCTTTAATCTTTAATGCCATAATGTCAGCTCTGGTGAAGCAGATTTCTGTGAGTTCAAGGAAGGACAGCCCCCCGTCTTAAATAAATAAATAAACAAACAAACAAATAAATAAAGTCTGTACATGCTTGTGCTCCATTTGACCTTCTAACTTTATTATACATCTATAACTAAACTCTGTCCCTGGGGTGAGATTATAGGTGTGTGTCACGAGAGTTACACTGTTGTTTACTTATTTAGAGACAAGATCTCACTGTGCATCCCTGACTGTCCTGAAACTTACAAGTAGGTCAGGTTAGCCTGGAACTCACATAGCAGCAACGTATTTTGAAAGAAATACTTTTAGTCTAGGACTAGCTAGGCTCTTTGTATGTGTGACCACCCCTCCAAGTGCACACTGAAGTGATTAGTATTACGTTTGTTTCGCAAGAAATAGATTCTTACAACGGATATGTGACTGTCCAAAGGTTGTATAGAAAGAAGATAAGCAGTAGAACTGAGATTCATCGATCAAGTTCAATCTCAGTCAAATGACTTTAGGAATCTGCTAGAAAAACAGGAAAGCAAAATGCAAAACCATAGGCCCTCATTCCCATCCTCCTTGGAGCCAAGGCAACTAGACGGTGGTACTAGCCATCTTTTGTTACAATGGCCTGATGATTCTGAATTCTATGTGTATGTGCAGGTACACGTGTGGCTGTGTATACACAGCAAGTGGAGGCCAGAGGACAAGGTGCCCTCGACTTTCCTTTTTCAGACATGGCCTCTCACTGGCCGGAGCTCATCAAGGAGCCTGTGCTGACTGGCTAAGCGAGGCCCTGCGCCCCACCTACCTCTGCTCCCCCAGCACTGAGAGTACAATCATGAAGCCTGTGCTGACTGGCTAAGCGAGACCCCACGTTCCACCTACCTCTGCTCCCCCAGCACTGAGAGTACAATCATGGAGCCTGTGCTGACTGGGTAAGCGGGACCCCGCGCTCCACCTACCTCTGCTCCCCCAGCACTGAGAGTACAATCATGCAACACAGACTTGGCTTTTTAAACAGTGTATGTTCTGGGGCTCAAACTCGTGTCCTCAAGCTTTCATGGAAGGGACTTTACCAACTGAGCCCTCCCTAGCTCCCAATTCTGCATTCTCCAACCCAAAATGTCTTCCATTTTCCTCTGTCTATCCAAATTCCGTGTCTTTCCAAACCACTTCCAACTCTTTCCAAATCACCCAACTGGATGCCTATACCAGTTCCCTGTCTCCCTGTTCCTTAGGTGATTCACCCACCCATCCCAGTGGCAAGAGCCTCCGAGAGAGAAAGTAATGGACTTAGCACTGAGGCTACACAGAAGAGAAGTGAAGACCAAGTCTGTGCAGAAACAGGTGGCATACCGTAACGTGCCCACACTGGCATACCGTAACGTGCCCACACTGGCATCCCGTAACGTGCCCACACTGGCATCCCGTAACGTGCCCACACTGGCATCCCGTAACGTGCCCACACTGGCATACCGTAACGTGCCCACACTGGCATACCGTAACGTGCCCACACTGGCATCCCGTAACGTGCCCACAGTCAGTCTCCTGCCATTTCATGGGCAGGGCTGTTAATGCAACAGTCTCCCTGCTTCCCCAGCACTGCAAGTACCTTCTGTTTCTTCACTAGCTCTCTGGTTAGCAAGCAGGAAAAAAAAAGGCAAACAAACCTTTCTAACTGTTTAATATTTAACAGCATGCGCTATGGCTGAATCCTTGGGGGAAAGAGCCATTTAAATGAGAAAGGGAAGCATATTCATTAATTTCAATTTAACAGTGATTAAAAGCAAGAATAAATATCACCCAAAATCTCTAAGTATTAGCAGGCATGAGAGTATTGGTGAATTCTAATCTCATGAAAAATGGACTATTTACTTAGCCTCACATTTTTCATGTATTACTCTATAACCAAGCAAATTTACAGTAATATTTATATCTTGTCATAATGTCTCATGAGTACCTGCACACACACACACACACACACACACACACACACACACACATACTCACACATAGTCACACAGACACATACATACACTCACACACATAAGCACATACAGACACACACAGATGCATGCACACAGAGACACATAAACACACTCATGCACACATACTAACACACACACAAAACAAAAACTTTAAAGTGAAATTGGTCGGCAACTACCCATGGATAAGAACAACGACCGCGCAACCTCTGAACCTGGGTATAATCACGGGAGCCGTATGGGAAGGAAAGAATCAGCTCCCCAAAAGGCTCCTTTGACCTCCCCACTCATGTGTGCACCCTCTCTTTCTGACACATAATAATAATTAAACATTATACACAATAATAATAATTAAAACAATAAATAAAAAATTCAGAACACTAACCACAATTCGGCAACATTTTTAAAAAAATGTCCCACCTAACTATCCATTAGACATAAAATATGATAATTTATATGAAAATGTGATTAAAATAGTGATAATAATGAGAGACCTAAGTCTCATAAAAAGTATGTCAAATATAGATACATCTATTCCTAGGGCAGGGAAGAAAAGAAGTTGGAACAATTTTGCAGTTAGTCTCAATTTTTAAAATGTTTATAACTGGTAAACCAACTAAAAGCATTTTTACAGATAGATCTAAAGTCCAGAAAAAAATACTACTAGAAATGCAGATGTCCACAGAGTCTAGATGGCACTGGAAAAAAATGGGGATAATACTGAGAAAGCTAAATTAAAGATAAGTCTATCTGCTTATTCAAAAAGAATACTTCATGTATGTATGTTTGTTTGTTTGTTATAGGCATCAGATATGCAAATGAGAATAACAAGGTAACAAAAACCATTTCAATAATGCTTGTGAAGACTTTCAAAAACTTAGGAGGGGGGAGGGGCGGGAGAGATGGCTCACTGGTTAAGAGCACTCTCTGCTCTTCCAGAGGTCCTGAGTTCAATTCCCAGAAACCACATGGTGGCTCACAACCATCTGTAATGGGATCTGATGTCGTCTTCTGGTATGCAGGTGTATATGCAGATAGAGCACTCATATACAAAATAAAATCTTAAACAAACAAAACCTTAGGACATAATAGGTCAGGTGGTGAGGTTGGTGGGGTGTTTGCCCTGTAAGCACCAATCCCTGGGTTTAATTTGCAGCTCCTCATAAGCCAGGTGTAGTGGGTTAAATCCAGGACTCTAAAAACTGAGGTGGGAGGACCAGAACTTAAGGCTATCACCGGCTATCCAGGAATTCCTATTGTAATCTGAGCTACATGAGACCCCATATCCGAGAGAGAGAGAGAGAGAGAGAGAGAGAGAGAGAGAGAGAGAGAGAATATGCAGAGGGGATATCTAAGAGGGCCACTCCTTCTCAGAGGAGTAGGAGCGGAGGTAGAAGGATTATGGAAGAAGATGCCTGGAAGAGGAGTAGTGAATGGGATGTAAAGTAAATAAGTAAAAAAAAAAAAAAATTAATTAATTAAATTTTAAAAAGATTGGTGGCCTCTGAATGAAGCCTACGGCTTTATTCTTTCCTATTTCTCCTTCAGCTTGTTTTTCTGTACTTTAAACTTTTTCTCAACAAACACATTCGACATCTGCCTTTCAGAGCTATGAATCCCAGCGTTTCGGGATGAACAGGCTGACCCGGAGCCAGCCGCTTTACCTGTTGCAATAATAAACCGCGTTGTTGGGATCCAGTTCTATTGCCTGCGTGTAGCAGTCCACTGCCGCAGCATAATTTTCTTCTTTCATGTGGTTATTGCCTGCAATCAGATCGGGACAGGCACTGTAAGCAGAGTGTGAAAAAGTGTCAAGTCTGACCCATGCGGCTCAGCCACAAAAACTACAATAACACGAAGAAGGTGTTTTTCAATCACAAAATTGAACTGGGCTCAATTTTTATCTTTTACCACAGACTCTGCTCTTAGTTTCCTGGTGATTGGATCACTTGGACAAGATGGAGTCACGGGAATTAATATTTGCATCACATGAAATTCAGCTGTTGGGAGTAAAGGCAGGCACTGCAGGTAGGTCATAGAGACGTTCGATTCCTCACTCCCATTTAGAGCTGGCCGTATTCCTCCCCTCTCCTTAGTCACCACCTCGAGCTAGACCCGACCTTCCGCTCTTCCCTTCACCACACACACACACACACACACACCTCTGCGCAGCCATGCTAGGACGGCTGCTAGAAGTTAGCTGGCCAAACCAACTCTGCTAACCAACTCTTCGGCAGGATGTAGAAGCCTTTTAAGGGGGTTGTAGGAGATTAATTTCTAGAGAGAGAGGACTTCAGATGCCATACTAGCCTGATTTTTCAGGAAGACCAACTGCACATACAGCTGGCAGTAATTTAACGAGTAAGTGGGGGGTTCCTCGGCAACCGCATCGCAGGAAGGGGTGCAGTGACCAGTGTGCTGGTTAGAACCGCTAGATAGAACAGGAAACGCTACATCTGAGACCGGGATGTCTCAGAGCCTAGGCGATTCCTCGGTCTCCTGCCCACGATCATGTTTTGTTTGTTAGCTGCTTAATAGGAAAGTGAGAGACAAGCCTGCAGAGAGCAGGAGGCAGGAAGAGTAAAAGCAAGGCAGGTGGTTCTTAGAGTTGCCTTAGCCCCTTCCCATGAAGCCTGGGTTAAACACATTTCCACACAAAACTAATAGAACTATAATATGCTATTTCTTCCAGATTTTTACATTTTAAAACATCGGCCCAGCAAGACCAGTACTTAATCTCTCCTGTGGTAGAAATGCCAGCATATGGTAGAAAGAATTCCATGGAATTCTTCCTTTCTCTTTTCTTTATGCGTGTGGGTCTTTTGCCTGTCGGTGCACTGCATGTGCTCCTGGGCCTGAGGCCAGGAGAGGGCTTTGGATCTCCTGAAACGAAGCTCAACATTGTGCCTATGTCTAGATTTTTTTTTTTAAGTTTTTTTTGTGGTTGCTTAACATCTAAGGAAGTAAATAACTGGAAATCTTGTATTTTTCCCTGAGGGATGTGGGAGGATTTTATTACTTCCTAGGTACTGCATGGAAAAACTACACAGTATAAAAGGTTTTTAGTTCCAGGACCTTTGGAGTTTACCCAATTGCTCAACACCCATTGATCAGAATAATCTCAAGGGCAGTGGCTACTCCTGCTGTTCTTGCACAGGGAGGCTTTGAGGCCCCTGGATTCTGATCTGTACTGCCGTGCATGTGCTGTGGAGTAAATGGAGACTAAGATTAGCATTGAAGGATGTAGGAGGACCTAAACACGTCGGAGAAGATGTTTAATCCTGGACTCTGCATCTGGGGAACTCCATACTGGAAATCGGGGAAGGTGATCCATCTCACATAAACATGGTTTTCCTGATAAAGCTGGGGTGTTTGTCAGTATTTTAGATATGAGTTTCTCAAAACACAGTTCCCAGCACCTGCATTAGAATCATCGGGGGGGGGGGGGTTAGACAAAAGCAGAAACTCATTGGTTCAGAGGCTCAACAACCTCTTCTAAGAAACACCTTCCCTGCCCAGTTTTAAAAACTTATCTTCATTAATAAAATGGGCCCCGCTTCAGCAATACTCTCAGATGCAAGCTTAAAGTTGTCTTGGTTTTGGTTTTGGTTTTGGAAGGGGACAGGGATGGAAAATTGTTGCTAAAAGCAAAAAACCAAAACAACAACAACAACAACAACAACAACAACAACAAAATAACTTGGGCTGGAGAGATGGCTCAGTGGTTAAGAGCCCTGACTGCTCTTCCAGAGGTCCTGAGTTCAATTCCCAGCAACCCCATGGTGGCTTGCAACCGTCTGTAAAGGGATCTGACGCCCTCTTCTGGCGTGTCTGAAGACAGCAACATAGACAGCAGTGTACTCACATTTTTAAAAATAGAAATTCTAAAACAAAAACAACAACAATAAGAATAAAGCAACTGTAAGAGCTGTCAAAAAGAAAAGAAAAAAGGAAAAAAGAAAGAAAGGCAGGTGGTAAGGCTTCCAGGGTAAGCCAAAGCTACTGTAGGTGAGGGTTTGAGTAACTGCTAATGGGTAAAAATGGTTAATAACTGATTTGGCCATAAGATCTGTGAATGTTATAAACCAATGAACTGTATATAATAAAAGAGCAACTTTGTTGCTGTTGTTGTTGTTGTTGCTGCTGCTGCTGCTGCTGTGGGACCTTGTGCTTTGGGGCAGCATTTAACCATCATTGACATTAAAACTTCCTTGGGTCTTTCCTACAAACGACCTTAAATGTGTAGGTGTGTGTGTGTGTGTGTGTGTGTGTGTGTGTGTATTACAAATATATGCAAGCACTGTAATCTAAGTTAATGATTAGAAAGCTTCCAATGATAAGACAGTCAATATGCAGATTCAGGATACAAACAAAATCTGAGGCTATAACACAGCAATAAGGCATTGGTATAACACTTTATAGTAGTAGTACAAGCTATTCTCCTTCCTCTCTCACAGCCCCATCAGGGGACAACAGCTGGCAGTCCTTTCTGCCTCCTTCTGCTTTTGAGAAGCTTGTGAGACATCTGAAAGCCATGCTCCAGGAGGGGCCTAGCTACCAAGCGGCCTTGATTAACACCTCCAGCCTGGAAGGATCCAACACTTGACAACCTACCAGGGCCATTTGTTTTGGCACAAGCAACAAAATCTAGACAGAAGGGTCATCATTTAGACTTTGCCCATAGCATGTCTGACATATGGCATGTCTCAGTGAAATGAAGACCAAAAGCTTGTGTTAAAAGAGAAAGCAGGAGCAACCCAGTCTCCCCAGCTGTTGTATTCAAGGAGTCTCATGCTGCCCTTCCCTCTAGCCCACAGCCTCCCAACACTCATTATGTCAAAACAAAACCAAACAAAACACTCTGCAGGGATTACCATTTCCCAAGGCTGACTGCCATACACAGCAAGTAGCATAAGGGACAAAAATACCATTTCAATTTGCCTTGTACTGAGCACTACTACCAGAGCTAAGCCAGCTGCTGCCATGCAAGGCAGAGGAGACCATACAGGTCACTGAAGTGTCCACAGGATGCAAAGCCTGAGTGGGAGGAGAACTTCCGAAGAAGCTGCTCCAATTACAAAACGTACAATTTGCATCTGGATGGCTGAACTAGAACCTCTCGGTAAACACAATGAGTATTGGGCGTTGCTTTTATTTTACATGTAAATTATGAGGTAATGGCACTTTTAAGATTTCAAGGTACTCTGACAATATCATTTTTAGAGGAAACAAAATTGAAAACAGAGACTAACCTACTTTATAATGTAACCCTACAATAAGACTGAAGAACAAGGATGTAATAAAATGTAATAAAATGAACAAGACAGATGCCATATGCATGCATTAATAAACTTCAAAATCCTTTAAAACATTAATTATATGTGAAAGTTAAAATAACACTTAAAATTAATTACCTCTTTTTGGTTAAAAATAAAGGAGAATTGAGTCAAATAGCAAGCACAGTTCAAAGTAAACAGCCCATAAGGTATTTATTTATTCAGTGAGGCTGACTAGATACTAGCTAGTCTTGACGGTCTTGGTATTGACAGGGCACTCTGTCACCAGGCCTCTTACCCATCCCATTCACATCCGTTCCAGAAAGGCCATAGGGAATGAGGACAGTGCAGTCTTGACAATGCAAACAATCACACTGCCACCTTAGAGTTGTCCTCTCCAGAGTAACCCCCAGGGCGAGCGGGAGGGCGGTATTTACCTTCATCCTTCAGCTGATCCGCCTTTCCCACATCCTCAGGCACCGAGTTTGAAAGAGGCCTTACGTCATTCTGAAATGGAATCAGAACGTGCTGCCTTTTAGCTACACGAAAAGATATTCCAAATCTATAAATAGTAGTAAACTGCACACGTTTCAGTAACTCACCTGTAATTCTATTTCACTAAATGTAACACCTGAATAAATGCTAACAAGAAATGGGAAAAGGTTCTCTCGTGTACTTTGATTAGAAATATGATTGGTTGAACTTTTCTAGATAATAACAGGCACCTGAGAACCAACTCTTTCTTCCAGTGCTGGACATTCAACCTAGGACCTCAGAAATGCCGGCCAGTGCTCTGCTGGCTGCTGGGCCGGAGCACCAGAGTGAAGGTTTTGCCCTTTCACTTGACCTCAGGGTAGGGTCTTTCCCACTAGACCGCCTAGGCCACCTCTGAACCTACTTGATAGCCCAGGCAGGCATCAAACGTGTGACCCTCCTGCCTTGGAGCTGGAGTTACAGATTCAGCTTTATTTGCCCATAGCCAGAAACCCCATTCCAGGAATGAAATGTGTAATTGATATACAAAGAGCAATATCAGAACTAGAAACTTCTAGAGTAGTGTGTTTATTATCCTAAAACATGTATCTTAATACCATTTTTCAATGAAAAGAGAATCTATAATGTGATCACTTAAAGGCATACAAAAATGTGTGCGTGCACGCACGCGCACACACACACACACACACACTGATTCACACACTAAGGTGAATCTAAAAATCTACATGTATTCTAAAAGTTAATACTAGTTAATATTTGGAAATAAAACCTTTAGTCTCTTCCTTACATCTTTCTGTATTGTCCAGTATTTTAAACAATAGTCACATAAGAAAAAAATAGGTGAGATGAACTACAGCATGAACTTGTACACCAGCACCTTCTACCATCCTCAAACCTCCAGGCCTAAGTTTCAAACCAAAGGTGCCTCTAAAGTAAACTGAACATTCTGGTGTGCTCTGAGGGACAAGGGGAATATCTGTGTCTTTCTATTCAGTGAAGACCTTGGAAAAATCATATTGTTTTTAACTTCACTCTGAAGTTAAGTCAGCAATACTGAAGGAAAAAAAAAAAAAGAGTAACTTCTTGCTTTTGTGCCAACGTCCGGCACTTAAAATACAAGGTAATCCTTCATCTGAACTAAGGTTTTGAGGAAAGTGATAAATGGAATGTGGAAAAGTACTTTGCTAATTAGACAAATATCCACAAGCCTTTTCAATGGGGCACAAGACACAGAAACAGAGAGGATCACTCACGCTCCGTCCACTGCTTAACTGTGGTTCCAAGACATGGTCCCTGCTGCTCTACAGAACCTGCTCTCTATCTTCTGTCTATTTTCTGGCTTCCACCAAGCCCATACAGTTTATTAATATCAAAAAATGAATCTTTCGGGTCAGAAAAAAGGCATACTGAATATGTGATTATACTTTATGTTCTTTTCCAACCCCTTACCTTTTAAGATGAAGTCATCACTGTTTTACATGGAAGAATCATTCCTCATACTCCCTGACTGAGCCCGAGCAGCAAGAATGTGTTGGCAAGTGTTACATACTTTAAATAAAGGGACCGGGTCCACTTCACGTATGTATAAAACCAAAATACGGGGGCAGAAAGAAACAAGCAGAATTCTAAAAGTAGAGTCATCAACTCCACATTCAAGTGCGTTTGACAAGACAAACTAATCATAAGGATGTGAAGGCTGCCTCAGGCACACTTCAGACTTTCTCTGCTGCAGTGTTAACATGATGAGGAGATACACAGCCCGCAGACCCTCACAGGGAGAGGCTACCACAATTAACACCCTGAAGAAGTAACAGGGAATCACTCTCAACCACTTTACATTGTAAAACAGTATACAACAACTCTCTCACAATTAAGTACAATCGGAGAATTACAGCAACAGAGCTTTGGTGAAAGAGAGTGTAGAAGTCAACTGGAGGTTCCTGGGAGACAGGAATAATGGTCATCAGCTGTGATACCATCAGTTCTAAGTCACTGGAGACACTAGCTAAGGAGCAAGCAAATTCCAAGTGCTGCTGGACACAGAGCCCTTGGGACCCTGAGTGTAAAGATCTGCTTCGGCCATGGTCTTATTGGGTGACCAAAACAGAGAACCTCAGGAAGCTGCAAGGTCAGACACAATGAAAAAGACAAAAGAGTTCAATCTTAATCAAAGTACGAAGACAGAAGGAAGAGCAAAGGAGCTCCCTACATCTTGTCCTATGAGCTCATCTCTTCTAAGACTATAACTACCAAAGTCCATCTTCATTACAAGTACTCTACTCCAGAAACAGAGGGTAGGGACTGCGGCTAAACGTGCGGTCAGCAGCGCCCACCTGAAGCCAAGCTTACACGTCCTGTAACAGTATCACTCCAAAACTCTTCATTAAGCAAAGCTCAACCACAACACAGAACAACTGCACCCAAAGCGGACCCTAGGAACACAGCCCAGGGCTCCTGAAGAAGCAGTGTGTGCTGTTAACTGCTGAGCAATCTCTCCAGCACCATAGATCTTGGAAATTTAAAAATAAACTATAAAAGACTTCAAAGTAGGCAAGGTGAGTATGTAAGAACAGCTGCTAATATGGCCATCTAAAGCATATTAAGTGAGGTATATTTTAGTTCCTAAATAATATCCATAACACCTACTTCTTTTCCACTCAGGCTATTTGTAGACCTTGCCCTTCAACTAGTAAGAACCCAAGGTAGGGGCTGGTGAGATGGCTCAGCGGTTGAGAGCATTGACTGCTCTTCCAAAGGTCCAGAGTTCAAATCCCAGCAACCACATGGTGGCTCACAACCATCCATAACTAGATCTGATGCCCTCTTCTGGGGTGTCTGAAGACAGCTACAATGTACTTACATATAATAAATAAATAAATCTTAAACAAACAAACAAACAAAAAAAAACCAAGGTAAAATTGTGTCATACTTGCATCAAATACTAATGAGGAAAAAAATGCCTACAGACCTTACAGACGGAGTTTGTGAACATTTCTGTCAAAGGCTGAGAAACGGCCAGGTGTGTATCTTCTGGACTGATCTTAAAAACGGTCTCCAGACACTGGATTGCAACTAGAAATAAAGCAAGGGCAGCAAGCATGAGCAACTTTACAAAGGAGCCTTCTGGTTTTCCTTATAGAAATGTAATCTGTAGTAAATTAGTGTTTATGGTCAAAGAACATAAGGAAAACTAATTGGTCCAGCTGCATAAAGATTTCTGTTTATAGATGAACTACTGCAGACGGACAGTAATCTCTTATCTCTCACTAAAATGTAAATGTTAGCCAGAATATAATTTCTGAAGATATATACATAGTGCATTATATTCTTGTTGAAGGTTACCAGAAGAGAATAACATTAACCCCTTACATTCCAATAGTAATGTCTAATTAACCACCAATGCATTAAACAAACCAAATGTTATACATCTTTCATATGAGAAAAGCAAGATTTCAACTTGATGAAAATTAGTAATATTTGGCCTGAAGAAGGCATTAAATATTAATCCTGGCATAGTAACATGAAAATAGGTCTGTTCTAAAATATTCATTCACATATGCAAATTTACTGTGAGCCTACTATGTGTAAAGTTCTGTTCCAAGACGTTAGAGGGACAGCAATAAACATAACAGGAAAAACAAATCACTGTCCAGATTATAAAGCAAAATATCCAGCATGCTCAATGATGACAGCAGCCTCATCTATTTTTGGTGGAGGACAAAGTAACTGGTTGGTACAGCAAGGGTGCAAGGTACAGACTGATGCAAAGACACGAATGGAGATTATGTAAGAATCAAAGAAAGCAGATCACAAGGCAGCTTCAATGACATTTTTAAAGAGCGGGACTCTGTGCTACTGGGAAATGGATGGCTTTCAAGGATTTAGTGAAGGAAAATAACTGTCTGTGTTTAGAACTAAACAGCCGGTGGGAATGTTGAGAACAGCCTAGAGAGAGAAGCAGGAAACCAGGTGGGCTCCCAGAGCCCAGATAAGGACCAGCCCTACCACTGCCCTCCCAACAGGAGGAATAGAGGCATGTACATTCTGTGAAACTTTTAAAAGATACCTTGTATATTAATTGTAGTCTTGAGGAAAGTATCCCTGTCATAAAATAAATACTATTACCCTCAGCAGCCACAGGAAAAGTCTCCTTAGAACAGGCCTGAATAAAGCACCCAGTTTTCAGTGATAAGAAGTACAAGTATACGTTAGGGAGAAAACAATCTGTTCCCCTATACTTCTTTCTATTTCTGGCTGTGTTTTGATATTTTGGCCTCCTCAGTAGCTAGAACTATAAGAATGTGGCCTTCTCCTTTTCTTTTTCTCCCAAACTGATGAAGCTGCATTTAAAATATCGGACTGCAGATGAAGGCCCTCTCCTTGCTCTAGCACTTACAATAATACAAAAATAATTTTAAAAAAACCAATAATACAAAATGCATATGCATTTGTTTACTCTTGCACCTCCCTCCCCCAACCCTGGACCAGATTGTTGTTCTGTGTAGTTTATCGGGTCACTGTGTGTCAGATGGTCTGCATGCATGTGTCTCGTGTTAGGTCATCTCTTTGAGAACCGGGCCTATTAACTTGTCTTTCACTTTACCAGAGTCTGGCAAGCAGTGGATGGTCAACAAATGGGAACTGCTGGCTTCTCTGTCTGCAGTCAAACATCAAACAAGGAAATATAAAATGATCAGACCCAGGGTAGAGAGCATTTCTCCTGCCTCCCAAAACCTAAACAGCCAAACCCAAACATAAGTTCACAGACACAAGAAGAGATCAAGAGAACAAAAACAAGTCATTAACCAAAAAACAAACAAGCAAACAAACAAACAAAAAAACCCAGACCCCAGAACTTCCAAGCTAAAGAAACAGGATGGATTCACTTCACAAAAGTACTATGTGGAGGGGGTGATGTATTCTGCCAGCTAGACTTAGAAACCAAGATATAAATCTAAGTGAAAGGCCGAGATTATGGAGCCCAATCCATCACATTCACATAAGTAATAGCTATCACATGTAGGTCCCCTTTCTAGATACTTGCTATAGCAGTGAACAGGAACTTAACATCTTGGAGAAGGGATTGAGATGAGAACCATAATAAGAAACAGGGGCCAGGAGGCTAGGGAGGGCAGAAGCTGAGCAGGAATGTAGACTGCAGATTTAACTTAAGAGTTCAGGGCAGGCCTCCTGGAGAAAGAAACCTGGCAACGACTTGGAGGAGATGGAAGTGTTATCACTGCAGCAGGTAGGGATGAGGAGAGGCTATTCCAGGCCAAGGAAACAGCCAGTGCAGACGCCTTTAGGCACAAGGATCTGGTGCTTTTTCAATAAGGAAGCTAATTTGGCTGACACTAAATGAAAAACAGTAGGTGGACAATATGTCCAAATTGTATAGATTCTTTATACAATGACTAAGTAATATAAGGAGTCCTGGCAAGATTCTGCATAAGAAGAACAGAATCTGCCATAGACATAAGAGATGTTTGAATGTGGACAGTCCAAAGAGCCAGAGCAGGTGAAGAAAGACGAGTCAGGGGTTATCACAGTAGAACAAGCAACAAGCAGTTTCAGCCATGGGAGATACCAGTGGAAGTGGTAAACTTGGATAGACTCAAAATGTATTTTATGGGTTTGTTTGTTTGTTTTTGCAATGCTGGGGACTTGCACACTCCAGGGCACACCAGGCAAGCATTCTATGGCTGAACTATATTCCCCAACCTCTGACTCAAGATGCATTTTGAAAGTAAAGACTTTTAGACCTGGTGTGGTGGTGCACACCTTTATTTCCACCACTGACCATGCAGAAGCAGGCAGACGTCTATGATGTAAAACCAAGCTAGTCCATAGAGAGAGTTCCAGTATATAGTTACACAAGGAGACCTTGAGAAAGACAGACTGACTGTGGAAGGCACAGACAACAAGATTTATCAACAGTTAGATCTGGAGTGGGAGAAAAACAAGACCCTGGAATGATGCCCAAGTCTCGAAGACAGCGTAGTTGTGGGTGGAACAGATTTTAGGTGGGAAGACTGCAAGTTCAGTTTTGGCAATGTGAATTTTGAGAAGCATACTAGACATGCATGTAGAGCTGCGGGGAAGGCAGCTGAATATAGAAGAAAGGGCTCGACTGGGGGCACAGTGCTGAGAACTATCAGCATACAAATGTGGGGTCAGGCAAACAAGCTAAAAAAAATCTCAGCAAAGAAATGAGTGTAGATAATGGCAAAAACAGACAGACAAACAAACTATCCAAGCCATCGACTCTGAGCATGATAAGTCAAGAAAAGAGAGATCCAGCCATGGAGAGAAAGAATGAGAGATGGGATGAGAAAATAAGCAAGGGAGAAGTAAGTGGTCTAGAAGAGAAATACTTAAGAACAGGATGAAGGGCTGTCAGTGCTGTACACGCCTTTCATCCCAGCACTGGGGAGGCAGAGGCAGGTGAATCTCTGAGTTTGACAACAGCCTGGTCTACAGAGCGAGTTCCAGGGCAGTCAGGGCTACACAGAGAAACCCTGTCTTAAAAAAAAAAGAAAGTCAGATAAGGAATAAGAACTGTTTAACTAGACACAGAAATCACTAATACCTTTAATAAGAACAGAAAGGATGGAGATAAAGGATTAATTTTTTTTTTTAGTTAAGAAATAAGAGAATTGTAAAAATAAGTATAGACAACTCTTTCAAATAGCTTTGTTACAAAGGGATACAAAAAACCATAAGAGGGATTGAACAGAACCATGAGAATATCCATCTTAAAATATTCTTATGTATATGGGTGTATGTATATAGCTCTGTGCTGCAAATGTGCACCCATTGCCCCCAGAGATCAGAAGAGAGCACTGGATCCCCTGCAGCTAGAGTTGAACAATTGTAAGCCACCATGTGGATGCTGGGAATTGAACTCAGGTCCTCTGGAAGAACAGCCAGTCAGCGTGCTAAACCACTGAGCCAACCCCTCCACCAATTATTTTTCACTTATGTATGTTTGTGTGTAAAAATATCCATTGTGAATGCAGTGCCCTCAGAGAACAGAAGAGGGCATCAGATCTCCCTGAAGCTAGGGCTATTGGTGAGAGTGAACCATTTTCAACAGAACCTGGGTCCTCTAGAAGAACAGTAAGTGCTCTTAACCACTGAGCCATGTCTCCAGCCCTGTTCACGTTTCTTTGGCTTTTTTTTTTTTTTTTTTTTTTTTTAATGAAAGAGGACTGGATGATTCAGCGGACTGAAAATTTGATGACGTAGGACAAATAGGGAGAAGAAACTACAGTGAAGTCATGGATGGTTGAGAGGGGATGGGACAAAATGTGCCAGTAGAGAGATTTCTCTGAGAAGGGAATATAGCTAGTCCACCTATGGCAACAGGCAGGCAGCTAGGCAAAGCATGTGGGTACTGACAGCGAGGGATGTACATAGTGTAGAAGCTGGTAGATGTCGTTTTACTATTATTTATTTCTTTTTTTATGGTGAAGGAAGCATAAGGGCTGAAAAGGAAGCCTGGGGATTCAGAAGATGAAAGAACATATTAAAATGACCATGTAGGACAGTAAGGGATGAATGAATAAATGAATGAGTAACAAATACCCTGATCACCTAGCAGCATTAAAGGTCTGCGTAAGGTACACAGTCATGAATCGACATAGTCAGCCATCGAAGTTGTACATCTTGCTCCATTCATTTATAGCCAGATGGATATAGACACTGAGTAGGTAGAGAGTTAAAATTAAATAAGGTCCAGTTATTTCAAGATGGGAGAAATAATACAAGAAAATATCATAACTATGCACCACAGAATTTAAGACAAGTAAGGTAGAAGTAGGGGAAAGTATGGGATCAGTGGATTGGAGAGGTTGGTCAAAGAATTGTTGGGGTACGGATCGTGGAGGAAGTGTGCTAGAAACACAGGCAGTAGGGGCCAGGAGTAAAGTGCGGAGGACAGAGACGGCGGGTGGAATACAATCTGGGGTGATACAGTCTAGGAAAAGGTTTCTAAGTCTCATCACCATGACACTTTAGATCAGATAACTCCATGTTATCAAGAGCTGTCTGGTGCACTGTCAAGTGTTTAGCATCATCTATGGCTTCTACCCAGGAGAGGCCATAATACCAGGCCTCTCCAAAGGTGGTGACATGCAAACATGTCTCCAGACTTTACAGAGCTTCCCTGAATTCAGAAAACACTGATCTATTGAATAACCAAGTGGTTGAGACCAGAGGAACAGAAAAACCCAAGAGGCCAGCGGAAAAGAAAGACAAGAATGTTCCGGGAGTTTGTCAGGATTGGAAGGAGTTAGGACTGAAGTAATGCTTTCGAGAGTGACTGATGGGATGCTGAAACCACAACAAACAGAGGAGACGTCAGAGAGGACAACAATCAGGAATCTGGGGATAAACAGCAAAGCTGGTAGACCGCAGCTCCACACAGTGGAAAAGCTGCTGCTCCAACAACCGATCCTACCCTAAGGCTTTTTTAAATGTCTAGAAGGTGGGCAGACACCTCCACATGATTTCATGTTCAATTAAATTAGACTCACAGAGTCAAAAATAGGGGTCAGTCACAAACAATTGGCACCATTTCTGACTCCATATATAACAAACAGCTGAAGGCACATATTTTTGGCTGAACGCCACTCTAAAAATAGGACATAACGTCTTGGTTTTTAAAATACTCTCGATTTTCTTTCTTCTTCATAAAAAACATCATACTGGCTTAGATTAGAAGAGAAATTTTTTTTTTTTTTTAAATGTGATTGCCTTCCTCTGTTGCTACAGAGCAATTGCAATCAAGACTTTCCTTCACTAGCCAAACTACCTTTATCTGATGGTCTGATGGTCAGGGAGGACAAAAGACCTTAATATTAAATAGGCTCATTTGCAATGTCCTCCCACTGTGCCTCACCTGCTCCTCTCATTGCCGCCTGCAAAGACATCAATCTCACCAGAGGAACAAATGTCCAACTTTGATGTACATCTAACTTAAAGCATGTCGACAAAGGAAGTATACAGAATTAATAGATGAGCCCCTCTATAGGAGAGGCAGCTCAGAGAAGGGAAATTCCAACCTGCCTGCTATTTATTAAGCTCTCCCCAGTGTGCTCCCATTGTGATAATGAAGTCTGCAGACCACAAGGAAGCCAGGCTCACTGAACTTCCACCAGCCTATCTGTCTACACTGTTTTGCCTTCTTATGGCTATGCGGAGTTAAAATTTTATAGTGCATAAACATGAAGTGATGGCGTCAAGGAAATGCAATGGTACTCCTCTAGTCCTGCTTAGCTTCACAGATTACTGAATCCAAGATTTAAAGCTCACATAAAACAAGGGCGACATCCTCTTATGTACCATCTAAAAGTATCATTTGCTAGAGTTCAGTAACAGTAATAATTACTTAGTTGTTTTTTTTTAACATGGTGCTATTGCAATGACTAAGGTATTTTCATATGTTCAGAATGAGATTCTTTGCTATTAGAAAAAAAGGGAAAAATCTTTGAAGTATAAATTTGAATTTAAACGTCAGCTTTGTTACATAGTAGCCATTCTGTTGCTTAAATAATCCAATTTCCTAGTCTGTTCATGGGGAATAATGTTCCCATGATGAAAAACTTCCCTAAAATATGAATGACATACTTCTGACAGTAATTTTTCAGTAAACAAATAGTTCTATTTCTTATTAGTTAAAACAAGCCTCAGAAAACAGAAATAACTATTTAGTTAAGCCTCTCAACAAAATATCCTGATTTTGTTTATTAAAAATCATAAGCTTTGGATTGTAGCTATTTTAGTGTTTCTTTACAATTATGACACAAAGAATAGGTGCCTACCTTCCAAACTTTCTTGTTCATCAGAAGTATATGCGTCCATCTGACTTTGTTCCCGCAAGAAACGAATAACTGCATAAACAAGGGGCTTCACAGATGACATTTTAGACGCTTAAATATCTCCTTGATTAAAAAAGAAGAGGAAACTATCAAGGGCCATCCACTAAGTTAAAAGGAATAAAAGCAAAACTATTCATCATCTTAATTACTTTTCTCTCTTTAAAGGGTCCAGAAAGCACAAGTGGTTACAGTAATGTATTCCACATGTTCATTCAAACCCAGCACTATTAAACTATGTTAAAGTTTGCATCAGTAAAAAAAAAAAAAAAAGGCAGGTTTTCAAAAACATGTGTAGCAAAGCCTAGAGCTCTCCAAGACTTAACAGCGTATGTGATACAGATACAAGAAAGTATTAGGAGTGCAGACATATGGAGAATCACCCTTGAAAGGCCTCGCTTCTAAGTTGAGGGAGATTTCGTACTGCTGACTCAGAATGTGAGCCACAGTGAGAGCATCTTCCTTTATTCCAAGAGGTGCTTTTTTTTTTTTTTAATGTATTAATCATTTATACTCCACTACTTTTGTAGGTTGAGAGTTACTTGCTGACGACAAGCCTCTGTGGAAAGGTTATTCAACCACTGAGTGTTATTGTTAAAAACCCGGCGTTTCTATTTAATCAGCACGCTGGTCAGAAATCACCGTCTAACCCGACAGATAGTACAAACCTATCTGCCCCTGCCTGCAGTAGCTGTGCTCTCGTGGACAAGCTGGAAGCTCCTGGCCCCGTTCATTCACATGGAATACTATGCATCCAAACAGTGGCGCAGGGCCAGGTGGCATTAATGGCTTATTTCCACTAAATCGTATCAGCAATCTGCTCCCCGAGATCCCTAATTCACAGCCAGGGTGTGGTACCCGCCGCTAGGATGTTTATTAGCTTTGTACTTCTTTTAAAGGCGAATCTACTCCCTAGGCCAGAGAGGTTATTTCACGCACTGACTAAGGACCGGGGCAGAAGAGGGAAACAGAATGGGGGTGGGGGGAGCTGTCCAACCTCCTCCAAGCTTCCCCTCCTACATCTCCAATCACATCCACCTCCCACCCCCATGGTTCCCTCCCCGTTGTACCCCGGCTTTGCCTCAACCCAGACGGTGTTTGCAGGGGGTGCGCGGTGCAGGCCTCCATCTGGGGCTGCGGGAGACGCACCCTTTCCAGAGAGAAGCCCCTTACCAGCCAAGAGGACACGAGATGACGGCTGCGGGGCCCGGGGGCGTCGGGAAGCGGGTCCGCCTGCCCCCGCGGTCCTCGGGGCTTGAGCGGTGCTCAGGATCGCAGAGGGGGCCGCGTCTCCCAAACTTCCCCGGCTCCAACGCTGCCGCCGCCCCCTCAGCCCACCCGGCTGCTCGCACAGCTCTCGGACGACGGTGCTCGCTGGATCCGCCCCAGGGGCGGAGCAGGGCACAGAGGGGTGGGGTGGAGGCGAGGCAGAGAGAGGGGGCGGGGCGAGGACCTCGGGGCGGGGCCGGTCCGAGGACGGACCGGATGCGGGGCGGGGCGAGGGGCGGGGCCACGGCGTAGGCGTGGGCCTGCAGCACGTGGGAGGGCGCTGGCTAGCGGCCTCAGTCTCGAGATCTGGTCTCCTCCGAGCGGCCCACTCTCGGCTTCCGGGCCCGCAGACTCCACCGCCCGCCTCCTGCATCTTCCAAGCCGGAGGACCACGCGCCAGCTGCTGCCGGCCTCCCGACCTGCCCATGATCACCCTGTGCCTTTCGGCTCTGCGAGGCCTCCACAGGTACTCTAGTGGGCGGGTTAACCTTGACCGTGGGCAGGGTGGGGTCGTCTGTCGACGACTGCCGTGGGGCCTGGTGCAGCCCTACTACACCCACCCGGGATGCCTCTGGGACGGTTCTTGCCCTCTGCCTGCTTGATGGACTCCGTAGGGACACCTGGTGCAGCAACCTGGGGCCACCTTTCCCTTCCCGCTTCCCTCAGGAGGCCGTCCTTTCCCCTTTGTTTGGGATTTGCTTCAGCCGCAGTCTGTGAGAATTGGTGGGTTCACAGACCCAACCCAAAATAAATACGGAAGGATAGACCGACGCGCCCTTCTGAACTGCGGACCTGATGTAGAAAGTGCCGCAGCTGTGGACTCCAGAAAGCAAGCATTTTCGTATGCACCTCATGCACTTGTTAGCGGTCCAGGCATTTAATATACACCCGAGACCGCTTTGGGTTTCATACTTATTTCCGTCCTTGCTTTCTAACTTCATTTTTATCTCCCTCCTTCCTTAAAACATTCGGTTTCTTAACCTGGCAAATTGACTTGGTCCAGAATTGTTGCTTGGACACGGTTTGGGGCTGCCGCTTTGAATTGCTTCCTAGCGCTCTAACCACACCCCTGTGCAACAGACCAGTAGCAAAATGGTGAGAGAATTAAATTCTTTGCACGGATATGCGGGGTTTTCGGGAACAAAGCCGCCATCACCTACCATTGCCAAATCTGCCTTACACTGAAATTTCATGTGAAAGTTCAACGGGGAAAAAGAACTTTGTGGGGTTTGTAGATGTGCACACAACTATTTCAACCATCAGTGTTTCTGCTTTTCCGTCATTTTCTATTGTGTTTTGCCACTCATCTGCGTGGATCATTGTGTTCCTTAGTCCTTGTGCTTCCAGGGGACAATAGTGATTCTGCAGAGTTCACCTGATGACTGTGACCATTATTTGAGCAGGGTTTGTTTTTTCTGGACTCCAAGCTGGAAGTGGTGAAGCTGTCAAATGGAGCTGTGCCTAGAAATGAAGTTCTTTTTTTCATTTAATGGAAAGCAAGAAGAGAGAATAAATTTCCATTATAAAGCTGCTAGCTCTCTTCTCTAACTTTTTAATATTGAGACTACTTTACCTTTAAAAAAATCACTGAGAACCTAGGAACATTAATTTTGTTGTCGATTATATCTACCGATAGTTAATCATATACAATTAAAACTGGGACATTCATAAAGATTAATGTTTATCAAATAGTAATAATTATTGCATATGCATATTTTTCTATTTATCTTGTCAGTGGATGCTGGACTGACAATACAGAACAGCCTGATTACTACATATACCTGTACATTTAAGCTGTTTCTCCATTTTATTTTGATTTAAGAAGGAAAAACCTTACTTCACATTCATATATAGGTAGATAGAGAAGAATATTTTAATAGCTTTCTGAACTAACCATGGTCAGTGGTTTTTTAAGGGTGAGCTGCAGAGTAGAGTTGGGGGCATGTACCACTGGCTCTTCTTATGCTGCTACGTTAAGTCCACTTGGTGTATCCTTCTTTTTAAATTGGGAGGGTACTCTGCATGATTTTGAAACTCCAGTCACAGTTCATTTGGGAATAAGTGGCTGTGCTATGGAGTTTTCCTGATGTTGACCTATTTTATTACATACTATCTAATGTCACATCTCTCAGGGTTACCATCCATTTTTATTAGAAGTCTTCAAAAGTGTTCACTGTAGTGGATAGGATTCTCTAACATTCTGGTTTTCATTTGCGGTCTGGAATTTTATTAGTGACTACATACATCCTTGTATTTTTCCTTGAAGTGACAGTCTCACTTGATTACTTCTCTGGGGATAGTTTTGCTTGTTTGTTTGCTTGTTGTTTTGTTTGTTTTGTTTTTGAGACAGGGTCTTGCTGTAATAAAGCCCATACTGGCCTTGAATTCATGGTCCTCATGTCTCAGCCTCCCAGTTGCTGCAGTAACAAGCATGGTCCACCTCACACACCTACTAGTATTCTAAACCCAGAATTCTTGTTGTGCTGGAATTGAACCCATAGACTATAACTGGATGGACAAGCAGAATAATTCTGATTTGTTTGTCATTAAACATACTATTATCATCAAGTATAGCAACACATTCCTGTAATCTGAGCATTGAAGACATGGACAATAGGATCAAGAGTTGAAGGCCAGCTCAGCATATATGGTAAGACCCAGAATAAAAAAAAAAATTGTTAATTTCTAAAAAAAAAAAAAATACAGGGTATTCCATGAAAAGAAAGAGAGAAAAGAGCCGGGCGTAGTGGCACATGCCTTTAATCCCAGCACCCGGGAGGCAGAGGCAGGTGGATTTCTGAGTTGGAGGCCAGCCTGGTCTACAAAGTGAGTTCCAGGACAGCCAGGGCTATACAGAGAAACCCTGTCTTGAAACACCCCCCCCCCCAAAAAAAAAAAAACAAAGGAGGGGAGAAAAGAAGGTACTTTTTTGTCTCACGGTTCCTTCACTTGCACAAATGCTGTGATTTGTGTAGTCAGTTCCTCTGGAACACCATTGTTCAGAAGTGATGTGTATGCACCTGGCCGTACGTCCACAGTGAAGTGTTGAGACTTAATAAACAATGTTTAGTGCAAGAGTAATCAACTGAGATTCTTTTTTAGCAGGAGTGTCTTAGGCCTTGTCTTAGTTAGGGTTTTACTGCTGTGAACAGACACCATGACCCAGGCAAGTCTTATAAAAACAACATTTAATTGGGGCTGGCTTACAGGTTCAGAGGTTCAGTCCATTATCCTCAAGGTGGGAGCATGGCAGCATCCAGGCAGGCATGGCAAAGGCAGAGCTGAGAGTTCTACATCTTCATCCAAAGGCTGCTAGTGGAAGACTGACTTCCAGGCAACTAGGGTGAGGATATTAAGCCCACACCCACAGTGACACATCTACTCCAACCAGGTCACACCTATTCAACAAGGCCACATCTCCAAATGGTGCCACTCCCTGGCCCAAGAATATACAAACCATCACAGGCCTTGAATTTGTCTACCAATGGTAGTAATAGTTTTAAGTGCAAAGATGGCAACAGTTTTATACACCATTGATTTCATTATCATCACAAAGGTCTATGAAGCAAAAAATTGTATTGTAAGCTTCAGTATTATGGAAGATTCTGCACCTCATGTTTTCCTTGACCTGGTCTCAGGGTCCACTATACAAACTTGTGACATTATTTGCCTTCTAAATGTGGGAAACTGCTTATATATTCAGCATTGACTGATTCTTCATTCATGTATACAAAGAAATAAATATATAAAAAGTCTCAAAATTGTTATCTTCTTAGAAGTTAGTAATATGCCAGGTACCATGGTATGTGCCTGCTGCCTCAGCATGCGATAGATTGAGGGAGGAAGATTATGAGTTCCAGGCTGTCCTGGGTCTCAGAGTGAGACCCTGCCTCAAAGAAACAGGGGTAGAAAGGGGTGGTTAGTATTAGTAATCTACTGTAAGTATATTAACTCTTACATCACTTGAAGACATAGATAATAGTCACTGTGGTGGTTTGAATAGGAATGGTCCCCACAGGCTCATGTTTGAATACTTTGTCATCAGGGAGTGGCACTACTTGAGAAGGGTTGGGAGGTGCTGCCTTGTTGGAGTGGGTGTGGCCTGGTAGGAGGAAATGTATTGCAAGAGGTGGGCTTTGAGGTTTCAGAAGTCCATGGCAGTCAGCCTCTCTCCTACCCACCCCTCTCTCTGGACCAGGTTAATCTCAGCACTACACCTGGCCACCATGATGACAATGGGCTGAGCCTCTGAGACTGTAAGAAAACCCCCAATTAAAGTTGTCTTGGTGTCTCTTCACAGCAGTACAGCTGTGACTAGGACAGTCATCGTATACAGAAGTAGTCCTTAGCTTTGGGCTTAAATGACTAGTATAGAGTCTGTTGTTTCAAATGCTATCCACCCAAAAATGTTGATAGTAAATAACATGTGAGGCTTCTGTTCTCTTTTTTCTGTTTACTGTAGCACTGGGGCATAACTGGGCCAGGTTTTTTTGTTTTTTTGTTTTTTTTGTTTTTTAACAGAGGTCAGGTATATGTTTTCTTTCCTATTGGCAGAACTGCTATATGTTTGTTGTTCCCAGACAGCTTCACAGGTAGGGTGGTTGATGAGAATATCAGTTGTATTTCTTGTGAATAAACAGACCAGGAACCTGGAGATTAGATTGTATATTGTAGTTGCTGTCATGCTAGCACTTAGCACTGTGCTATGTCCACTTTGATACATGACCTGTCCTGTGTGTGTGTATGTGTGTGTGTGTGTGTGTGTGTGTGAGAGAGAGAGAGAGAGAGAGAGAGAGAGAGAGAGAGAGAATCAGTCAGACAGACAGGGTCTCATTGTGTAACTCAGTCTGGCCTTGAATTTGCTCTGTAGCCTAGGATGGCCTGAAACTTAACATTTAGCACCCTCCTGTTTGCATCCTATTGTTTCTTTCTCTACTGTAGTGCTCGGATTACTTTTATGCACTACCATACCAAGCTTAAATGTTCTTAATAAGTCTTTCTCAAACCTTTAATTTCTTAGTGTAAGCTCTTAGAAATAGAATTTGTAAATCAAAGGGCATACATAACTTTCAGGACTTTGGTCCTTATCACAGTCTTTCCTAAAAAAAAAAAAAGCATATTTACAGGCTGGGGAATTGGCTTAGAAAGTAAAGTGCTTGTCGTGCACAAGGAGCTGAGCTTGATCCATTGCTGCCAAGGACCAGTTTTGAGGAAAGGGTGTTTAGGAGCAGTGAAAGAAAGGACTCAAAGTTAATGAGGTGGGGTGTAAGTTGACAGTCCTGTGTTCTGCTCAAGACAGCTCTCCAGAGATCTCCTATAGATCAGTTCTTGCACACCAATCTCAGTCTTTTATTTGCATATCAATTCAATTGTACCCCTACCAAGTTCCCTTTTAATTATCCCATGAATTAGCATTTTATGACCTTAACCCCTTGATTCTTAAAGACAGCAGTATATTCTTTTTAACATAGCAATATATTCAGAGATCTGCCTGCCTTTATAAGCACAGACAATAAACTAGCTGTGTGGGAACCTGCTCTAAGATACCGTTCCTGCCATGCCTGAGCCTAAACTAGTTCTGACCCAGGCTAACCTTGAACTCAGGAATCTGCCTGCCTTTGTAAGTACAAACAATAAACTTGACTGGGTGGGATCTTGCCTGGTGATCACTCCCCAAATCTCTATCTTCTTCTTTAATATCTTTCTGAAAAGCTGGCTCATCGTGCAGCTGCCTTTGTTCTTTTAGGTCCACAAAGCTCCTTATAAAACTCATATTGTGTCCTTATATTTTGCATACTTGAGAAATTACATATCTTGAACTCATGTTTTCAGAGTTCTTTCCAACAGCCTTAAGTGATGTCCTGAGGGTCACAGTTTGCTAAGGACATTAGCCACACCTTCACCTCCTGGACTTGTGCTAATTATCATGGAGTAATTAACCTTGGCCAGGAGAATATTTCCTGAAAGAGGAACTTAAAATAAATTATGTACATTATTATACAAACAAGCCCCATGCCCACAGCAACTGTCAGCACTCATGGAAGCCCATACCCTGCTGGCTATGCTCCAAGGGCAAAAAATGTCACACTGCCCCTTCCACAGTGGCCATATAGGACTTGGCACATTGTACTCATGTAAAGGCTAAACTCAGGGAATAGGTGGATCTTCAGAGCTCCATGGCCAGCCAGTCTAGGCGAATCAGTGAGCTTCAGGTTCAGTGAGAGAACAACAGCAGAAAATCAGTCCAACATTGGCCTGTGGCCATACACTCCAAAGGAGTGTGCATACAAACACCTTCATACACCACAGAGGAAAATCCAAGGTATAACAATGCATCAGAATATGTAAATGTGGTTACTCTATACTTCACCAATACCTCAGTATTTAAGGTTTTTTTTTTTTTTTGTCATTACCAATTCAGTAAGTAGTATTTTCTTATATTTCTATGGTGATTTATTAGGTGACTATAATTTCTTGACAAGTTCAGGACTATGGTATAGAAACAGAAAAAGTAATTTGTTTTCTGGTGTAAGAAGTTAATCATATTAAAAAATCTTAGAAATTCAATGCACAGTTACTCATAAATATAGTAGTTTTTACATGTCTGATATCAAGTAATTCAGTATTACATAATTAAGAAATTAAGTAAAATTGAGATTGTATTCCTAAGTCCAGCACATATTAACCTCCACAGTCTTAGGACAATAGTGCCAGGGGAAAAAATGTACAATAAAGAAATGATTTGAAGGCATAAATATCAAAAGGCTAAACTAAGGTTATTTGTCCAAAACAGATTATAAAGAAGTTAAAAATGGGAATTTTTGTTTTGATATCTTTTCACCACTGACTTTGGTTAAAAAAAAAAAATCCCCTTTCTTTTTCAAACTCTAATATAATCTTTTGGTTCAGACAAAGTGCAGAACTTTTGTGAGAAGAAACTCCTATATTAAAATATGAAGAGCCAAGGTAATGAGTGTATACTGGGTGCAGATTCACATGCCAAGGTGTGGGTTGGCAAGGGCTTGCCTAGTGTTTGGAGTCTAGATCCAGCAGGCCTGAGTTTGTATGCTGGCTCTGTCCCTGATCCACACTGTGGTCTTAGGCTAACGTACCAGTGGCTGGACAGTATCTGCAGTCACCAAAAATTTGAGGGTGTATTAATTTTTCAATCTTCTTTGTCTAAGGACACAGCAGTGAACAGAACAGACAGAAATCTTACATTAGAGGAATTTGCCTTATATAGTGAAAAAAAAAACCCAAAATAACATTAGATTTTTAAAAAGAACCATGTTTTGCATTTTTAGAGCAGCAAAGGGCGGGTATTTGATATTGTTGGGAATGAAATTATAGATAATGAACAGGCGAGGCCCAGACAGTGACATTTGATCAGTGATCCAAGAGAAATGGGGACTTGTGCTGTGGAACTACCAGGAGCTGTGCATTCTAAGCACTGGAAAATGAAAAGGCCAAAGTGGTGATGTGTCTGATGTGCTTGCAACAGTAAAGGAGTCTAGGGTGGCAACTAGGGTGGAGTTAACATCAGGCTGTGAGCAGGAGCTAGGATAAAGAAAAGTATACTCATGTTTAAGATTCAGAGATGAGAATTATAAGGCACTTTGAAATTTACCTGACTAGACAGGTTCCTGTAATTTGTAATTAACTTTCTACCAACTATAGTGCTTATTATTGTGAACTAACCTCTGCAGTGTTAGGACAGTTTTTCCGGTCATCTTTGTACACCTAACCAGGCATGTGCTGAGCAGGGAACTCCAGTGACTGTTACATGATGGAGGTAAGATAGCTGCCGCTGGGGTGTCTGCCTCTTGCTGGGATCATCTCTCATCCAGCAGGGACCCATGAAAGAGTTCACATATGCAAGACTTGTGTTAATGGAACACTGTCAACTCTGCCACATTGTATTAGCTAAAGCAAGTCCCAAGGCCAGAGCAGACTCAAGAAAAAGGGAAGGGACTCTAGCTCTTGATTGGAAAGGCAGCGAACTCACATCCTGGACACATGATGCCCCTAGTGGGAAAACTGTCCACCACTGTCTTAGCCAGTGTTCTATTGCTATGAAGAGACATGATGACCATGGCAACTCTTATAAAGGAAAGCAAATCGGGCCTGGGTTACAGTCCAGGGATTTAGTCATCGCGGTGGGGAGCACAGTGGCACACAGGCTAGAGAAGGAACTGAGAGTTCTGCATCTGGGTATGCAGGCGGCAGGAAGAGTACACAGGCCTGGCCTGACCTTCTGAAACCCAAAATATACCCCCAATGACACACTTTTCTCAAGGCCACTCCTTCTCCAACAAGACTGCCCCTCCTAATCCTTTCAAATACTGCCACTCCCTGATGAACAAGCATTCAAATCTGTGAGCCTATGGAGGCCATTCTTTTTTTTTTTTTGAGGCCATTCTTATTCGAACACCACAACTGCACTGCCATATAACAACATTTCAGTGAATGTAATTTATTATTTTTATATCTGCTATTAGTTATTATTTTATGTCTATGAGTTGGTGGTTCTTTATTTGAAAAACTTTTGAATCGGGACTGTCAAGACCTGATAGATATTTCAGTATATTTTTACTTTGAACTTTGAGATGGATTATTAGTGCCTTTTCTATTTTTGCCTTTGCTCTACAAAAATGTAAATTTTGAATGGATCAGCTGTAGCATAATTTTTTTATGACTTATGCCTTTAATCTCATGCCTAAAAGCCCTTCTCCATTCCAATATAGTAAAATCTTCATATCATTTACAATTTCTCTAATACTTTTGTCTTTAAAAATTTGTTATCTACTTATGTGTATGTATATGTATTGTATATGCCATATGGGGTGGTATACTTGGGGACAGAGAGCATGTCAGATATCCCAGATCTAGATAGATGCACAGGAGGCTGTTAGCTGCCCAGAGTGGGTGCTAGGATCTGAACTTGGGTTCTTAGGAAGATCAGCAAGTGCTCTTAACTGTTGAGCCATTTCCAGCTCCCTACTTTTATCTTTTGCTTTATACATTTACATCATTTATTGTAATGTTTTGTTTTTTTTTCTTTTTAACAAGAATCTCACTATAAAGACCAGTCTGGCCTCAGATGTGCCACGTACCTCCTGATGCCCCTGCCCCACCCCTGCCTACTGCATGAAGCCCTTGCCTCTGCCTGGTGCGTGCTGGGGTAACAGGAGGATACTACCATAACTGGCTTAAAGACTGGTACTTTGAGATTTCCAGTCATTTATTAAAACCAAAAATCAATAGAGAGTCTGTACAAAGTGGAAAAGAATCTCCAGATTACAAAACAGTGTTTGTGATTTACACATCGGACATAGAAGCACCTGTCTCCACCACTCTGAGGTTATCCAGTTTCTCCCCTGGGCATTAAAATGGGAACCCGAGTGTTTCAAGTCACACTGAGCCACTTGGTTTTGTTTATGTATTTGGGTGTTTCACCTGCAGACATGTGTGTGCAATGCCTGTGGAGGCCCAAAGAGGGCAGCAGATAGCATAGAACTGGAGTTACAGATGGGAGTGAGCCATTATGTGGTCCTGGGAATGGAACCGCAACCTCTGGAAGAGCAGCCAGTGCTCTCATCCACTGGGCCATCTCTCCAGCCCTTTCTGGGAGCTAAGAAGGAAAGAAGGGGAAGAATATTTTGCTCTGTATTATAGGCAGAGCTACAGAGACTGAAATAACCACAATTTTCTGATGAATCCTACTTTCTAAAAATTCATAATACCCATACTCTCAGGGCTGCATAGTTAGATTCTATTTGTTTACTTGTTTGTGTGTTTGTTCATTTCTTGGTTTTTTTTTTTTTTTTTGAGACAGGGTTTCTCTGTGTAGCTCTGGTTGTCCTGGAAGTCACTCTGCAGGCCAGGCTGGCCTCTGCCTCCCAAGTGCAGGCTCGAGTTAGATTTTACTGTGAACTTAATTCATTTCCCAACCTTCTAAATTCTCATAGGAATTCTGTGTACTTCCTGACAGTCTTCTTTGTCAGGGTAAGAAAAAGAGAAACTTTGTGTTTGCAAAAGGAGCACATGAATCACTAGCTCGTATTCCCTGATTGTGCAGCTCCTTTCCAGGTCTCATAGTCACCTGGTCACCCCTGCTACGCTGCTTATTCACATAGTTGACTTGTCCTAAATCCGTCTTACAGTTTTCCCCTGTAGACTTGATCTTTTGCCACTCCTTTTTACCCTGATGTAACCATTTCTTTAAGTCAAAAGCCTGGAAGTTGAAACTTGAGAGATAGCTCAGTGTTAAGAGCAGATTCTGCACTTAGAGAGGATCCAAGTTCCCTGCACTTCCAGCACCCCACAGATCCCTCAAACTCAGCTCCAGGCAATCTAAGACCTTCTTCTGGCCCCTGAGGGCACTATACCAGATGAATGAAAGCCTCTGTTCCACCAGCAGAGACAGGTGGATCTCTGTGAGTTTCAGACAACCTGATCTACATAGCAAGTTTCAGGACAGCCAGGACTACACAGAGAGACCCTGTCTCACAGAAAAACAAAAACTGTGCCTCTAAGTAGGAAAGCATATTCTAGTATGTTGAAGTCCCTCCCTGCCTCTCTTCCCCCATAGCCCTCTATGTACCCTAGAGGGAACCACTGCCCATGGTCTTCTTTAGTCATCCCCTTTATACATGTCCTCAAAGTGCATGTTGCCCCAAGCTATCTGTGTTTTGGATTTACTTGATGAAATTAGTTTCATGTGGTCATAGTTCATTTTCACTATTTCTACTATTGGGAACCTTTGCTTGTGTGATGCTTCCAAAGTTTATCCGTTTTCTTGTTCTTGGGTCTTCAGGTTGTTGCGTGTGTGTGTGTGTGTGTGTGTGTGTGTGTGTGTGTGTGTGTGTCTATTCTCAACTTTATCAACTGATTTGCTTTCTTTTCTAAAGTGCTTATTTTAATTCTCTCTTCTCCCCATACACTTTTGGTGAGTAGCCACTAGCCTGCCACTCTAAACAACTCTGGTTTCTTATAGAGACTTTTGCTGGTGTAGTGCTTATAAATGGAAACACTTGTCACATATATACATTTATTGTTGAGTCTTTGTATATGTTCATCTTTGTCATTTGTACAATATACCTGTTCATATCTATATTAATCAAGGTTATCTAAAGGAACAGAATATTTATATAAGGTGGATTTATTAGAGTGGCTCACAGGCTCTGGTCCAGCTCGTTTAGCAGTGGCTCTCCCAGTGGAAAGTCCAAGAATCCAAGTTATTCGATACAAGATGCTGGATGTGTCAGCTGGCCTTCGGTATACACCTGAATCCAGAGAAGTAGGTTGTAATACCAATGACAGAATGTGTCAACAGCAGGATGGATGAGCTAGCCAATGAGAGTAAAGGTGAGCAGGCAAAAGTCAAAAGTGTCTTTCTCTTGTATCCTTTATATAGACTGCCATGAGAAGGTGTAGCCCAAACTTAGGGGAGGTCTTCTTACTGCAGAAGATCTGGATTTAGGGTGGGTTTTCCTGCCTCAAATGATCCAGTCAGGAAAAGTCCTCACAGATATGCCCAGCTGCTTGGGTTTTTAGTTAATTCCAGATGTAGTTCAGTTGACAACCAAGATTAACCATCAGAATATCTTTTACCTGTTTGCCAGTTGAACTTTCCTTTCTTTCCTTCTTCCTTTCCTTCTGAAAAAAAATCTCACTATAGGCATGTGTCACCACGCTCTGCTTTGGTGTACTATTTTTATATTTAGTGTAAGCTCTGTTTGTATAGTCAGTATGTATTCTATAAATTCTACCTGTCACTTGTTTACAGCATTCAAAAGATCTGTTTATAACATGGTTGATTGGAATGTGTTACTGAGCTAAACTCTAAGGAAAACTTAAGACAAGGCAGAAACTATCTCTGCCCTCACTTTACTCAAAGGAGTCAAAAAAATAAATAGATGTCTAAGTAGATTATGAGACATGCTGTGAGTCTCAGCTTAGCTCCCTCTGCTTTGGGTGAGTTTACCTGACCACTGCTAAATTTGGTTCCTCTGAACCCTGTAAGGACTTTCCTAGCCTAGGCATTGCTTAAAATAGTTGGTAGTTCTGAGATCGGGGACTCGGCTTTTTCTTGTTGTTCACTTTGATATGTTCAACATTTAGCATGGTGTTATACCGTAGCAGATGCTGAGTAAATGTTATCGTTGAGTGAGTGAGTGAAAAGGTGACATCAGTAAGAGTAACTGAAGATTCAGTATTCCCTGCTAACATCTAGTAAGTACCTAGGTTTGGCAAATGGTATCAACAACTTACACTTAAGTGAGTATACCTTGAGTAGGAAGTACATATTTTAAACTGTTTAAAATGACTGGCTCTAAATTTCTTTAACCAAAATGCCAGTTGTTAAGGGAGATTACTATATCTAAGTATTAATTAGCCAATAGAGACCTACTTACACACTACTAAATATAGAGTGTAGAAATATGCAGAAGTTGGCTAGCTTTTGTTGGCTTGCTCAAGCAGCAGATAGAGAGGAATCTTGGGTATACACTAAGGTGGGCCCAAGGCAGAGATGAAACCATAAATGAGAAGTGGGGACTTTGTCTAACTCTGCAGTCATCATTGGAGGCGTTCAGAGTCACTTAGTCCCTTACAGACCCAGGTGACAGCTTTGTAAAGCAATAGTCTTTGATAAGCAATAGTAATTAATGGCTCTCCAGAAGCAGATCTCTTCTGAACCTGATGGCCTAGATATGAAAGAAGTGCCAGACTGTGAAATACTGGGTCAGAAGCAATCAAGCGGAGAAGGAGCAGAAGGCAAGTCTCTTTTGGATGGGCCTGGGGTCAGCTCATGCCGGGGAGCCAGACTCTCCGCGGACATTTATGACTCGAGAGGTGCTTGAGATTGAGGACACACATGCCTATGAAGAGGGCATATTCCTGGGACAGGCAAATCAAACTTGGCATGCAGTTTCACCTATGTAGTGGGGAAAGTACCTAGCCCAAGGCCACCATGATGGTGGAGTCATATCTAGAATATATCTCTTACTTGTTGTATTAAATCCAGCTCCTTGTGCCAAAAGCACTGTACCTCCTAACAGCCTGGACTTAGGTGAAAAGAAGAGGAAGCATGCATTGGAATATAGAAGAACCCAGCACTAGTCAGAAAGATGTGTAACTGCTTATCAGACATGCCTCTTACCAACACTGAAGTACTGTAAAGGTTCAGAGGTGGTGGATGATGGATGCTGGTTACAACTTGTGCGTGCTCCAAAACTTCATGTTCCACAAACTTTAACATGGTGCTGTTAGCTATTCAAGGTACACTGCACATGGGCCCTTTCTGGAAAGAGATGGGCTTATTTACTTATTGAAATTGGTTCTTCCTTCTCAAATATATCTCCTCTCAAACTGGAAAAGAGCTTGTTTTGAAAAATAAATGAATAAATGTACAGAGGTAAAAGAAGAAGACTATTAAAGACAAAAAATAATTGAGGAAGGAGGATTGGATCATCCTAGTATTCTGCTCTGGGCTATCTGGCATTTATGGCAAAGGAAAGCTAGAGAGAAGGCCCAGTGGTTAAGAGCCCTTGCTGCTCTTCCAGAAGACTGGAGTTCTGTTCCCAGCACCCACATTCAGTGGCTCACAACAGCTTGTAAATTTAAATACTCTCTTCTGGCCACTGAGAGCGTCTGCATACAAGTGTCATACATACATGCACATAAATTAAAAATAACAGGAATATTTTAATAAACAGAATTATTAGAAGCATTTTTTTTCTAAACACTGTTTCAGAGAAAGATGTGTCACGCAGACCCATAATGTAGCTGGCAGTGAGCAATGCCATGGATAACAGCCTAAGGAATGCTGTGTGGTAAGTGTGCAAGCGGACTTTCTATAATTAATTATTCTTAGTTCATGTGCATTGATGTTTTGCCTGCCTGCACGCATGTCTCTGTGAGAGTGTTGGGTCCCCTGGACCTAGGGTTAAAGAGCTGTGATGCCCTGTGGCTGTTGGGAATTGAACGTAGGTCTCCTGAGCCATCTCTCCAGCCAGGACTCCTTACCTTGTTTGTGTTTTGCTTGTTAAAAGGCAAAGGAGACTCAGTATAGTAATGGTACAGAATTACATCCTTAAATAATTGGAGTATAAATGTGAAGATGATAAATCTCTTAGATGGTAGTAGAGAAATTGATGTGGCAGTTCGAGGGAGAGGGGTCATGTCCAAGATAGAAATAGGGACAAGGACGTGATTTATGTGTTGCAGCTGGGCCTTGAAGGACATGGGATTTGGACATGGAGAGACCAATGTTCTCTAACCCCCTGTTTACCATAACTTAAAATAGCAGTGGGTAAGAAGACTGCTCAGAACTAAGAGAAGTCAGCTAAGAGAGGGAATGTGCTGTGCAGAACCTGAGGTCCATGGAGGTTTCACAGTCATGCTGTCTCACTAAACTAACAGGGAGCGAATATTAAATGCCTCCTACAATCTTTGTAAAGACTGGAGGAGTTACTGTATTGAAAATGTAGCACAGTGTTTGATACCAAGCATTGTAACTTACTGTATCCCCCTTCCACCCAAGGCAGAGAGGAATACTAGGACCTGGGTAATTAAGACCTTGAGATACTGAAGGGTGCTCAGTGGTAGAACAGTGCTTAACATGGGCAAGGCCCTGGTTCCATCACCTCCACCTGGAAAAGACGCTACAGAGCTGTATCAGTGAGGAGGGGGACGACTTTGATGACCTCCTGATAAAATGTCTGAAGAGGAAAAAGAAAAGATCAGAGGATCAGAGTTCCAGTCCTCTACTCATTAAAACACCAGTCTGATAAAGAGATTGTGAACAGTGTTAATTGTGAGGTGTTGTTTTTCTGCTAACTAAACTACCTACTAAGTGCAGGCTAGCACAAACAGCACCAAGGGAAAAGCTCTTAAAATCCCATGCAGTTTGCAATTGGAAGACTGATGTGGCCGCCAAGAACAAGGCAGGATAACCAGTGATCAGGTGATACCAAGTTTGGGCTGTCAGTCACTGAATGGAACAATTTCCAGCTTGAGCTGGTTGATCTCCGTGTGATAGCCCATGTCATTCCAGAGCCATTAGGTTCATCACTGTCCTTGCAGCTGAGCAGTCTTCCCCAGCGTCCTCTGACCTGAGTCTGAGTGATGGATTTTCTCAGGTTCCTGTTCTTACTCTTTCCGTGTGCTTCCCTGCAGACTTCAATATTACTGGAGTCTTCCTAAGAGTCTGTTTTTGATGTGCTCTAAACTCTCCCTATAGCGAGAGAAAATGCTCCACTCTGGGCTGAGAGTTGCCTAAGACCTAATGTTAGGCCAGCATCCTAAAGCAAAGGATTTGAACTAGCTGGTTGCTAGGAGCCCATCTCACTGTGAGCTGTGGGTCTTCACTTGCTGGTTGGTTCTGTTCTTCTCAGTGTGTTCTTTTTCTACTCCTTGGGCGTTTCCCTCATTATGCCTTAGAGCATCTGGTCTGTCTGAGTATGCTGATTTAGAGTTCATACATTTTTCTGACCACCTAAGTTTAGAACAGCACCTAGTAGCTAGAGCTAAGAACATGAGTAAGTATTTCATCTGTTTAAGATGAGATTGAGTGTGTTCAGGATAGTGTGACTGTAGACTAAATACATTTAAATGTAATAAAGCTTTTTATTGGGGTGAATACATTGTATGCAGGTATGAAATGTTCAACTCATAAAAATATTCAGATAAATATAAAAAGGAAATAAGTTTGTTGCATAAATTTTCAATGATGAATTATGTAATAAACCTCCCTACCATGCTTCAAGACTGTCAGCTCCTGACCCATCTCTTTGATACCACTTCCTCCCTGGTTGCTTTTTAAGCATATCCACCACTTTTTAGTTTTCAGCACTACTATTTTGGTCTGTAGCACTAAGGAAGAAAATAGCTTTTCAAAACCACATAACCACAATGCCATTGTCACATGTGAAAACAAACACCTATTAGCAGTTCAATCCATATTGAAAAGCATCATCACTCATCAATCAAATGTTCATGCATAGAAGACACGCTCAAAAAAAAGCATCCAAGAGTAAATAATGCACAGGAAGAGGAGAATTGGTCTCCTGAGTGATTACTAAGGATTGCAATTCTGAAAGTATACCCCAAATGCCAGTTAAATGTGCCAGCACCAATTCATTCATGCAGAATGGCTTTCCTGAAGTAGGCTGCATGTCCCTGTGGCCAGGCCTTGCCTGATAAATTATTAAGGGACTTTTTACTAGAAAAGCTGTGCTGGCTTTGGTGCTCTGTGGTCTAGGCCACCTTCACTTGGGCCACTTAATGAGTGTAAGCATAGAAAGTTTTATGTTTATTTATATTAAGTATCTAGAGCTTATCATCAAGACTATATCATACACAAAATACGGGAAAATCAGGCTATTGCCCTGAGTTTTTTTCCTGTGTAGTTTATTATAATTTGGGAATATGAACTAATATGAAAATTCTCTTTTACAAGTAGCAATGCCTCGCACATTTTCTTGCATCTCATAATCTTCTATATGACCATAAGCAGTTTCTAACATGTTTTTACTCTCCTGGTTTCTAGAAAGGGAAGAATCTCTTCATTTATTTGATGCAGTTTGGAAACAAACATTTCTATTAAATTACAAATCCAAACTAATATTACTACTAAACTATCACCTATTAAAAACTCAAAATCAACTTTTAAAAGAAGGGATTGAAATCCACCCTTGTTTGTTCCTATGGAAACATTTGTGTACTGTGCTCTACTTGTGGCGCACTCTGGCATAGTAGGGAAAGTGTCCTCACAGTGTTTTTACTATCAAAGACCAAGGGAGGGCTGGTGTTGAGGGAAGACCAAGACTGGCTGGAGGTCCAGCTCAGTGGTGAGGAGCTTGCCCAGTGCACACAGGCCTCAATTCAGTCCTACACTTTTGTTTTTTAGACGATAAAAATAGTATATGCTCTATGCTTTAATACTTTATTTGCAGTTCATCCCTGCTTGTGGAAGGAGAAAATCATTGCAGTGGGACATTAACCATGAATAGATCCATTCACTAGGATAGAACCTTATCTCCTTCTTAGGCCTTTGTGTGTGGGTCTCTACATGTGTACACACATGTATGTAGGTACACATGGAGGTAAAAGGTTGATACTAAATGTCTACAGTTTTTCTCTAGCACATCCTCTGAGACAGCATCTTCCACCTGGAGCTTACTGATTTGGACTAGACTGGTTGGCCCAGCAACACTTGGTATCTTCCTGCTTCTACCTCCCCAGTACCTCTGGGCCTGGTTTCATGTCAGTGCTTGGAATTGAACTCATGGTCTTATGCTTCAGCGGCAAGCTCTCTACCAACTGATTCATCTTCTCAAGCCCCCTCCCCCCAATGTAGTGGAGGGAGGGGGATGTAAAGTGCAGTCCCTATACTTCAAATGAGCATAAAAGACCAAGCTCCAACTCTTAAAGCTACAGTCTTCACTCTAGTCAGAGAATGTGGTGTACACTTGTTATAGCAGTCGAATGCACAATGACAGAAGATGATATGGCTGGGCATGAGGTCACACGCTTGTAACCATAGTACTGTGAGGCAGGAGGATTTCACCCCAACTGTAGATGCAGATACTGTCTCCCCATCACTAACTAACTAACAGGAATGGGACAGTGCCTTTGGGTTTACCAAGCTTCTCAGAATGAATGCCAGCATCAATGTTGTGTTTGCTTTGTGATGTTTGCTGTGTTACCTTGACAAGAGAACTTTGAAACTCAATGTTCTCATGGTTCTTTTCTAGTACCCATGCTGCAAACAGTTCCTCTCTTGTGCCAGCAGGTGGAAGCAGGAGCCAGGGAATGGCAGTACCCTGCCTGCACTGCCTCCTCTTCTGTGACTCCACTCCTCCTGACCCTGTCCTGATGGAGTCTGCCACTCCATTCCTGCTCTCCAGCAATTTGTTTGTGGCTCCATCACTTGCCTGGCTGACTTGGGGAGTATGAGGAGCTTGGTCTGAGCTTAGGAATCACTTTAAGATGGACTCATGAAGGTTTTGACTCTTGTCAATGTTGGCTTACCCTGTCATTGCAAATCGCGTGCTATGTGTAGACTGTGACTTCCTGGGTGTTAGTAACATTTGGTATCCACACAGGTGGGAATTCACCTAATAGTAGGTACTGTGCCAGATACTCCACAGGGGCCTTAATTTTAATGTGAGGGCTTTTTTGCATAAAAAAATCCTTTAAGAAAAGGCTGTCTTTATTTTGAAAAATTTTACTACCAAATATATAGGTCGAGTAAGCAGCTAACATGCAACTCCTAAACAATCACAGAGCTTTCGGTTAGAAGGAGCCAGTGTGAGTAATGTTTTTGCACTTAGAAGATCCTCTATAAATGCTGTTCAGAATGAACGTATGATGCTATAGATCAATTCTGTTAGCTGTTATCCACAGCAAATAATAGTAAATGCGTTCCTTTAGACAAGTCATGTAAAAGAAGAGAGCCAAACTCCAGGGTTCTGTCTGTAGAATGAGAGACGAACTTTAATTTCTTGCAGGATTTAGCAGCTGTCACCTTTTAATACTTTTTAAAAACACACTGATTGTATTTAATGTGTGCCTGAGTGTGTACATGTGCAGCACATGCAGTGAGGAGATCAGGCTGGGTTGGAGCTCCTGGAACTGGAGTTACAACTGTGGGCCACATTTGGGAGCTAGGGACTAGACCTAGGTCTCCGTAAGAGCAGTAGTCACTCTTAACCATGGGCCATCTCTCCAGCCCCAACGTTTTTGTTTTTGTTTTGTTTTTGTTTTATTGGATATTTTCTCTTTTTAAAAAAGTTTATTTTTATTTAATGTATATGAGTACATTGTCATATGGTTACAGATGGTTGTGAGCCACCATGTGGTTGCTGGGAATTGAACTTAGGACCTCTGGAAGAGCAGTCAGTGCTCTTAACCACTGAGCCATCTCTCCAGCCTTGTTATTTTATTTATTTACATTTCAAATCTTATCCCCTTTCCTGGTATCTCCTCCAGAAGCCCCCTGTCCCATTCCCCCTCCTATAAGGCTGCTTCCCCACCCACTTCTGCCTTCCTGCCCTGGCATTTCCCTACATTGTACATCAAGCCTTCACAGGACCAAGGGCCTCTCTTTCCACTGATATTCAACAAGGCCATCCTCTGCCACATATACAGCCAGAGCCCCAGGTTCCTCCATTTGTATTCTTTGGTTGGTGGTTCAGTCCCTGGGAGCTTGGGGCAGGGGGCATGTCTGGCTAGTTGACACTGTTGTTCCCTCAATGGGTCCAGCCCCAACCTTTAGTAGAACCCAGGCTGTCCATCATTACAATCCACTGTATATCTAAAATGTCCAGCCAATGAAATGATTTTCATCCCCATCAGTAGCTTCCTGAAAAATCTATCTCTTAGAGGACCTCTGTTGCGTCTTTCTGTTCAAAATGTAAATAGTCTCTCGGTCTCCTTTGGTACTTTGAGAAGAGTGCTGCATCCTGGGAGTGCACTCTTACAGGTGGCTTATTGGTTACTAAGAACTGACGGAACCTTGCACAGAGCAGCTGTCCAGAGCCCAGCTGGAGTCAGCTTATCCTTGGCTGTTCAAGCCGAGACAGCCTGTTCTTCAGGGCTGGAAGGAGGGTAAGGTGGGAGGGACACTCCGCCTCAGTCCTGACAGACAACTAGTGTACTTGTCTGCCCTTTAGCCTACTGCTCTCTCCCTATTTAAAAGCAGGAAGGTGCCCTAGTGAGAAGTTTGACATTTTCCTTCTGTGGGCTGTGGTTGTAGTTTTAGTAGAGCAGAGTCAAGAATGAAGCGCCACACTTGCTGTGCGATCTGCGCAAATTACTTTACTTTTCTGTCCTGCTAAATGGAGTTGATAAATACCTGCCTATTAGCTTGTTGGGGAATTAAATAAGAAAATGCTCGTAAACCTGTAGCACAATGTGTGTCTCTTAACAAATACTGAAGTTGATGATACACACCAGTCTGTATGGCCAGTTGCAAACTGAGGCAGGAATTCTTGAGGATGAAATGCCTGACGCGGTTGAGGTGTCTGTGGGCGTGGAGCTCCAGCTTGAGTTCTGGGTGATCACCAAAGCCCTGAGTGGAAAAGGAACAAAATGGAGAGAGAGACCAGGTTCAGCATCAGGATGAATGAAGGAAGAGATGTCATGAGAGGAACAGAGAAGTGTTTGAGGCACTGGGGAAGTGAGCCAGAGCTGTGTAGCTCGGGGAGGCATAGAGCCCACAGCATACACAGGCCCTTGCTTCAGTCATCACCACTGCAAAAGGATTAAACAGTGACAGTAACTGTTTTTAGAGAGAAAGTGAAAAAGAATATGGAAAGAACCAGAAAAGCCGCTTGCCAAGGTGCTCCCAGTGGGAGAGCAGGGAGAGACTGGAAGAGGCTGTAAGTAGTATAAAGGCTGAACCCCAAAAATTGACTTCTGTCTTTAAAACAGATGGAATCATGTAGAAATGGGTATAATCGCTGTGTTTAGTGACTATTAACTCAGAAAAAAATAAAACAAGAATGGCCTCTCTGCTGCTTGTTAATTCCTCAGATTAAAAAAATAGCTATATTAATGAAAATGTCTGTAGGCCAAGACATTTAATTCTAGATCTAGAACATTCTGCTTATTAAATACTTCAGTTCACTGGTAGAACAGTGGTGACTAGGCACTCACCTTTGGGGGAAGTGAGGGTTGGGGGGGTAGGACAGAACTCGTTTGCACTAGATTGGGGCGGGCAGGGGCAGTCCATACTCTTCACAGCCAGCATGCTCGCACTGCAGCCAACACCTCAAGGCTACGCTGCATGGCCATTACCCTGGCAGTCAGAGCTTTTTGTGAGATACTCTCTGGTACCACATACTCAGATGGAACTACTAAACATGGAAATAATAGAAGAAAAGTATTGAACAAATAAATTAAGCAGTGCTTTAATTTTATTTGTGTATATATGTCTGTCAGTGTGAGCATGTGCCATTTGAGTATGGGTGCCATTTGAGGCCAGAAGAGGTCATCCAGTCCCCTGTGGTTGGCCAAAGTGATACCTAGAAACTGAACTTGGGTCCTCAGGAAGAGCAGGAATCACTCTTAACCCCTGATCCATCTCCAGTCCCAGCGCTCTGTCATGGTGGGTTGTTCTGTGTAGACATACCTCAGTTAAACAATATGTGAGCACTACAGAATGGAGACAGACTCCAGTCTGCAGATGTCAGTGGGGCACAGGTGAGTGCTCACTGGCGTACCAGGCCCTCTGTAGGCATGCACAAGCTCAGAGAACTCCTGAACTGGGCTGAGATAGTCACGGAAGCTTTTCTATGCAGGAGGAAGTCTGAACTGAGATCTGTAAAGTAAGAGATGGAAGTGAAGAAGACAGTGAACAGTAGTCATCCAAGGAAAGGGGGGAATGCCAGAAGGCCGGGGGAGAGTCGGAGAGTGAGGAAGACATAAAAGGCATATCTTCAGCATGGACTTCAGGACACTGGGTACCGAGAAAGCAGAGAGATGCACGGGTGCAAGCAGCTCCAGAAAGGCCGTGCATGTTAACCTGGGCACCTGGCACCTCACCCCACAGTCCCTGGGGAAAGATGCCACTGAAGGGGGCGCTGTGATGAGGTTTTCATTTTAGGACACTCCCTTGAAGACAGTCTAGAGGGTCAATCTAAAGACCCCAGTCTCAGCCTCTGACTGAGAGCTGAGTGCACAGTAAGGATTACCACTGGTATGTAGACTAAGGGGCTGGGGAGCAGGTAGAAGTAAGATGTACATTACTTAGGCGTCCTGACTTGAGGTGGTCATTAATATTGCAGTAGAACTAAGCAATAGATAGAGATAGGAGTCTAGAACTCAGGGGATGTATACCAAGGCACAGAGATGGAAACCTATGACCCTGGGTGGCATGTGTAGTCATCCAGGTGGAGAGAGGGATGGCACAATGAAGATAAGGCAAGGTGCCAGACAGCCAAACTCCAGGAGCTCTTAAGGAATCCCAGAGAGGGGGCCGGGACAATAAAATACCAGCAGATGGTAGAGATTAGGAAGAAACAGCCACACACACACTTAAAGGTGAACCGGTTATCACAGAAGCCAGTGTGTGTGTGTGTGTGTGTGTGTGTGTGTGTGTGTGTGTGTGTGTGTAGAGTAGTTTGAAAAAAAGAGTAAAAAACCTGGTGTAGTGGTATTTTCTTTAATCCCAGCTCTTGGGAGTCCAGGGTGGGAAGATTTCAAGTTCAGGGTTAGCCTAGGCTACACAAGGAGACTCTGTATCAAAAAAATAAAAGTTTAAGCAGTGTTTCTTTTTAAAAAGGAAGGAATTGAAAATGCTGTCATATGTCACAAAAAAATCAAGATAAGTACTAAACGCCAGTGAAATTTAGTAGAAATCATAAGAGACCATGGTGAGAGCAATTCCCTTGTTTATGAGGCCAGGACCCGAACTGAAGCAGGTTGAAGGGTAAAGGAGGAATAAGGACAAGAGGATGACTGGACCGTCCTAGACATGCTTGGGTGAAGGGAGAGTGACGAATAGGGGGAGTGGTGTCTAGTGGAGTCCCAGGCTGAGGAGAGATTAGCTTTTGCTTTATTTGGATGAAGACACTGAGTATATGTCTGTGTGTGAAGAGCCAGTTCAAAGGAACTGTAAGATGAGATCCATAGAGTGAGTTGGATGAGGCCAGAGCCCAGAGCAAGAAATGGGTGTTAGCCAAGATGGGTGCCTGTGGGACTTGTAAGGTGGGGAGGGAGAAGAATGTAACAAGTGTAGCTGTGCTCTCATTCTGTGGCCATGGGGAGGAAGACTCGTCAGGTTCAAAGTGCTGTGTGGAATTGGAGACGGACTTTTACGGATGAATGCTAAGTTCATTAAAATCCAGTTCAAGTTAGACACAGCTATGATAATAGAAAAGCCGTAGCTCAGTGTGATTACCTGATTGTAAGGACAGAGAAGGTAGCTGAGTAAGTGGCCTTGAGCAGGGTTTTTAAGGTGAATTGCAAAAGGATGAGAAGCTGGATTTTAGTGAAAGATAATTGAGTGGACAGATGAGGTTTAATGTTAATGTTCTTGCACCAGGGGCAGGAGTACTTACAGCAGCTCACCCGAACAGCTCTTATACAGGACCCCTACATGTGCGGATGACCCTACTGTCTGTCTACACTCCAACTGCACTGTTTCCTCCTGATGGCCACCCTTAGTCTAAGATGTGCATACACCTACAGTGCTGTTCATTTCCAAGAAAACAGGCTCAGGGAGCCATTTGAGCAAGGAAATCTGTGCTGCTAGATACCTGGAACATGGCATGGCAGTGGCAGTTCTGCGCGAGCGCTTCCCACTCAACCTCTTGAGCTAACTGTAGATACAGAAAGGCCAGAGTGGGGCCTGGAAAGCACTGCAAACGGAGAAGCCAGGCGGGCTGAGGAAGTGCAGGGGTGCACAGAGTGAGGTGTAAGGGATACGGTGGAGCATCACAGAACTCAGAAGTGGGAAGATAGGAGGTTGTGGTAAAGAGCAGAGTGCTCTTATCATCTGAGAGCGTCTCTGAGTAGTGGTGAGAATAACGCACGTGAGCAGTCTTAGGGTAAGGTAGATCACAAAGATGAAACTGAAGCCCATCCGCCTCCCTGAAACTCTCTCCAGCATGGCCACAAAGCTTAAGATGTGGAAGACAGGAGGCTCAGAGGTTAAGACTGTGTGCTGCCCTTCCAGAGGACATGGTGAGTCACAAGGTCTACAGCTCCAGCTCCATAGATCCAGCACCTCCTTCTGGTTTATGCTGGCAGTGTGCGCATGTGATACACATGCAGGCATAAGATAAGGATGAGCAAAGTCTTTCTTAGAATAAACCTTTTTAGGGTGGGGGGTAAGAGACTGTGATCTAGTCTTGGAGCAGAGGCTGGGGGATGACAGTAACAGAGAGCTGGTGAGGGACAGAGCAGGAAAGCAGCAGCCTGGGAGGATCAGGAGGATGACCGGGAAGCCGCCTCCAAGGTCTAAAAAAAGTGGACCTTGTCGAGGACTGGTTGCATAAAAAACTTGAGAGAATGAGTCACTTCATTGGTGGGTGGAACAACCCAGTCCTCAGGAATCCAGGTGTGCTTGTCACCTCTCTGTCACTATGACAAAACAGCGAGACTCACAGGATCAAAGGAGGGAAGCTCAGTTTTGGTTCACAGGTTCGGAAGTTTCGGTCCCTGTTGTTGACCTGTTACCTTGGCCTCTCATAGCACAAGCACATGATAGTTGGTGTGTGGCCGGGGAAGACTGTCTACCTCAGGGAGGCTGGGAGCAGAGAGAGTCAAGGGGCTGAAGGGCACACTCCTGTACGGATCACTTCTTGTGCTACTAGGATTAACACCTGACAGAGGCAGGTAAAGAAGGAAGGATTTATTTGGCTCACAGTCCTAGGTGGAGGATCCATCACAGCAGCAGGAGGGGAGTGGCTGGCCACACTGCGTCTATACTCAAGAAGCAGAGTGGTTAATGCTGGTCCTCATCTTGCTTTCTCCTTCATATGCAGACTGGGACCCCAGCCATGGAATGGTACCTCCTGTATTTAGTGTGGGTCGCCTCACCACAGTCGATTTAACCTAATATTCTCAGACATGCTGTGAGGTTGTAGAACTTGTCAACGTGACAGTTGGTGTTAACCATCACATCTATCTACTCACCTCCCTCCCCTGGGGCTGTCTCCTGAAGGCTCCCAACTCCCCAGCAGCACTAGAGACTAGGCCTTCAGTTTGGGGCAACATTTAAGACTCATGTGACAGCCTGGTAAGATGGCACGTGCCTGAATCCCACTTGGGGATTGTAAGGGCCCTTGGAAGACTGATGCAGGAAGATCATGAATTTGATGCTAGCCTGGGCAACATAGCAAGGTCCAGGCTAGCTTGGACCACATAGAGAAACAGTATCTTAAGAAACAAAAAATAAGAGTTAATCTAAATCACAGCAGCCAGTTTCTGTTAGGACACAGTAGGAAAAGAAGTTCTCTGTGGTACAGCTTGGGGAAAGGGAAACTTAGAGAGAGGTTAATCAGTTACGGCATAAATCTCTGGGGTTAGGGACAGAATAGATGGCATGAAGGGACAAGTTGAAGGGCTTGGTGAGATAGCTATGGAAAAAGGAGCTTGCCACCAAGCCTCATGACCTGAGTTTGATTCCTAAAATCCACATGTTGGAAAGAATGAACCAACCTCTACAAGTTACCCCTGACTTCCACATGTACATTGTCAGCTGTAATGCTGCACACCTTCAATCTTAAAAGGCAAGAGGGAAAGATGAGTGGATCTTTGTGAGTTCCAAGCTAGCCTGTTTTTTTTTTTTTTTCAATTAAATCATTGTAAATAATCTTGTAGGAAAAATAAAGCTGTATTTTATAACACCCACATCCATATAATACGTGTTTTCCCACCCTTTCACCAAGAGCTGCTGGTCTGTATTACCTAGTTTTTATACTTTCTGAAAAGGACCCAATTCCTTGAAATGCTTGGCTGCTATTTGTGTTCTGATCATGTTGTCAGTGTCTCCCCCTGTTGTTCCCAGGAAGGACACAAGTCTTCTCTTTGTGCTGTGTTCTTGAAAACAATGTTTGTTCATTCTTATTTCTCAGGACTGTAAAGATTGGGTGGAGGTTTTAACACTGCCTGCCACCTGGAGTGATTCTGGAAATGAGTTCTCCCTTCTTGTCCTTCCAGAGAAAGTACACAGGACCTGATTTGCAGCTGGATTGGAAAGTGTACCCATGGGCTGGCCCAGTCAGGCTGCTGGGGTACCACACACGGGCAGTTAGCATTTCAGGACTGAGGCCGACTAGACTGGGCTGTCCATGGGACCTGCCTGCAGGGCAGACATGCAGTCAGTACCGTCCTGTGTGATAGCCACCCACCACAAGTGGCTGTTCAACATTTGAAATGTGCTTGGTACAGCCGAGGCTCTGAACTGTTCCTTGTATTTTATTCGCCATTTAAATAGCAGACTGTGCCTTCCGTGTTGGACAGCAGGGGTATAGTGGAAGGTGTGCTGGGGGCTGCAGGCTTTGTGGAGGAAGTGGGTTGAGTAGGAACAGATGAACCTTGGGGGGTGAAGGGCTGGGCTGTATCTAGAACTGGTAAAATCAAAACTAAAGGAGCCTAGGGCCTGTAATCCATCAACTTCGAAAGCTGAGGCAGGAGAACTGCACATTTAAAGTTAGTCTGGGGTGCAGTGAAAACCTGTCTTTAAAACAAATGAATTAAAATAAATATAAAGCATCTTATGCTGTAGAAGGAGCCTAGGGTTGAGCTATGACCCAGTGAGCTGGAGAGACAGTCTAGTCAGAGCAATGGGTGAGCAAGAGAATCAGGACTAGAGGGGATGTTTCTGAAAAAAATAGCCAGACCAGAAATACATAAAACAAACATGAATAGCTTTCCAGAATGTGGAGGGAGATGACTGAGTGCAAACCTTAGCCTGAGTCTACAGAGACGCATTTGGCAAAAACTAGAAATATTTTCCAAGTTTTTCATAGAACGGGGTCCATTTTCAAGGTGCATACATGCCATGTAATACAATCCAGGAACATGTTAGGGGCATGTATGTCATAGGGATGTGGGTATTGGGGCATTGTACATGGGCTTTCCATGTGGCCCTAGCACCATTTAAACATTTTCCTGCATAAACGTTTTCATCAAGATGAAGGGAGATGGTATAGCTGTTGTTCCCTGGCTTTATCAGTTCCGGATCATTTTACATGTATGATGAGCACCGTGTGAGGTGGGGACTTGTTAGGAACATGTGAAGTAATGAAATATTTGAGAAAAATCCCAGTGTGGTTTGCACTACAAGACAACTCTACAGTAACTGAGCAGGTTGACGATAGAAACTTCAGTGTCTAAAGTGAATGCTCAAGTGAAAGGTGACAGAAGCTAAGATCTGGGGAAATATGGTAGCCAAAGAAGCCTTGGTAGAAGGAAGAGAAGAGGAGGGCCTTCAACACACTTCAGAGGCTGATGAATCCAGCGCAACAGGATGCTTGCAATTAGTAACCAGAAGAACTGTGGCATGCTCACGTGTCTTAGCAAAAATGCGACCTGGTGACCCCTGTCCATGTCTGTCCGTCTTCCCTCCTCTGCCTGAGTACCTCCTTAGTTTTATGGACAAAGGGCATCTTACCCTCAGACATACACCTTCTTGTCCACCACCCTGAGGTACCTTGTGATTTCCTTGTTAGAAGTTTCACACAATTTTTTAATGTTCCGTGAAGAAAAAGAGACAACAGAGGAGGACAGGAGAGATGAAGAGCCTGGACTTCTGCTGAGGAAAAAAGACTTGTTTTAAGTTAGACAGTTAGGCTTCTGATTTGTCTAGAGTATGGCTTTCAAACAACTGCACTTAGTAACTCCCATAGAGCAATGCAGGCTCATGCTGTGCCTCCCGCTCTCAACTTTCATAGGTCTCAGGGGCAGAGCTCAAAAGTTCTCTCTAGATTCTCAAAAGAACAGATTCCAGGATGACACAAGGTAGTATATTGTTTCCTACCTAGGAGCGTCTCTCAAAGGCCGCAGAGGAAATAATATTCTGGCATCCAAAACATTGGAAGAGTTTGAAAATGTCATGTAAGGAAAGAAGATGGATACAAAATGAAGGCAAGACAGGAGAAGCCGAGATGATTCCAAAAGAAAATAGTCAGATGTTTACAAGTATTAGGAAACTACCCATCTCTGTTGCCTTCCTCTAGTGACAAGAATTATAAATCCTGAAAGATATTAAGATGAAATCGAAGGTAAGAAAAGGAATACCTGACTTAGTCAGGGTTTCTATTCCTGCAGAAACATCATGACTAAGAAGCAAGTTGGGGAGGAAAGGGTTTATTCAGCTTATACTTTCACGTTGCTGTTCATCACTAAAGGAAGTCAGGACTGGAACTCAAGCAGGTCAGGAAGCGGGAGCTGATGCAGAGGCCATGTAGGGATGTTATTTACTGGCTTGCTTCCACTGGCTTGCTCAGTTTGCTTTCTTATAGAACCCAAGTCTACCAGCCCAGAGGTGGCACCACCCACAAGGGGCCCTCCCCCTTGATCACTAATTAAGAAAATGCCCCACAGCTGGATCTCATGGAGGCATTTCCTCAACTGAAGCTCCTTTCTCTGTGATAACTCCAGCTGTGTCAAGTTGGCACAAAACCAGCCAGTACACTGACCAGCAAGATGGTTCAACAGGTTAAAGCCCTTGCTAAGAACAAGCCTGACCAAGTTCAATCCCTGGAGTCGGTGTAAAAGTCTGGATGCAGGAGTGTACATCCGTAATCCCAGTGCTTCTGTGGAGAGATCAGACACAGGGCAGGGAGACTCAGCTGGGAGCATGCAGGCTGCCCAGCCTGGAGTGCACAGCTACAGCAATAGAATCAAGAAAGACCTTGTCTCAACAAGAAGGGAAGCAAGAACCAACTCTGGAAAGTTGTCCTCTGACTTTCATGTGTGTGCCATGGCACTCAGGAGCCTGTACACATGCACTAAGGAAATAAATATTTTAAAGGAATATTAAAGTAAGATGCTTAATGTCTTCTTGGCTGTAGCATCCTGATTTCTTCCTTTCTAGTCCCGAGTTCGGGGAAAAACATGTTATTGAGCAAGTAGCTTTCATTAATCGCAGTGGGGACCATGCAAAGTTATGTCCCTTTGGCCTGATGACAGCAGCATTGCCAGTCTCAGTTAAGCATCAGGAACTAAGTGAGCACCAGGGAGGGTTTCCAGAGGGAAATGTCTAATGTCATTTTATTTTAACACTCTTTAGCAATAATGAAGACTTATTCAGAGCTATCGCTTTCTTCTCGGAATAGAAGTAGAGCAGAAGTTCTGTATTTCAGACAGCACTCTTCCATTTGGTATTCATGTACCCAGCAATACCAAGGCCAGGCTTTCAGTTGTGCAAGGACCTCAGCAGAAACACTGTCATGATCATGGCTACTTCCTTCTCAAAGTCCTCTGCTCTGTAGCACTGAGGGGTGACAGGGATCGTTACTTTAGAAAGATAAAGGCCACATCAAATAACGTATTTGGACACAACAGGAAACACGTAAGAGTCCCTCATCCTATCAGTCACTCCATATACCCTGACCTCTACAGGACTATGAGTTCTGCTGCTGCTGCTGCTCCTCTTCCTCCTTCCTCTTCCTCTTTCTCCTTCTCCCTTCTTTTTTTCCATTTGTTTTCCTTTACCAGTTAAAATTCTATATGAAACCCAGAAATGTAAAACTGGACTTAAACAATAGAACAGATTTATTGACTCACGTAACTGGAAAGTCTGGCTCTGGGTCAGGCTTCAGAGTGAGTTGATCTAGGAGCTAGCTCAATGAGATCATTAAATATTTAGTTTCTTCCTTTATTCTTCCACTCAGGGTTTATTTCATTGCACACCACATCCCACTCTTTCTCATAGGATGGCTGCCAGCTACAGTCGGGGCACAGACACCCTCAGCTTTGGGGAGGGCTAAGAATGGGACCATTCTCTCCCACAGCAGTCCAAGTGTGTGTTCCCGGGTTGGTGCCGTTTACCTTAAAACAACTTGGACTGTGGGTGTGGGATGCACTGGGAGGAAATATTTGCCAAGCTTTTCCGAGTGTCGGTGAATTTCAGGAGGTATACAAATCATGTAATGCTATAAGAAATACTATAAGAAAAGAAGAAAAATTGTGTGTGGCTAGGAGCTAGCTGAATGGCAGGAAGCCCACGCACATCTGAGCCACTGCTGTGTTAATGTTTCCAATGCATGTGACCAGCTTTATCATGGTCAGCTGCAGCGCTTCCTTTCTTCTCTGCTCTCTACTGAAATTCGCCTGACCACGAAGAAAATACTCCCTCTAGGCCCGTCCCCCTTTCCACACCCTATACTACAAAGTAAGCGAGAGCTCAGCTGTCTCTGCTCCCTGCCTGCCAGGTTGGCCTGCAGGACCACTCCAGACCGATGTCTCCACTGTTGTCTGAACTCCTGCAGAGCACGCGCACATGGCCTTGGGTTGATCACCAGAGCAAAGAAAGCAACTCTTTGAGGCTCCCAATGCGGCTTTAGCATTCTGAGGCCTGAATTTGCTATCTTCTTCCAACTCCTCTCCATATTTAAAGACTTGTTTCTGCTCCCAGGCCCAGCCAACAAGTGGCTGACTCCAGTGTTCACATAGACAGTCTATCCAAACTAGACTCCATTATTTCTGCTCTTCAGATTTCTTACTTGAGCCAAACATTTAAGGGTTCACTTTTTTCTTAGAAGTTTTCTCTTATTTGTCTGTCTGTCTGTCTGCCTGTCTGTGTCTCTGTGTGTGTGTGTACATACGGTGCCTTCAGAGGCTAGGGACCAAAGGTTTGGACTCCCTTGGAGCTGGAGTTACAGGCAGTTGTGGGCTACTTGGATTCTCTAGAAGAGCAGTAAGTGCTCTTAACTGCTGGGCCATCTCTTCTGCCCCAGCCACAGGTCAAACGTGTAGTGTGTTCACGGTCACAGCACTGCCCTCTGCCTGTACCTTTAATTGTGCAGAGACTGGAGCCTCATTGCTCTTAAACTGCTCGATCCATGTTTTATATCCCATCCCCCCGAAGCTATGGGAAGATTGTCTTCTGTTATCTTCTATGTTTTAATTGAATGGACATTTTGATTCTAGGTAAAACCATAAAAAGATTTGGTTTTGGAACATCAGTGCAGTTCTCCATGTCTTTTGCTCTGGCACAGGCCTTTTGGGTTATTTCTTGAGATTTCTCATCCTTCTCTTGCATGTTACTATAAACCGTTTCTTTTTTTTTTTCTGGTTTATTGCTTTTTATTAGTTGTTTTTTTTAAAGTATGTGTATATTGGTGTGTCTGAGATGGAGGGCTGTACCTGTGTACAGTATCCACAGAATCCAGAGGATGTTATAAGCAGTCGGGATCGCCCAACATCAGTACCAACATTGAGCTTCTTCAAGAGCCATAGGTGTGCTTAGCTGCGGAACCCAAACTGCATCTTTGATTTCCAGTGTTAGTTTTTGAAGGATTGAAACATACATTTTGTGACATACTAAGTAATATGAGTTAAGAAGCCTTCTTAACTTTTACATATTTTAGCCAGTTTTTTACATTGGCCAGGTTTTTATTGGTGTTTCAGTAACGGCTGTTTTTAAGTGTTTTTAAAATATTTTCTTTATCTCAGAAAAAAATCAAATTATTTAAATCCATTTAAATAGATAAATATTTAAATTATACCTTAATACATATGGGCAGGTTTTTTATTCTTATTTTATTCTGTTCTTTTATTTTATTCTTATTATACTGATAACAAAAGAAGGAAACATATACCAGAGAAAACAGAGTGCTAGTCTTGAGTGAGCCTCAGCCAGTTTCACATCAGAAGTGTTGTGGAGAGGAGGTGAGGTCAGTGTGGATCTCTCCTGCCCACAGGGGTATCTGTTGTGTTTGGCCCTTTGGCCTTTGGCTCCCCTCACTTCCTTAGCCACGTTCCTCTCACACGTTCCTCCTTCAGCCTTACAGCCTCTCGCTCCTGCTCAGGGCTCTGGCCAGTGCCGAGCACTGCACTCACTCCTTTAGCCTCACCGAGACTCTTGCTGTCTGCATGGTTGACTCTGGTGCACACTCACTTTCTGTCCACTGCTCTCTTTCATAGCTCCTCTCAATCCTGGCCTCTCTGACTATGTGACTCAGTCCATACCTCTTGGGTCAGCTCAGCCATCCTGTAAGTGCAGCCACCTTTAAGATCAGTGACTTCTGCTTGCATGCATGTGCACATGTAGAGTTCATAATTCACCTTCTCGTTCTTCTCCTGCAACTCTGCTGTGTTCTCTCTGAAACCTGAGCATTACCCTGAGTCTTTGCCCCCTGCTACCTCCACACCAAGGCATATTGTCTCTACTTCTGCAACTTCCTATCACTGCAGTTCTCCCATTTTCTAAGTCTGTAATCTCCTAGTCATTGGGAGAAATAGGAGCATTCTCTAAGACATACAAGCTTATCAGGTCTCACCCAGTGAAACCCTGTCAGTGCTCCCTTGAGTAAGTTTGAGAGCAGCCGCTGGGTAGTGGTCAGTGATAGCGCAGTCACCTTGCATGCATGTGGCCTCAGTTCCAATCTCTAGCATTGCAGAAAAGACAAAAGCAACTGAACAGACCAGCCTCAGACAGCCACAGATCAAGGCTGTGTGTCTCGCATGAGTCCCAAGACTTCACATTGGCCGCTTCCTCTTTATACTTCAACCTTCTCGGTCACATGCGCTTTGCCTTCTGATAGTCTGACTAGGACCCAGTGCTTCTAGGACACTGACCTTTCCCACTCTCCACTGTGGAGTCTTCCAGAGTTCCCTCTGCCCTCCGTGCTCTATCTTAGTGCCCATCACAAAGCAGTCTGCTTACTTTATCCCTGTGGCTTCTCTTCCTTACTAGAACATCAGGAGCCTGGTCAGACTGCTATTTTACCCTCAGGGCCCCTCACAGAGCTGCACACAAGTACTGTGTCTCGTGTGGGCAAATGACCTTAAACATTTGAGTTAGCCTCCGAGCCTCAGTCACCTCACTGATTAACAGGGAGAACTACTCCCTGAGGCTAGTTCTGGATCCTCTGAGGTAAGAGAAATTAACCTGAGCATAATGGCTAGGAGTGGGGTTCTAGGTCCATGCTGCCTGATTTCTAATGCCAGCTCTCGCTGTGTGACTAGCTGTGCCACACAGGTTACACCATGATTACTTGGTGAGCCTTAGTGTCTTCATCAGTACATGAGAATGACCACAGAATATGTCTTTGACGGACTGCTCAGTGTCTGAAATTCACCATATGGAAAACATTTTGACCAGTGCCTAAACATTGTCTATGCAACTGTTGTCTAGTAAATATGACATTTTTTATTTCTAAGCTATAAAATTGGGGCAAGGTTTGAAGTTGGGAGAGGAGAGAGAGGTACTCATACAGCCAAGTGTCCGCATATTTTAGTTGGAATATCTAAAGAAATAAGGACTGGTCTCCTTACTGACAGTTTTTCTTTTATCACAATGTGATATCTCTAGCAGAGACAAATTACTATTTTTATTTATATAAAATTACGAGGGAGATTGATATTTAACATGAAAAGAGAATATTTGTAATGTTTTTTAGTAAAACCTACATTTTTTAAATAAACGTACTCTTAGAAACTAGAACATGAAAGATTAATTTTTAAAGAATAATTGTCTTGTATCAGACAGCTAACTTTCTTCTGTATGATTTCATATATTCAAGTCCACATTTGAATAGTAAAAATTCCACTAAAACTATAATTATGCAAGAAAATAAGAAATACTAAGTAGTATGTTCACTCATTTTTTTTTCCTTTGGGAAAGGGTTGTTGTTTCCTTTTGAAATGTTCTTACTTGGTGTCAGATGGCGTTATATGTTTACATTCTAGCTTCCAGCTGACAGAATTTCTATTCTTTTTTTCCAATTCTTTTCAGAGCTGGTGGTTCCAGGATTCGGCTGAGGATGACGTTGGGAAGGGCTGTGGCATCCCCTCTTCAGGCCATGTCTTCCTACACCGCCACAGGCAGGAATGTTCTCAGATGGGATCTTTCTCCAGAGCAGATCAGGACGAGGACAGAGGAGCTTATAGCACAGACCAAGCAGGTGTACGACACCGTGGGGACAATCGACCTGGAGGAAGTAACTTACGAGAACTGTCTGCAGGCGCTGGCTGACATAGAAGTGAAGTACATAGGTGGGTGCAGACGGGAGCACCTCAGTATTTCGTGTGGTGGAATCTACAACCATTTTACCCTTCTTGTCTGAACAGTCAGTTTTCCAGTTTTACAAGAAATTGACTCTTCCACAAGGCTGATTATAGCTTAGAATTAAATTACTTAAGATCCGTGAGCCTCATCAGGTACGGTGCGGCGTGTACTCCCCTCCCATGCTTTCTGTACTCTTGCCCAGCAACTCTGCATCTAAAAATTCACTACAACGAAATAAGAAAGGCTAGATTATTACATAAACTAGTGTATAAATGGGTTACTATTTTCATATCCAAGACTCAGAAACCAGCCTTAAATGTCAGTTGATAGAGAATCACATTATTGTATAACTGGAGACATGGTTTGGTAGGTAGATAAATGATCACACATCCATCTTTTGTAACTCCATGTAACCATTGAAAGCATAGTTTTAAAAATTATACAGCAGCCTAGAAGAAAAGCATACAGAAGGAACCTGTGATCCCAGCATTTGGGCGACTGAGGCAGAAGGATTGCTGAGAGTGTAAGGCCAACTATTGTTATGTAGTAACTACAAGGCTAGGTGGGACTACAACCAAGACCTCATCTAAAAACCAACAGCAGCACATGCAGAAGGAAAACTGAAAGAAAGTATTCATGATGTTATTCTATAAAGCAGAGCCACAGTTATATGCATGGATGCAGAGACATTTCCCCTGGGGAGCTGGCTCAGATAAGAGTGGACAGTTGTAAATCTAACTGTTGTAAATCTTCCCTGCTGTACTTAGGAAGGCACTCTACTAGAGAGCTCTGCCTTGCATATTGTTCGAGTCAGGCCCATAACTGATTGGATGAAGCTACTTGCCCACGGAGGCCAATAGACTCCAGGTTCACCAACTTCAGTGTTGGTGTCATCTAAGATGAGTTGGCCCAAGTCAACTCTTAAAGCCACTCACCACAATGGTTAGCGTCTTGGGTAGTGAATTGTTTACAGTTGGTTTTTCTTTATTCATTTCCCATCTTTGTATAATTTAAGCACATCTTAGACTTGCACAAGTAGAGACTCACCCTGGTCACCTCTAAGAATGGGGCATATTTCTATAGGATAATCGTGACTAAACAACCTTAGTTGTGTATCCAGGCTACACTTTAAAATTTTACAAATGTTTTTTAAAAAGCTGCAAAGTAGATATCAGAAACATTTCTCTCTATGTTCTAGAAATTGAAAGGCTGTCTAAAACCAGCATGGCTGTCCTTGTGGCTGATCTTCTGCTCTTCCCCCTGCCAGCCCCCAGTCACCCAGGATTTGCTGCCCTGCTGGCACTGGCATAAGGATGTGGTGTTTCTCCTCCCTCTGTGTCTGCTTCCATGTCAGTTCCTACTACCAACTTCCTCTCTCTGATCAGTGGCTACTGCATCTTCTAAGGCCTAACTGTAATCTCCTGAGTGAAGGGTTCGCTTTTCCTTCTGTCAGTCCTAGGGACAGCAGGCTTTTCCATCAGTGCAGGTTTGTTCTTGGTTCCGGCTCTCTTTTCTTCCTCGGTGACTGTCCCTTAGCCAGGCTAGTGCTCCAGCCTACCAATGTGTGTGCCTCACTGGGAAGAGAGAGGACAGTGGGGAGGGGAGAAGGCATGAACTCATGTAAAATGGCTCTTCAGTCCAGGGTCTCCCCAGAAAGGAGTATTTTAAACATATGCAGAAGTTCATGGTATTCAATCTTACTCTCCACAAGTTTATCTTTACAACTTAACCAACAAGCCTCTGAGGGAGCAGATGTCTCAAAGCTAACTCCCTCGTATCTGCCTGATCTGGGGCACCGGCCACAGTAGCTGTGTGGCTGGTGTTTGTCTGTGTCCGGCCTGGGCACAGACAGCATTGTTTATAGCTTGGCAGGGCAAATGAAGTCTGTTTCCAGATTTCTGTCGTAAAGGAAGGAAGGAAATGGTCTGGTGTATTATTGTTGAGGACTGTTTCCAGTTTTAGGCTCCCACACTTTACGTTATTACCCATTTAAGTTCTTGAGAAACTTTAATTGCTTTTTGGTAAGCAGAAATTATAACTGTATTATTACCAATAGCTGTAAAATAGTGCTCTATGAATAAAAAATTTAATCTGTGCCACATTTTCCTTAACTATCAAGTGCAAAATTATATACTAAGTCAAGTGCTAAAGTATAATTACAGAATTTGATTTTTTTAGAAATGTGTATGTGGAGTTGGGAGTATGGCTCAATGGTAGAAACTATGCATCATTTATTCTGCTATTTCTGACAGAAATGTTTTTAGTAGTTTTACTGGTAGCAATGTTTTAAGAGGACCAACATAAGTATTACAGTATTTTAATTGAACTATTTCTTACTCAGTAAAGGATGACCTGTGTCTATTCTGTATTGCTTATGTAACTTTTATTAGTTTATAAAACAGGTAATAGTCTGGTAGTAAGCCCACACATGTATACCAGTTTTCTAAACACCCAGGAGGCTGAAACAGGAGAATCGTAAGTTCAAGGTCAGCCTGGGCTATATGGTGAGACTCTATTCAAGGACAAAATGATATTGGAGATGGTAAATATATTCCTTGTCATGAGTAACTAACCACAGCCATCCCTGAAAGTTAGTTACTGCCAATTCACTAATTTCAGAGATTTGTGCCCAGTTGCAGTATATGAAACCCAACAGCTGGCTTTAACATGCGAAGATTAGAGCAGAGCATTACCGCCATCATTTAACAAGTACAGCCACAGTGTCCAGCTGCTTACTGGATGCATCGAGAATTATTGAGAATGTTTTATGTTCATTTGATGTGTGCACTTTGGGTGGGGTCTGTAATTTAGATTAGACTCTGCAAGGGGTCTGTAGCTGGGGAAATGATTAAGGACATTTTTTTACACAAACCCCTTCCTGCTGCAATGATGGGCTTGTTCTGTAAGGATCCGGTGTCCCAGCTGGGTGCCCTGCTTTCAGACCCTTATTTTCCACAACACACTAGGCCCTTCCTCTTCTACAGCAGTTCCCCACAGCACACCACCCTGTGTCCTAGCCCTTGGGAGTTGCTGCCGCTCATCTCTTGTTCACAACCCATAGGCTTTGCCATCTATTTTTATGCACCAGGTTCCCCCTTCTCAGATCATAAGACACATTGGAACTCCATCTTTATAATTCACAGCTAATCGATTATGCACTGGATGGACTTTGATATGTGCTGAGCACATGGCCTTACTGTTCACAAGGCTGCCAAGTGGAACAGCCAGCTCCCACCCCCAGGACTGCCTCTTGGTAAAAGCTTCAAGAGCCTTTGCAGAACGCACAGAATGAAAACTTTAATGTCAGCATAATAATTCGTCTCCAAGGAGATACTTGGCTTCCTGCCCCTTTGACGGATCCTGTCATATTCATAGTTTTTTTCTTCCCTCCACAGTGGAAAGGACCATGCTGGACTTCCCTCAGCACGTGTCGTCTGACAGAGAAGTGCGGGCTGCAAGCACAGAAGCAGACAAAAGGCTTTCTCGTTTTGATATTGAGATGAGCATGAGAGAAGATGTATTTCAGAGAATTGTTCGTTTACAAGTAAGTAATAGATTACAAGTAACACATCCCTTGGAAAGGAAGAAAAACCACATAACAAGAAGTAGGACCTGGGACGAAGGAGAGAACTCAGCAGGTGTTTTAAAGAGCTCAGCAGGTCTTGCTGCTCCAGCTGAGGGCCCATGTTTGCTTCCCATACCCACATTGAGTGGCTCGCTGCCTTACCTGCAGCTCCAGGGGATCCAAACCCTCTTCTAGCCTCTGTGATCCACCAGCATGCACACACACACAGACGCAAACAAACACGTAAATTATTTAATAAGTAAGAACCTGGGGGTGAGTGTAGGTCATGGTAAAACGCGTGTATGTACAGGTCCTGGGTTTCGGTTCTTAAACCTACCAGTCAAGAATAAGACCACTACTATAGCTTAAACCCAAATTTGAAGCATGCTTTAGATAAATACTGGCCAAGTTGATGAACTCTCTAGACAGGTTTGTCTAGAAAATGTCCCTGAGTCACATTTTGCAGGGACTTAAAAAGGCAAACTCTTAATTCACCCATTTCAAATGAGTTCCAATCAGGGCCAAGTATATATCCTGACATATCTCCTGCCCACATACCTCCCACCCACATGTGATCAAGCACATCCAGTGTAGTTGGGTCAAATAAACTTGTTTAGAGGAGTGAAAACAAATGGCTTGTTAGTTGTCATAAACAGTAGCATTCAGCATTTTGAGAAATGTCTGTCCTTGGGCAAGGGGCTTATAGGTTAGAGGCATTTTTGTTTCATGGATCTCTTAAGCACAGTAATTACACCTTAAATTGTAACTTTGACTCTAACAGGTGCAGTTCATGCTAGAGCAGGCATGTATGTGTGCAGGGCCCTGGGAACTGGTAGAGTTTATGGTGGTTTTGTGTGTGTGTGTGTGTGTGTGTGTGTGTGTGTGTGTGTGTGTGTGTGTATCCAGGGCCCTTTCATACTAAAAGAGGAAAAGGTGAGGTTCTTTGACCAAAAGTAATAAATACGTGAATTTTTCTAGAATTTGTTTTCCATCATTATAGTAGTTGTCATTGTATAGTTATTTCCATAACTGTTTTCTATTGGGTACGTTTGTGTTGAGTTCTTGATTGCATTCCCTTAGAATTATGGGCTGAGTGTAAAGGGTGTACATCCACAAATCTAAGCCTCTTTAAGCCATCACGAACTGTTAGCCCGATGGGAAAACCTCTTTGACTTTTCAAATTATTTCAAGGTTCATAGTAGACCAAATCAGTTAGATACAGATGACATAGAGTTGCTCTCTGAGGCTCTTGTGGTCTGGACAGTAGTATTGATCTTACTGCTCATGTGCCAGCCATTCTACCTATCCTTAAAGTCCCCAGGACTCACAGACATCCGCGTGATGGACGTCCTAGGTGAATTTGCTTTCAATGTTTTGTTTCTAAAGCAACACTGCCTCTTTAGCATGGCAAGTGTGCCTTTCTCCAGATTCTTATTTTCCTGACATTCCCAGCATTCCCATGAATGACTGGAAATCTGCAAAATCAGAAATATAAAAAAACTTTATTTTTATGACAAGTTGAAATAGGTTTTGGTTTTTGTTGTTTTTGTTAACTTGTGTTTAATTTGCAGCTCCTGACAGAGCACAGCACTGTGACTTTGGCTCCTGAGTGTGCCTGTTGTTTAGTTTCTCATGCCAGGTGATCATTTTCACCCTATAGTTGATAATCAGTATGGTTCATCTTTGGCACTATAAAATAACAAATGAAAACAACTCTATGATATTTCTTATTACCTAAATTACCACCTCCTCCCAACCCCTGCCCCACTCCTGGCACCACCGAGATCATATACCCTGGGCCTTCCTGCCAGGCAAGTGCCTTACCCTGAGCTGCATCCCCCACCCCCATCACGAGTAGGTTCTTATTTGGAATAAAGTTTTTCTTACCTTTCGATCTTCTCTGTTTTTTTTCGGATGTTGTCCAGATATGGAGAGTTGTCACATTACATTTTCTTGTCCTACCTTTAAGTTTTATGTTGGGACCCATGTTCCTAAATTTGATTATACCTATGGCATAGACTGGTAACCTACTGACCTGTTTAGTCACCAGTGCAGCGTGGAATCTGTGTGTCTGGTTGTCTAGACTTTACCGTGAGAGGCTTCAGGTTTGGCTCCACAGCTGCCCCCTCCTTCACCTGAGTAGTTACTGTGCTTGGCCATTCCTATGTGAGCACTGTTAGAGTCTCTGCTGTGTGCTGTGGCTGAATCAGAGTCATGAAGGCGAGCTGTTGTGTTTGTGTTTGCTTTGAGACTCATTAGGTAAGTGTAGTTACTTTTAAATACCTTCTAGGACAAAGAGGCAGTGATTTTTTTAAAGCTATAGTTATCACAGTCAGGTGCTTTAAAAATAATAAATATCATTTATCACTGAGGATAAAAGTAGATATATCCCAAATGTTCAGATTTTTTTCTGTAAAGAATATGAGACAGCCATAATGTAACACATAAGACCCAGCTACAAAATTTAAATTTAAATTAATTCAAAGTCAGTGATTTCAGTCAGGCTTTAATAAAATGAAGCTAGTCTTAGAATACTGAATTGTCCAGATACCACCAGTCCAGAAAGTAACCAGATACTGGATGTTATTTATTTAGGCTTGTGTGTATTTTTCTACTTAAATTTAATAAATAGGAATGTGAAATTATGCCGGGCATGGTGGCGCACACCTTTAATCCCAGCACTCGGGAGGCAGAGGCAGGTGGATTTCTGAGTTCGAGGCCAG
>NC_034600.1:34720252-34730761 GCF_900095145.1 Mus pahari | reverse complement strand
ACACACACACACACACACACACACACACACACACACACACAACCATCTCCCAACAGAATCACACAAGGGTCAGAACTTCAGCAAGTGCGTTTGATGAGACACAGTTTAGCCCACATTGTCCTTTTATAGTTTATCTGAGTCTTCATTTTAGCTCGGCAGATCAGGGCGATAGGACATCTTTGCATATGTCATCAAACCACAGTGAAGTCACTCACATTGTAGAGGTCCCATGTTATGATTTCTGCCATACTGTATTAGATGGTGTTAGTTTAGAGCTTAAAGTCTTCCAACATCCCATGTGATGAGGGCTTTGTCCCCAGCCTTTGGCATTGGAGAGGGGATAGGACCTTTAGAGCAGGGGTTCTCTGCCTTCCTAATGCTGCAGCCCTTTAATAACATTCTTCATGTTGTAGTGGCCCCCAACATAAAATTATTTTCATTGTTATGTTAAGCCCACTGGGCAAGTATAAGGCCACTATGAAAATTTTGAGCCACATTTGAAACAAACTTTAGTTAAATACTGGCCAAGATGATGGACTTTGGCCAGGTCCATTCTGTAGATCCCAGAAAATGTCATGAGCTATGTTGGCCAGGTGCTCATACAGGCCAGTCCACATGGCTACACACTACCTATATCCGTCCAGTTGAGGCCGAGCATGTGTCCTGATGTGCCTTCTGCCTGCAAACCTCTTGTCTAGGTGTGATCAAGCACATTGGGTGCACTTGAGTTCAGCAAACGTGTTTAGAGAAGTAGAAACGTGTGGTTTGTTATCTTATATGAACAACAGCCCCAGCATCTCAGGAAGTACCTGTCCTTGGGCTAGGGATTCACAGGTAAGAGGGATTTTGTTTTATGGATCCCTTAGGCACAGTAATTCAAACTGAAAACATGACTTTGGCCAAATGGTGGTGGCACGTGCCTTTTATCCCAGCACTTGGGAGGCAGAGGCAGGTGGAACTCTCTGAGTTTGAGGCCAGCCTGGTCTATAAAGCTAGTTCCAGGACAGCTAAGGTTAAACAAATAAACCCGGACCCTCCCCCCAAATCCTTAATTTGGGGGTCTGATAGCTATTTCATAACTATAATTTTGTACTGTTATTAATACTGATGTACATATCTGTGTCTTCTGATGGTCTTAGATGATCTCTGTGAAAGAGTTGTTTAGCTCCAAAGGGGTCTGGACCCACATATTGAGAACAACTGCTTTAGGAGCTAAGGCCTAGTGGGAAGAAGTGAAGGCATGGCCTTAATGGAAATGCCCTTCCCCACTGTGTTTGCCTCCCAGCCATCTCGAGGTACCATCTGCCTGCCCTCAGCGCCATAATGCCCTGCTTTAATACAGCCCAAAAGCGGCATAGGCAGCGGACTGTGCGAGGACACCATGCGATCAGGAGTCCCTCTGTCCCTGAGTGGAGGTCTCAGGCATTTTGTCACAGCAACAGAAAGCTAAGGAAGCAGATGATGAGTCCCTGGGGTGTGCCCAAGTATAAGATGCCACATCTCCATCTGGGGAGATCTTTTATACTCATGTTTCAAAACCTCCAAATAAATAGTCGGTTAAGTAAATGTATAGAAGAAATTATAGTACGGCATAGAGCTAACCAGAGTGTTCTCCTCCTCCCAGTAGGTGGTTAAAAACACTACATCTGTGTAAATACAGAGCTATCTAATTGCAGTCTTACACCCATCTGTGAGACAGTCCTTTTTCTAAATAGAAAAAAGTCAGAAAAGATAACTAAGTTTCCAAGCCTCATAGAAGCCATTGGTGAGTGCTTGCCAGATACCATGTAGACTACACAAAACAGGTAAGCGTTGGTTCAATTTTGTCCTCTGCTGGGACGCCTACAACATCAGCATCTGGTAAATGTTCATCAGACTAAAGGTGTCAGTGGCAGGCTCAGAAGAGAAGCTTCTAGTAGCTGGTGCAGGAGCATGAGGGGGCAAAACCATTGAATCTTCTTCCTCCAGTGAACCAAAACACAATCCCAGGTCCATTAAGGCCTACAATTTAAAGCTCTTAGCACACCATAGAGGGTGGTATCCTTATGGTATCTAGATGGGGTCAGGGGCTAGTGAAAAGGATGAAGGATTTTACTAGTACAGCATCCTCAGGTAGGTGGGGGCTGCAGCCCAGTCAGTGACAGGGAGGTACCCCAGGGACACAAAGGGATAATTTGAAACAGGTACAAATGGTACCTAGAAATATATATGTGTGTGTGTGTGTGTATATATATATATATATATATATATATATATATATATATATATATATATATATATATTTAAAGATATCTTTATTAACAACAGTGCTTACAACAATGTAGTGAATCTTTTAGGAACACATTGATTAAGGGTGAGATTTGAGGTTTTTCATTACCTCTTTTTCTTTTTAAAGATTTATTTATTTATTATATGTAAGTACACTGTAGTTGTCTTCAGACACACCAGAAGTGGGCGTCAGATCTCATTACAGACGGTTGTGAGCCACCATGTGGTTGCTGGGATTTGAACTCAGGACCTTCGGAAGAACAGCCAGTGCTCTTAACTGCTGAGATAACTCTGGTACCTAGAAATATAAAAGAGTTCTCCTTGTTAGTAATTGGAGATGTAGGTAAGGACCATTCTAAGTTTCTATTTTCCACTTACAAAACTGTAAGGACTGAGGAGGCCTTACAATGCCTCTGTCATTGTGGACGTGAATCAGTGAGATTGTTCATGCACCGTTCTGGTATGGATGTAATTCATTGAAAATAAAACCAACTCATGGACTCACAAACAATAGTTTTAGAATTGATCTTAAGTTCCAGGTGACCTTGCATATCCTCCTCTATCCTACCTGGGATTTACCTACAGGTGCTGCTGTATTTATGGACATACAAAACTGGGCGAAGGTCATACCAGCAGTATAATGGCAAAGCACTGACATTCCAGATTCTTATCAGCAAGAAAACAGCTTAAATAGAATGCATGGGTGCAACTGAAAGGAAATAAGTGTAGCAACCACAGGCAGTGGGATTGCTGTAGGAATGATGAAAGACATAGCAGCATGCTGCACACAGCCTGTCGTTCATGGTGTTCACAGACATATACATACATACGTACATACATACATATATGGCAAAACTGAAAAAGTTTTATCACAGATTGAGGACATCTATCTCTTGTATAGGTTGCCTAACATCTGTAAATGCAAGTGCTGTTAGCCAGACATGGTGACACACATGTTGAATCACAGCACTTGGAAGACAGGGTCAGGCAGATCTCTAAGGTAGAGGACAACCTGGTCTGTGTAGTGAATTCCAGGCCAGAAAAAAAGCAAGGAAGGAAGGTTGTCGGCTTTGATTTTTCAAATCCTGCTTTTAATAAAGGTTCTTAAATGCTTTAACCTCCCTTCTAGACCACTACCCACCAGAGGTAGTGAAAAAGAAAGGTTATTAGGATACAGGGGTAAGTGGACCTGTCTAGAAATTGTTCTTTGGAGCAAATCTACTCTGCGTTGTCAGGACATCAGCAGCTCAGTTCAGTAGTCTCAGGATAGCAAACATGAATCAGCAGCAGTGGCACAGCATAGCAGAAACAGCCACAAGTCGGCAGGACCAGCAGGGATGCCAGGAGAAGTTCTCCGCCAAAGTAAAGATCCTTGAAGACTAAGATGGAAGACAATGAAGAGCTAGCTGTGCAAGCCTCTGCTACTGTCCATTGGGTCTATTTATACTCCCTCCAGACATCACATGTCCGCCCATGGGTCTTGCCTCACCATGTTTGACCGTCTTAGCAAAACTCCATGTGAGTCTGTATCAGCTGACATCCCTCTGCCAATTGGCCCAAGTCCACAGAAGCAACAAGAAGCTGCCAGAAAACCACCAGGAGCTTTTTCATGTGTTTCTCTCTGTGGAATCACAACAAATGGAGCTCAGCAACACAATGTAAGGCGAACTAATACATGCATGTCATTAGAAAAGAATCCTTCATCACAAGTCCTTTCATGTACTTGCTTTAGCAAAATATTCTTTCACCTATGTCTGCTTCAACAAAACGCCATTTGACATGACTGACTTTCCAAAGAAACCAGAAGTTTCCACTTCAGAAGGAAGAAAGGAAAGGGGAAAGAAAGGAAGTCTGTGTTCATAATATACGGATATTAAGTATTACATATAACAAGTGTTGTCTCTATCCTATTTCATAAATGATAGGATTTAGTTTGTCCAATTTACATATGTCTACTATAACCATTTGTAGATATCAAATACCGCTTAAGTTTTTAGAATATTAAATGTATACTTTATCCCATCAAAAGAAAAATAGAAATTAACAAGAACCAAAACCGAAAAGGTATATTTCCTTATCCCGTTGGTTAAAAGTAGTAGCCGTCAGAAGCAGCAGTGATGGTGGAGGTCTTGGCACTCACCAGGACTGACAAAGGCTCCTCAATCAGTCACTGATGACTAACAAGGGCCCCACATACGACTCTGTTCAGCTACATTGGTGATAGAAGCATCATTGGTTCATGAGACTAACATAAGACACAACTTGTTTATTGCTCATTTTCAGTTGTTATTTCTTCCTCATTCCCATGACATTTACTGTTTCAGTGAGAGATCCAAGGAAGACGGCCCAGGCAGAGGCTGGAGGGGTGCACCTCAGTCTTTCCACGGGCCCGTGGAGTCTGCCAGAGACTTCAGCATCTTAGTGGCAATCGGGGGTCTGGTTACTGAGTTAGATTTTTGTTCAGTGTCATTTTTGTGGTTGAGTGTTTCAGTGTGCCAATTAGTGAAGGTTTGATTAGACCCAATTCAAAGTCAGTTTCCCTCAGACTATCCTTTTACCTTGTGTGCACTTGTATCACTCACTTTGAGAATATGTGGTTTTCATTTTGATGTAGATTGCAAATGTTACTCTTATGTTCTTGAGTGCCTTCCTGTAGATATGGAAGTGAATCTACCTACCATGGGGACCTACAGTAAGCATGTGCTCAGCCATGGAGTAGCTATGAGTGCCACTCACACTGGCTGATAAGACAGTTCATTGTTCCCAGCTCAGAACCAAATGTTTGCCTCAGCTCAAGGCTAGCTCTCTGCTGTGTATCTCAGCCTCCTAGATCCTTAACAATAAACCCAGCTCTTGCTAGACCCTGTTTACCATACTGCACGTGGTTATGGTCTAGATACTCCCCACCCCCACCAAGCCTTATAATGTCATACTGTCTAGAGACTCCTGTTGCCATGCTCACACCTCAGGACAGACTTCCTGGTGCTATTGGAACAGACTAGACGAGCTCCGGTTAATGACATCCATATGAACGTTGTGATTTGAACTGTTCACCATCCCTGTGGGAGCTGGTACATAGCCAGGTTGTCTCCCTAGACATTTTGGGTTTCTTCCCAGATACCTGCTGCTGGATCCTAGTAATTGCCAAAGCCATCTCAGGAGGGTTTCAACTCCAATCATGCCCACAAACTCACAATTCCACAGAGGCACAAAGGGAGATTATAATGGAAAAAGGAGTCTAACCGTTCTTACCCTCTGCTGAGAATACACTTGTGGAAGGTTGAGTAACGTTGGGAGTATTGTAGCTCTGTGACACCGATTGTTTCGTGGTAGGCAGTGTGAAGTACTGTTTCTGTTCTGAGTCTCACTGATTGAAATGCAGCTCTGTTTACCTCCCTGTCACCAACCATCTCAAATGCCATTTCTAAAACTAAACACCATTCATTAAAAACCTAATCAGTGGGGAAATTTGGAACACTCAGATCTGGATGGCCCAGGTCTTCCATGGAGAAAATGTCCCACAGACAGGAGGCCTGCAAGCTCCAGTGACAGAAGGCTGCCATTGTCCCTCAGCCAAAATGAGTCTTTTGTACCTGCTGAGTCTGTCTGGAGTCACATTTCCTCCCAGAGACCATGAGCTGACCAGCCACCTTAGATACACACCACATATCCTGTGACTTCCTTTGGATTTTTGGATTTGTATTGTCTTGGCTGGGGAATTTTCCAGCCCCCTCCAGGACCTTCTGTCCTTTGGAGGCTAGCAGCTTTCCTTGTGTTTTACTGGGGTGCTGACTCATTTTTCCCAGACACTTGTTCATGTGCAGCCTGCTGTAGTCCCTTGATCTCCCTTGCCAAGTGACAGGAAGGCGCTTTTGAAGTATTGGAGCCTTTTGCTGGAGTTTTATCCAGCTGTCCTTGTTTGGTATTTTGGCAAAAGAGTTTTCTTACCCAGCATTTCTGCAGAGTTCACCCCATTATCTCTCTTCCTGCATCTCAAGTGGAACCAGGGTAACAAATGATAGACAATTAAATCCAGATGTTTTGCAGTAAGAACTGTGCATGGATCATGAAGGCTGCTCAGAGGAGACTATGCACATGTGCCCATTAGCACAGCCTCCCCGGGCTCAGTGCTCTTAGCTCTGAGGCAGGGCAAGGCTAGTCTTCATGGCCTCTTATTTATTTAATATTTCTGTTTTAAATTAGCAGAAGCTCACCAAAGCATAAAAGGAATTAAGTCTTTAATAGGGCCTGCCCCACAATCACCTGTGTTTCATGGCCCAACAGAGATGATGAATGCAGTACATTGGCTTTGGCCTGGGAGTTGATTGTTTGCTTGTGTGCTATTACAACAGAAATAACATGCTTGTTAATTTAAGGAAACATGTGATTTGGAGAAGATAAAGCCTGAAGCCAGGCGATACTTGGAAAAGTCAATTAAAATGGGAAAAAGGAATGGACTCCATCTTCCAGAACATGTAAAAAATGTGAGTTTCTTTCTTTTTATTTTTTATTAATAAGTTTTATAACAAGTATTAATAAGTTGTTCTTTGACAATTTTATTTATGTGTAAGATGCATTCTGATTACTCTCTCACACATATAACCCTCATCTGCCCATCATTTTCTTATTTGAGGAGAAAAAGAAAAAAAATGCAACAAGAACCAACAAGTAGGCAAAGAGATGAGTTTTAATAGGATAGCCCATACTAAAAAAAAATCCATTTATGATACTTGATGCTTTACTTTTCTTCTTTTAAAGATTTATTTTATATGTATGTCTGTGAGCCTAAATGTGTGTGTGCTGATACCTACAGGGCCCAAAAAAGAGATTCTGGTGCCCTGGAGCTACAATTATAGGAGTGGTTGTTAGCTGTCTAGTATGGGTGCTGGGAACTGAACAAGGGTTCTCTGGAAGAGCTGTAAGCACTCTCAACCACTAATTATCTCCCCAACCCCTGATTCAACTATTAAAACTTATGCTAACCTCATTAGTAACTAAACAACTTACAAATCTCACACACACACACACACACACACACACACACACACACACACACACACACACTTTAAAACAGGAACTATATAGTTGTATTTGACGTGGAACTTGCTAAATAGACCAGGCTGTCTTAGAACTCAGAACCTGCCTCTGCCTCTGCCTTTGCTCTTCTGCCTCCACCTCCGCTTCTGCCTCTGCCCCCAGAGAGCCGGGATTACAGATGTGTGTATGGTGTGGTACCAGCAATGGTATGCTTCTTTAATCCCCTCCATGTTTTGTTTATTTTATGTGTATCAGGCTTATTTCCTTTGCTATGTTTTATATTCTTAAAATTTAAATTTCATATTTCAGTGACCGGTTGTATTCTCCCTCTCTTGATCTCACAGAGATAGGTCACTCTTCAGAAACCCTTAATGATAGAGAGTTTGTAAGTCAGCACTTTAAGATAGGATGCCCTGTGACTAATATATACCTCTCACACGAAGAAAGATTAGCCAGTGAAAAGCATTGATCAAACATTTTCTTGTGTAAGGCAAATTAAGGCTTCTAGATTCTGTGATAAACTCAGCCTCTTAATTAACTTCATTCTTCTTGAATAGGAAATATAATTTATGATTTATTTCCAGGCCATTCCTGTAGACTACAACAGAACTGGAAATAAGTTTGACAGACATCCAAACCAGGTTTTATTTGGTGACTGATGCCATCCTGGCAAAAAGTACTGAGGGTGCCATGGAGGCGTCCTTTCTGTCACCTGAGTGCCCTTTGATCACTTTGTTTCCTGGTCATCCAACTGGGTGGCTGATGTCACTTGCTTGACATTTGACTTCCTGGTCCACCCTCTCTTCTCATGGGTGCATGAAATTCTAGTAGTTAAGCTATGATTGGTTGCAGCAAACGGAATCCCATTTAAGCAACTTAAGTCGAAGGATTTTAGAGGCAGGTGGCTTCCTGTATTTTGTCACTGGCCACCTGATTTCTGTTTCTCTTCTCTGTCTTCAGTGATTGTGTTTATCTAAAGCCTTGCTTTTTATTTATTTATTTTTTAAAGCCTACCAATATAAACACTGCCATCCAGACACACCTAGAACTCTGTGTCAGTGTCTCAGTGTCTTCCAGTAGGTCCTTTGCCGAAATCCCACTTTGTGTCCAGCAGATTTCATTACCCAGCATTGTTAGAAGAATGAGGTTGTCGTATATTTTTCTTTTGGTCCTCTATCATCTCCTTGGATCGTCTACGTAGAACCTTTCCAGAATTGTTAGAGAAGTGCCAGGCATGGGCTATGGGAGTCGGTCATTCCTACAGGAAGATGTCCGGTGACCTAATTGGTATAGAGGACATGATTCTGGAATGTCCACTTTCTGGTCCTGTCTGACCTGTGTGGCTGCTGAAGGGTGGGGAAGTGGGGAAGTGGGGAAGAGGGATTGGGAATGCAATGGAGACAATGCTGAGCAGAGGGTAAGTGATAGTAGACAGATTGACAGCAGCTGCTTTGCAGACTGCATTTCTGAGATAAGACAGAATCCTGACTTCATGGCTAACTGAAACATGCTGACTGATAGCAATGAAAAGGCAAGGCTTTTCTGTTGTTAATCCCCTGTCTGTCTTCCTTCTCTTCAGGAAATCAAATCAATGAAGAAGAGAATGAGTGAGTTATGCATTGACTTCAACAAAAACCTCAATGAGGATGACACGTCCCTTGTATTTTCCAAGGCTGAACTTGGTAAAATTGTGTTGTTTTGCTAAATTGAATTATATCACCTCACAGGTTTAAATTAAAATTCAAAGAATTCTTTTAAAACTTGTCTAGTGTCAGGGCTGGCCAGAGGGTCAGCGGTTAAGAGCACAGCTGCTCTTGCCAGGTTTGATTCCCGTCACCTATATGGTTAGTTCTTCTTGGTAAAGTACACTGGCGCTTATTTAACAGCCTTCAAGCCTTGACAGATGTTCTGCCTCTCCATGTCTCCCACACTGTAAGCTAGTCTTTTACTCTGGGGTATTTTATTGTATTGGCTTAATTTTGCCTCCTCTCCATTAAAATGCCATCTGTACAGGTGCCCTGGAACATTTTTGTTTGTTTGTTTCAAATTATTTTCTGAGCCAGCTGGCCCATCACTGCTTCCCCATCCCGACACAGTCCAAATAAGATGGTGCAGTTGTCCTTGTGCCTGAACATCAGTTACCACATCGCATCCAACCCTCCAGCTGCTAAAAGCAGTGTGCCACGCTAAGTAAGCCGGTAATGCGTGGGAAACGGATGCATGAGGAGATGGCTTTTGCAGGTGCTCTTCCTGATGACTTCATTGACAGTCTAGAAAGAACAGGTGAAGACAAGTACAGAGTCACCTTAAAGTATCCCCACTATTTCCCTGTCATGAAGAAATGCTGTGTCCCTGAAACTCGAAGGAAGATGGAAATGGCTTTTCATACCAGGTGCAAACAGGTACCATAAATGTCTTTATTTTGATCTTTTGTTTGTCATTATCAAAGTGGCTCACCAACTGATAGCTCTGTTTGCATGTGCATTGCATTTACTAATTGCATATACGTATGAGAATTTTAGCTTTTCCTTTTCCTCGTCAGTTTGCTTGCTGTGCCACAAGCTAAACTGTTGTAGTAAAAATAGAACAGATAAACACAAACGAGAGGTTGTATTCCTTTCCTGCATTTGAAGGCCAGAGCTCGGAAGGAGTCTCTACCCCCTTAACAAGTTACCACCAAGGTAGGTTCTAGAAATTACTATTTCTCGGCCTGTGGGAAGGAATGGAGAAAGTACAGACCACACATCTTTAAAAACCTGTCTCAAGGAACTGAAACAACAACAAAAGTCCATACACGTAGCATCCAAGGACTCTAGTCATAGTCCATGGACTCAAATGTACTACGTATGTAATTGTATCTGCTGCAAGGGAAGCTGACATACATAGCCTTTAATTGACAACTATTTGCTAGACTTAGAGTTCTATATTAAAGGGTGGGATTAAAAATTGATTCTGAATCAAATAGCCAGCTCCATATTAGTCCTAGCTACCAAAGTAACCATGAATATCAGGCCCCAAGACATCATTTGATGTCTTGGGCTCTAACACCAAGCTCTCTGCCTGCCATTCAGTCATCCCCAGTTGAGTTTCTCATGATGTAGCAGCCTGTCAAAAGGAAGACAAGAAATTAGCCCTCTTTCCCCCCCAACCCACACCCAGTACTAGAATAGGAATACAATAATCATACACAGGAAGGAAGGAAGG
>NC_034600.1:34717027-34719838 GCF_900095145.1 Mus pahari | reverse complement strand
AAAAAGTAAATTAAAAGGACAATGCTCTGTTAACTACTGAATTTTCAGGATGAAGCCATTTGGCATAACCTTCAAATCAAAAAAGAAAGAAAGAAAGAAAAAAAAGAAAGAAAGAAAGAAGGGAAGGGGAGGGAGGGAGGGAGGGAGGGAGGGAGGGAGGGAGGGAGGAAGGAAAGAAGGAAGGGAAGTAGGCAGTGTTCTCAAATTCATCTCTATAGTTGAGTAAGTAAAGGACCTTCTCCTCCCATGACGTTAGGAATGTGGCAGAGCTGGCTTGTCCAACAGACTGAATCCACAGTTCAGTCTGCCTTGTCTTCCATCTCCCAGGGTCCTTCTTTCCATCTTCTGTCTTAGAAGCTAGCCAGTTCTTTGAGCTCATCTCTCTCCTGTAAAATTTTTTAAAAGTAGCACTTAGTGACAAGCATTATTAATTTTCCCAAGCAATTTCACTAGAACTAAGATCTACTGCTACATGGCATACCACCAAAGTTACGGCATCAACAGCTGCGGTAAACACTACCCATATTAGAGTGCATGTAGTATACCCACAGTGAACAGTGCTACAGTAAACACTACCCATATAATAGTACATGTAGTATACCCACAGTGAGCAGTGCTACAGTAAACACTACCCATATAATAGTACATGTAGTATACCCACAGTGAACAGTGCTGCTTTCCAGCCTGTACTCTCTCCAGTTGCTTTTCACTTTTGTACTTTTATTTTTGTTATAGCATGTTATTCCCATCAATCTCCATATTCCATAGTATATCTTTTCAAACCCATTCAAAAGCATGATAAGTCGAGCTATAAAGTGAGCCCTTGTCTCAAAAATCAAAACAAGTCAGGTTTGGTGGCTCACATCTACACACCAAGTATTCAGGAGTCTGAGACAGATAAGTTCCTCTGAATTTGAGGCTGGCCTAGGCTACAGAGTGAGAACCTGTCATAGCTATCAACCCCCTGCAGCCCCCCCCCGACACACATACACACAAAACACACACAGAGGGTTGAGGAGGTGGATGGAGCTTGGTAGATAAAGGAACTAGTCACACAAACCTGACAGCCCTACAAAAAGCCAGCTGCAGTGGCACACCTGTAATCCCAGCAGTCTACTTAAGATGGGAGGCTGAGGCAGGAGAATACCTGGAATTGGAGCTCATGGGTGAGCTAGCCTGGGGTATGCAGTACAGCAGTAGAAGCAAGAGAGACCCTCAACAAAGCAGAAGGCAGAAACCAAACTCAGAAAGTAGTCCTCAGACTTCCACACATGTGCTGTAGTTAGTATGCATGCGTCTCCTCATCCTACACGCACGCACGCGCACGTGTGCACAACATATTTCCACACATGTGCTGTAGTTAGTATGCATGCATCTCCTCATCCTACACGCACGTGTGCACAACATATTTCCACACATGTGCTATAGTTAGTATGCATGCATCTTCTCATCCTACACGCACGTGTGCACAACATATTTCCACGCATGTGCTATAGTTAGTATGCATGCATCTCCTCATCCTACACGCACGCACGTGCACATGTGCACAAAATATTTTTAAATTGATATATATAAGAAAAGAAATCAGTCCATAAATAATTTGCTGACTTGATTGTTGGGATTAATAATTTTTCCTTTGACATCATAAGATGACTTTTCGAGTGCAGAAGAGATACCTCAGTAGTTAAGAACACTTACTGCTCTGACTGAGGACCCAGATTTGGTTCCCAGCACCACATGGTGTCTTGCAGCCATCAGTAAATCCAGTATCAGGGGATCTGATGACCCATTTGGACCCCTCAAGCACCAGGTACACATGCAGTGCACATATATGTGCAGGCAAAACAGGCATACACAAAAATAAAACAGTATTTTTAAAAACTTGGAGACAAAAAATGATCTTTTATTGCTAAAAATAAAATAGATTAAAAAAAATTTTTTTTTGGTGGCACACATGTGTAGTCCCAAAACCCAAGAGGCCAAGAGGAAGATTTCTATGATTCTGAAGCTATCACTCGGGATACATAATGTGTTCCAGCCTACAGGGCTACATAGTAACTTGTCTTAAACAGAAGCAAATACGTGTGTGTGTGTGTGTGTGTGTGTGTGTGTGTGTGTGTGTGTATCAGTGTGTTGTGACTGTGTCTGTGTGTCTGTGTGTGTGTGTGTGTTTGTCAGTGTGAATGTGTCTGTGTGTGGGACTATGTGTGTGTCTTTGTGTGTAGGTGTATTGTTCCTAAGTATTCAGGTTCCTAATAGAACATAGGTTGAGGAAAATACAAATCCCATTTTGAATGTCAAATACCATGGTAGGGTCATCTGTGCTATTTAAACAAAGAACTATAGACTGGATAACTTATAAATAATAGAGACTTATTTTTCATGATTTTGGAGGCAGGAAATCCAGATGCTGTATGCTCACAAAGAAGACGGAAAATCTCTTTTAATCACAGGGGACAGGGCAAAGTGTACCTAAGCTCGTTTCTTCCAGCTCTCTTGTAAGCCACTAATCAATTCATGAGGACAGTGATACAAGGTCCCATCTCTTAGGGTTACAGCTGTACAAATTATTTTTTAACACATCTTAGGGGAACTTTAAGACAGTAGAACGTGGAATTTTTTTAATTAGATATTTTCTTTATTTACATTTCAAATGCTATCCTGAAAGTTCCCCATACCCTCCCCTTCTTGGCCCTGGCATTCCCCTGTGCTGGGTCATATAAAGTTTGCAAGACCAAGAGGCCTCTCTTCCCAATGATGGCTGATTAGGCCATCTTCTGCTACATATGCAGCTAGAGACACAAGCTCAGG
>NC_034600.1:34709129-34717016 GCF_900095145.1 Mus pahari | reverse complement strand
CTAGGTTGCTTCTGTCTGTCCCAAAACTGTGTAGCTTCTGCGGTCCACACTCTCACCAGTGCAGACTAGAGTCTAGGCGAACCAGAGCAAACATGGCTCCCCAACCAGCTCAGGCAGTGAGAGCCCTCCTGGGCAGACACTTCTCCTCTGGCGGGGAAGGTTCTCATATGTCTAGAGACAGAAACGGGTTCTTTTCCCGAAGCTGTGTTGCTTCTGCAGGCCGCCCTCTCCCAGCAACTCACCGGAGCAAAGATGGCAAAGATGGCTCTCTTACCAGCTCAGGCAGTGAGAACCCTCCCGGGTGGACACCTCTCTTCTGGCCGTGAAGGTGCCGGATGTCTGGAGCCAGAAACAGAGTCTGTCCCAGCCCCTGCGTTGCTTCTGCAGGCCGCCCTTTCCCTGTCAAAGCACCAGAGCAAAGATGGCTCTCCTGCCGCCTCAGGCCTTGAGACCCCTTCCAGACGGACACCTCTCCTCTGGCGGGAAAGGTGCCAGATGACTGGAGCCAGAAATGGGATCTTTCCCAGAAGCTGTGTCGCTTCTGAAGGCCACCCTCTCCCCAGCAGTGCACTGGAGCAAAGATGGCAAAGATGGCTCTCTTACCAACACAGGCAGTGAGAACCCTCCTGAGACACCTCTCCTCTGGCGGGACTGAAAGCAACTTCGTAGCAAGTGGAATTAAGTACATTAATTAATGTGCATCCTTCTGGAACCAACACCCGTTCTTAGAACTTTTTATGCTGTCTAACTGAATCTGCATTCATTACAAACTAATTCCCCATTCCCTGTTTCACTTTCCATGTCTGTAAATTTAGTGGCTGCAGGAGATTCACATGTGCCCTGTGAGTCATGTCTCAGCATAATGTCATAAAGGTTTACCATGTTGAGATATGTTAGAATGTCCACTTATTTAAGGATATATACCTCATTTTCTTTTTTTAAAAAATTTATATTGGTTTTATTTATGTACATTTCAAATGTTATACACCTTCCCATTTTCTCCTCCACAAACCCCTATTCCACCCTCCCTCCCTCCCTCCTTCTATGAGGGTGCCCCCCACCCACCCACCCCTGCTTCACCGACCTAGCATTCCCCTACGCAGGGGCATCACACCTTCACAGGACAAAGGGCCTTCCCTCTCACTGAAGCCAGATAAGGCCATCCTCTGCTACATATGCAGCTGGAGCCATGGGTCCCTCCATGTGTATTCTTTGGTTGGTGTAGACCCTGGGAGCTCTGGGGGCAGAAGGGTCTGGTTGGTTGATATTGTTGTTCTTCCTATGTGGTTACAAACCCCTTCAGCTCCTTCAGTCCTTCCCCTAACTCCTCCATTGGGGTCCCCATGCTCAGTCTGATATTTGGCTGCGTGCATCCACATCTGTATTGGTCAGGCTCCGGCAGAGCCTCTCAGAAGACATTATAACAGGCTCCTGACAGCAAGCTCTTCTTAGCCTCAGCAGTAGTGACTGGGTTTGGTGACTGCATGTGTCCCTGTATTTTTTTAAGACTGGAGCAATTCTGGGTTAAAATTTTTGAGAAGGGTGGGTGGCCCCATCCCTAAACTGGGGCCTGTGCCTAAACTTTGGATATGGTCTATACAGGTTCTTTCTCCCCTTTGTTGGGTATTTTAGCTAATGTCATCCCCGTTGGGTCCCAGGAGCCTCTTGCTTTCCTGGCGTCTGGGAGTACCACATTTTTTTGATCTAGTCTTCTTCTCTGGGCACTTGAGTTGTTTCCATGAATTTACTATTGATTAATGATGCTTTGAACACATAGATGCCTATTTTGTGACTGCCTCAGTTCTTTTGACTATTTTCTCTACAGAAGAATTGGGATTATATGGTAATTCTGTAGGGTTTTTTGTTTTGTTTTGTTTTGTTTGTTGTTGTTTTTGTTGTTGTTGTGGAGGGAGTTTTGGTTTGGGAGTTTGGGGCTTTTTTGTTTGTTTTGTTCTGTTGAGACTGGCTCTCATATAGCCCTGGCTTGCCTTAAACTCATTCCGTAGCCAGTGAACATCCTGAACCTCCTGCCTCCACCTCCCGAGTGCTGAGACAAGATGTGCTACCATGTGTGGTTTGTGTGGAGCTAGTGATCAGACTCCCCGCTTCCTGACCTTTCGGTGAACACCCAACTCACTCAGCTTCATTCCCAGCCCATCTGTGTGTAACTTCTGAGGAATCACTGTACCATTTTGTAGAGCAGCTGAGCCATTTTACAGTCTCGTCGGCAGTACACAAGAGTACCAGTCTCTACATCCCTATCAACACATTGTTTAGCGTGTGTGGAGATAGAATAGCCAAACAAATTCATGTGAAGTTAAAATGGTAAATTGTATATGGTGTATAATTTGCCGCAAACACATCGGAAGGTTGTAACGATAAGTATTTGGTACTTAATGTAAGTGAAAATACGTTAGAAATCATGGTAGTTCTGAGTAAGCCATGTTTTGCTCTGAGTTTACAGCACCTCATAGTTTATGAAGAACTTACAGCTATCTCAGAAGCATAAAGTGTTATAGATTATTTCAGGAATAACATACCACATTTCCAACTTTGCTTAAGGCTGAATTGGAAGCAGTAGTTAAGATGGTCGAAACCCGTTTGACAGTGTCAGAGCCTCGCTGATGCTGTGGCTGTTGTTAGTGCTCTGTGTCCAGTTGTTCACTTCCATCTGTTTTTGTTGTCCTTGTTACTAGGAAAACACGGTAATTCTGCAGCAGCTCCTCCCGCTGCGAGCACAAGTGGCCAAACTGCTCGGCTATAACACCCATGCTGACTTTGTCCTCGAGCTGAACACTGCAAAGAGTACGAGCCACGTGGCAACCTTTCTAGGTCAGTCCTTGATTTAGGGTCAGTTCTATGCTTCTGTTTCCTTTGCCCCACATCACTTTACTGCATAATATCTCCTTAACATCTGCCTCAGCTAGGCACCTACGCTGCCTTCTCGAGCACATCCTGGTTTCAGGAGAAGGGTATCAATCAGCTATTCACCTTAGATGAACTCAGTTCTTGGGGCTGCTGGTGTTCTCTATCTCACGTTGTTGGGCATTGAGTCTATTTTTTACATATGATCAGTGTGGACTGGCAGACTGTTAGCTCATTACCTTAATTTACTTCCACTGTGTATCTGATACTATATACTCTGGCTACTGATAGATTACTATGAAATAAACAAAGATATGACATAAAATGAAAACAGAGCATACATTTAAAAAAAACCTGCACTTTACCCTCCAAAGTCCTCTGTTAAATATATAAATGCAATAGAGAGTACATTGAAAGTGTTTCCTAGTCACTGTCATCATATTCATTTTAAGTCTTTTTTCATAAAGTTTTTTTAAACAAAAAACAACAACAACAAAAACAGGGTTTTCTGGGCCTAGTTGATACATCCTTTTAATCCCAGCATGCAGAAAGATCTCTTAGAGTTCAGGACCAACCTGGTCTACGTTGTGAGTGCCAGGCCAGCCATGGCTACATAGTGAGACCCTGTCTCAAGAAGAAAACAATAACAACTAAAGTTTCTGGTCCAGAAAAATAACAGTGAATAAAGTGCCTGCTACAAAAACAATGAGGACTAGAACCAAATCCCGGCAGCCTATGTAAAGGCCAAGCTGGCGTGGGTCACCTGTAGTCTCCAAGCTCAGAGCCAGAGGCAGGGCATCCTTAGTGTAACCAGCCTAGCTAGGCTAGACAGTTAACAAACAGAGGCTCAGTTAAGAGACCCTGCTTCAATCAGAGTGATTGAGGAAGATACCAGATGTTAGCACACATGTGCAAGTACACCAACCCATACACATGAGCACATACGCTCACAGAGTACACACAGGCATGCGCCTCTGCTTACCAAGAACTGGGGTTGAAGGCATATGCTAGCACAAACTCTAAAATGGGTATTCAAATTACTTTATTCTCCTTTAACAACTTGTCAAAGTATTTAGCGTTACTAGTCTTTTATTAGTGGAATCCAGGCAGTCAGGAGGCTCAGACTGGAGGATGCCATGAATTTGAAGTCAACTTGGATCATGTAGCAAGTACCAGAGAGCCACAATGTAAGCCAAAGAATGAAAATAAAATGATTAAAAGTAGGTTAAGGCTGCTGGGCACTCCGGTGAGGCGTTTTCCCTCCCTCNCCNTCCCCCCTCTCTCTCCCCTCCCTCTCTCTCTCTCTCTCTCTCCCTCTCTCTCTCTTTCTCTCCTTTCTTTCTTCTTTTCAAATCATGGTTTCTCTGTCCATCCTGGCTGTTCTATAAACCAGGCTGGCCTCGAACNCAGAGATCTGCCTCTGCTTGCCTCAAGTGCTGCGATTCAAGGCATGTATCACCANTTCTTCAAGATTCCAATATAAACTGAAGACCAGTAGCTCTCCAATAATCCTCCAGGTCTCCAGCACCAGTCTTGGACTGCTGAGTCNNTCAGACCCNTGGACTAAGTAGCTAGTGGCCTCTCAGACTTCCTGTTGTGAGACAGCCATTGTTGGGTTACCCTGGACTGTAAGCCACTCTAATAAATATCTTTTAACATAAAAAAAAAAAAGTAGGTTAAGAAGTCAGCTTTTAGTCCAAAATGTACTCCACTGTTTGTTCTCAGTAGTCATGGTTTACTTATCTATGTGGTGGAATCATATATAACTCAAAAACAGGTGTTCTGTGATGACATCCTTAATTCATGTGCGCATTTCTGAGGCATTCGGGGTAACTACCTTGTGTTAGGAGTAGAGGGTGATGTCCTAAGTGATAGAAGCACAGAAACAGTGAGACAGAGCTCTTTCCTTGGAGTCTCCACGTGGTGGAAAGAGCAGAGATGTGCCCAGGTGGCTGATGCAAGATCCTGCATGTTGGCCAGGAGGGCAGGTGAGCTCAGGACTTGGCAGAAGAAGTCCTTGCTGAGAAGGCTTTCTGTCCTGGTGACTGGCTATGCTGAGATGTCTCCCTAGCCACTACCCCATGAACTTAACCCTGGAAGGTAGCTCCCCTTCTGGCCGGCCTTGTGCTGCCTATCTTCACATAGTGTCTTCACACAGTTAACAGATTTTGAAAAGTAATGCAAAAGAGCTTACTCATGTAATCAGCCTTTTTAAAAGCAATAATCAGAATTTGACTACAGTGTATAAAATTTGACTATTGGTTTCTCCTCAATCTAAAGCTAAAATCTAGAATTGCTGTCTCCAAATCCTTCTCCTTCAGAATGGAGCTGTGGAAGGAAGGCCAACCCCATGCACAAACATACAGAGCAGTTTCTAAATGCCTGCAGGTCACAGAAGTTTTAGCAACGTAGCCTTGCTGAGAAACACATGCACACAATCACACATGTACACGTATATGCACATGCTTAATCTTACCATTGCTTTCTTCTGAATTATAATATTTGTGGGTCAGAGCTCTTGAGGTAAGCTTCCCCATTGTTGCTATTGGAAGGAAATCGTGGCTTTGGTGGTGTGAAAGGCAAGGAGGGCAGTGGGGGCAGGGTGGTGGTGGTGGTGGGATGGCTGGAGAGATGGCTCAGCGGATAAGAGCACTGGCTGCTTTCCCAGAGATCCTGAGTTCAATTCTCAGCAACCACATGGTGGCTCACAACCATCTGTAATGGGATTTGGTGCCCTCTTCTGGTGTGTCTGAAAACAGCTACAGTGTACTCATATAAAATAATTTTTTAAAAAAATTAAAAAACAAAAAAGAAAGACAAGGGGGAAAGCGTTATCAAATAAATCACTGTAGAGAGAAAGCTCTGCCCCCTTCAGCCCTTGTTCCTCCTTGTCCTGTCTCCTCTGACTGATCAAGCACAAAACTGGCAGTACTTACAAATGCACTTGCTCCAACGGATGCATCACTAACTCAGCCATTTCCCTCACAGATGATTTAAGCCAGAAATTAAAACCCTTGGGTGAGGCTGAACGGGAGTTTATTTTGAGCTTGAAGAAGAAGGAATGTGAAGAGCGAGGTTTTGCATACGACGGGAAGATCAATGCGTGGGACCTCCATTACTACATGACCCAGACAGAGGAGCTCAAGTACTCTGTGGATCAGGAGTCCCTCAAGGAGTACTTTCCCATTGAGGTGGTCACTGAAGGCTTGCTAAGCATCTACCAGGAGCTGTTGGGACTTTCATTTGAACAAGTGGCTGATGCCCATGTTTGGAATAAAAGTGTTTCACTTTACACCGTGAAAGATAAAGCTACTGGAGAAGTGCTGGGGCAGTTCTACCTGGACCTCTATCCAAGGTACCTGGTTGGCTGGTAGAAGCAACCTGACTCTGCCCTTGAATATTGCCCACATGCACAGGGATTAAAATGTAGGCTCTCAGCCCGGCGTGGTGGTGCACGCCTTTAATCCCAGCACTTGGGAGGCAGAGGCAGGCGAATTTCTGAGTTCGAGGCTAGCCTGGTCTACAGAGTGAGTTCCAGGACAGCCAGGGCTACACAGAGAAACCCTGTCTCGAAACGAACAAAAACAAAAAACAAAAACAAAATGTAGGCTCTCGCCAAGCTGTTGATGGCACATACCTTTAATCTCAGCACTCAGTAGGCAGAGGCAGGTGAATCTCTGAGTTCAAGGCCAGCTTGGTCTACAGAGCAAGTTCTAGGACAGCCAAGGCTACACAGAAAAACCAAAAGCAAAAAAAGTAGGATCTGAAGCCAGAATGTCTGCCTTCAGCATGCTCTAGACAACTTTCACAGTTTTGCTGTGCTGTCTCCTTACAGGTCCTAAAAGACGGGAATGCTTATATCACTGATATTGTGCATTATTGTAAAGATTACATAGGCTGATTACTTTCATATCATTTAGAAAACTACACAGCACATAACTGAATTCTTTTAAAAACAAAAAACAAAAGAGTGAATTTGTAAGTATGTGGTAGATGTGTGTGTACATGAGCCAGGCTAGACAGGCATCTAAACAACCTCCCAGCCCATATAATAGGTCTGGAGTAAACACTAGCTAACATCACCATCACCATCTACTGCATTTACTTCATTTAATATTGCCCCCAGAATATTTATTAACTAGACAATCTGTCTGCCATTCAGTCCTTTACACTCTGAATATTTTCTCGTTTGTCTTTCTGGGGGCCATCACAATATAGTAGAAATAGCCAAATGTTTCTAATGTGTCCAGATGCTCAGCTGACGTAACCTCCCTGAGATGTTCATTCTTCTGAGCCCTTTGTGGGAATATTTATGTGCTAAGGACTGTATGTGCACATTTAGTCAGGGACAAAATTTCAAATATTATTGTTTAAAGTATATAACTATCAACCCCAAATGTTCCATCAGACACAAGATTTGGATCCTTTTCTCCTTAGGCTACTTTCTAAAACAAACCCATCCTTTTGTAATTAATAACCCATTATAAATAAACCAAAAAGAATTATACTGCTCCCTCCTTCAGCAAAGGATCGGCGAGTAATCCCCTGGCTCTGGATGCTCAGAAGGAGGCTGAGTTGTGATCTGTTTAGTGGCACAGGTGTCCTTCGGCATGTAGGCTATCCCAAAGCTTTTTGGAAAAGTGCCAGGAGGGCCAGTGATGGCTCAGTGGGTAAAGGTGCTTACCACCAAGACTGACAACTGAGTTTGATTCCCAGAAGCCGTAGTGAAAGATTACTGACTCTAACCTACACACACACACACACACATACACACACACACACACACACTATGCACATACCCACGTACATATATACACATATACACTAGTGTCAGGTACAGTTTATGTGAGTACTTAAGAGGATAATCCTTTGAGCCAGCAAATGGATTAGTGGGTAAAATCCTGTAATCCCACAAGGTGGCAGGAGAGGACTAAATCCTGAGAGTTATACTCTAGCCTCCACAGAGGAGCTATCCACATGAATGTACACAGACACACACACACACACACACACACACACACA